>NW_022900923.1:15790880-15813937 GCF_012274545.1 Fukomys damarensis
CTCTCTCTCACACACACACACACACACACACACACACACACACACAAATCAGTCCCTCTGCCAAGGCCATTAAATTGGAGGAATTCTTAGATGACTCTACTTCATGGGATACTCTTGTCATTTTGCCCTTTCCCTGACTTAATGATGGCCATGTACTGGCCTGGGGTCCTTCAGCTGTCAAATATTTAGTTTCTGAATAAATATTTATATTGCTACTATTTGGCGGTTTTAAAAATAACCTTCTGCTGAAATCCTGTGTTGTTAAAGGCATCCCACCCCTCCTTGGTAGATCACTGCTCCTCTCATTGTTACTACTCAGTGGTGTGTGATTCTGTAACAGTGTAGCTGTGATGGAAGATCAAGGTGCCTGGGTGGCTGGGAATGCTGCCTGGGTGCAAGGGAGAAGCTCTTGTTCTGAGAGCCCTGAGCAGGTAGGTGCTTAGTGCGAGATGTACCACCCAGGTTTGTACTAGTCAAGAAGGACCAGGATTGGTTATCTGTCCCACCCATCTCTGAAACCTTATATAAACCTCACAAAAGATAATGTTACAGTGTCAAAAGAGGTTGTGGGGATGATAATGTACTGTGTCAAAATGGGCCCCTGGTGAATGTTTCTAAAATGGGAAGTGGAAGATCCCTTTGGATCCTGCAGTAGCTGTAATTTGTGAAAGAAGCTCTTGTGAGTATATGTCACAGGATTCAGATAGGAACAACTTCTGATCACTCTTAAAATGAGGCATTGGCGGCCTCATGAAGACACACTGGATTGCAACTTTTGAGGTGATGAAGGCAGCTAAGTGTCTATATTTTTATGATGTTGTTATAAAAGTTTTCTATATCCACTGCGGATCACTTTGGAAACACAGAGGAGTAAAATTATGCAAAATTCAGATTTCCCAGTGTGTATTAGCGTGTGGTAGTGTTTATGTAGATCTCTTCCTTTACTGGCCAGTAGATTTGTAGCACAAGGAGGTCCGGTGAGCTGGTGGTTGTGATAGTTCTGTGAAGCACAGCAGCTTGTTATCTTGTGAAGACACCATGTGCATCATGCAAGCTGTAAATGTGGCAGGCACAGTGACCCTGGACAGCCACAGAGCAGCCACATCTGAAAGATGCCTCGTCCTAACTCTTAGGAGTTTAGGCAAACATTATGTGCTTAAGTATTACTCAAGCACTTTGGGATTGTAAAGTTCTTTGGTATGTCCTGGAAGATTATCAAGGGCATAGGGTGGTGTGTAGCTCTGTGTGTGAGTGTGTGTGTGTGTGTGTGTGTGTGTGTGTGTAGAGTTGTAGGTAATCACATCAGTTACTCAGTGGGCTAATTTTCTTCCTTTGGCATCAAAATACAAATACTGTAACAATAGATATTAAAAATGTAAGTTGAAATGACCACATTCTATTCTTTAAGTGGATCTACATTAACCTTTTTGACTTTGTCAGTTACTTACGTGTTTCTTGTGCTTGACAAGCTCTATATCCCCCACCATCACTTCCCAAGACCTTTGTCTGATTAAATTTGTCTTCTAGATTAGGGCTATTTAACCATTCCCAGAGCATCCTATTTTCCTCTGTATTGAAAAAAAACTAATTAATGATTAACTTTTACAGAGTGTCTTTAGAACAATTATCTGCATGATGGGGTAAATGACCACCATACATTATTTCTGCAGTTTTAGAAAAATGTGTCCACATATATATATATACCTATTGGGTAGAATTTTCAAAAAATCATAGTAATCTCTCTGTGACTCATGGAATGAATCATGTTCACCAGATAATGAGTAAGACCTTGGGCTCTAGAATCCTGAAACTGGAGTTGAAACCCTGGGTCTTCCAGTTCTGAGCTATTTGGTCTTGGGTAGGTTACTTAACCTCTCTGTGCTTCAGTTTCCTCCTCCGTAAAATGAGCTTAATAGTTAAATCTGTTTCTTATTTGTTGTGAATATTCAGTGAGATCATTCATGAAGCGCATGTGGTAAGCACTACATAAGTGTCGGTTAGCCATTATCATTTTCCTCATCCACTTCTCCATCTTCTTCCTCTTGAGACTTTAAGTCCTCAGCTAGATAGTACCTAGGTTCTTGCTTTATTTCTAGGGAATTGCTGTGTGGGTTTTGAAGTCTCTCCTTTTAGATGATGCTACTGATTATAGTTTGTGGAGATGTGTTTATCACTTGGACATTCTTCTGCAGGAGTTCCTGACATTGCACTTTTGCTTCTAGAATTGTAACTAGTATCTTCTGTAAAATAGCATAATCTGTCTCTGCTTTTTTTTTTTTGTAGCACGATCTTTTGAGTACTGTATTATAAACACTCTGACCTGTTGTTGTTGTTGTTGTTTGACAGCTGGCAAATTTCCCCAGACTTTGTGAGGAAACAGAAAGGATTGTTGCTAACCACATTCGTGAGCGAGAAGGGAAGACAAAGGACCAGGTGAGGAGCGACCATCCCTAGTGAGCAGGGCCCTGTGGGAAGTGAAAGTCCTCTGTGCAGTTGTCTGCTGTCTCCAGCAGTTAGCCTAGCCCTTCTCTAGCCATGGAAGCAATAGTGGAACATATAACCACGTCGTATTCATTCTTACTTTTGTATGAATTCAATACATCTGTTACTATACTACTATGTTATGCATGTCAGATCCATAAGAAATATAAAGGCTTTAGAAGAATGAAGTTTATAATCAGTAAAAAGAGTTTCCATATTTTTTCCCTCAACACTTCATGATCATCCTGTACACCTCCCTAGCATATATACATCCCACTTTGAAAACCACTAATTCAGAAACACACCACATTTTTTAATTTAAGGGAAATTCTTAACTTTTAAGGGACTCACATATGGACTCCAGGATGTCCACACATTCCTAAAATGTTATGGAAAATGTTGAGTGGTTTTATGACTGAGGAGAATAGTCATAGCTTTTAATCAACTTATTCATGGAACTTATGAATGAAAACAAATTTAAGATCTGCTTTTCGAAACATTTCTTACTATTTTGTATGGAGTAACCTTGGAATTATCTTCTAAACCTAAGTCTGTTATTTGGAAAGATTATTTGTTTGGTGAGGATAATTCCTTTAAAAAAGAAGGACTACTTGGAAATAATAAAATTTTCTCATATTTAAATGGATTTTCCCAGGTAGGACATACAAAGGTTTTCAGATACTTTTGACTTTTACAATAAGGCTGCATGTGTGACATGGAGGAGAGAACATTTGGCTTAGGTCACGTGTTCTCCACTAAATAACCACATGTTTGTGTGTCAGTCACATTTTTGGACTGTTGTTTTCTCATGCACAGCATTGAGATATTGATCTGTATAATCTTTGAAGACCTCTATAAATTAGTACTTCAGTATTGTGTGATTCTCAGGTGAGTCGGAAGAAGGAGGGGGAAGAATGGAGAAAAAAGACAGTGGCCAAAAAAAAAAAAAAAAGGGATTAGAGAGAGATGCCATGTTGGAAGAGATGTGTACAGAGCAGTATGTGTAGTGGTAGTGGAGGGCAGGAGGAGAAAGTGGAGAGGCAGAGGGCTGGAGGCCCGGCAGCCTGGGACGTTATTGAGTGACTCCAGAAACAACTGTTTCTCTGCTTGGTCCGTGGGACTCACTGTTACTACTTTTTATCATTGTGCTTTGAGAGTTAATTAACCACTATTTATAGTTTTCACTTGTTTTCCAGCTTTCACAATCTTGGATAGCTATGAAGCCAGAAGTAAAAATAATAGGCATGGTGACTTAGTGGACATAAACAAGTCAGTAGTAACTCAAGAGTCAGTGACATGAAGCCTGGGGCTAGATATGTAGCTCCCAGCTAGAGGTGCCCTCCTTCCCTACCTATTGTCTCGGACCAACAAAACTTAACTTCTTAAAAATCGGCTGTACACCCAATCAGAAGTAAATAAGCTGTTTTAATTGAGTGTCATTAAACTATTCAAAGTATAATATATCCTGTTTACCTGTTAGGAATACTCTGCAAAATAATACTAAAGGGAAATAGTACAGTTATTAAACATCTTTGTGATTATAGCAAAGGCAGTTGTTGACTTGTTTCATGTTTCCTAATTTTTGTTTTGCTAAAATGACATTTTCAAATTTAGCATTTGTTCTGGAAGAACCAGGTCCAGTGTATGAAACCTGGTTCCAGTGTGCCGTGAGACTGAAGAGAAAGGCAGACATATCCAGGATTGTGTAATTTTTGGGGGTCTTATTGACAGAAGTGTGGTCCTGGGTGGCCACAGGATCAGGTGTATCCCTGGAATTTGAATCAGAGATGGGAGCTTATAAAATGGTCAGGAAAAATGACTTCATCCAAGCCAGAATGCATCTAGTTTATCTCAAGAGCCAGGCACATTCCTGATACCAGTGTCAAATCCTAAAGCTCCATATCCTGCATTACTGGGTTTGTCTAGTTATAGCATGCTGAGAAACTATGTATCGGTAGACAGGAATCCACCAGGGTTACTCAGGGACAGTCATAGAAGTTGTGACACAAGATGGCTGCCGTCGTGTCAAGATGAATCCGTCCTGCTTTGTTCAGATTGTTGGCTCTAGGTTCATACTACTTGACCTAAAATCCAAACTCTATCATTAACTTGATTTTAACCTGTAACTTACCATCTTTATAGTTCAATTTCCTCATCTAAAAGTGGGATAATGGTGCTGGGCATGGTGGTGCACACCTGTACCCCCAGCACTCAGGAGGCTGAGGCAGGAGGATCGCTGTGAGTTCAAGACCAGCCTGGGCTACTGAGTTCCAGGTCAGACTCAACTACATAGTGAGACCCTATCTTAAAAAAAAAAAAAAAAAAAAAAAAAAAAAAAAAAAAGAGTGGGATAATGAATTAACTCAGAGGTGTTTCTGTGAGGATGAAATGAAGTAATCCAAATACAGTTCTTAGATTTTAAGTTGTCATTTTTCCCAGAGAGCTATGATGCATGATAAATATGAGAAAGAATTATCTTTCCAGATTTCAAGAACACTTATCTTTCTTATACAAATCAGATTAATTAAAGGGGTGAATCCATTCTTCAGATGTGATAAGGGAGGTGCGGGCTTCTCCCTCTTGAATGATAATCTCAGATGTCCTGCTCTGATAGTTATCAACTGCCTCTCAAGGCTAGCAGTGGTCACTTCTAAAACAGAGCTGTGTGCTGTAGTAGAAACATGCATTTTGGTAATATGATTTACCGTTTAAATTCTGAGCTATGTGTTGCCTTGGGCCATATTGTACTTCTGAAATACAGAATCTGATCAGGTTGACTCGTTTCCCTAGAGCCCTGCTCCTGAACTGTTTTGAGGCATTCTTTTAAAAAGAGAATAATTAACTACCTCTGCTCAGGAAGCTTTGTGAGGGAAACATCCTCAAAATGAAACATATAAATCTGTCCATGAGCTTTTATCTTAAACAAAGATTTTTGGAACATCTATGCACACCAGCTGTTCTTCTAGGAGTTTCCATACATGTAACTGTGTGTCAAAGTGACTGACTCTGGATGGTTACTACTTCCAGGAGTAGCTTTACTTTTTCTTCAACTAAATATTCAATAATGGTGGGTGAAAGCAAAGTGTGAAACTCAGGAAGTGTAAAAATGAGAAAAAAATGTGATGTTCTCCTTTTCATTCCCTATATGTGACCTGGCCTTTTGCTAGGGTGAACAGAGCCTCCCCATTTCCAAGAGCATAAATAAGAATAGCCATAGCTTATATTGTTTTCTAGTTTGTTCCCCTTATGCTGCAGTCCAAGTTAATTTGTGCAAGTGTCCAAGATGAGACAACCTTTGGTTATGTTGAGAACTTTGCTGATATTTTACTCCTTGTGGTGGCAACAATTTATTTATACTTAAATATGACAGTTTTATTAGCACGAAGTCCTGACCAGATGGGTTTAGGAATATAATATTCAACAGAATCCACCTTAATTGTTGGATGAATAGAAGCACTTCTAGAGTTAATCTAATAAAAAGTCACTGTTCCTAACTCCTCAGTATTCTTTCTGAGATAGATCTGCACCTAATGATATAAAACCTTTTCATATAAATATGATATTATTGACTCAACAGCCCCTGTGCTTTGAGTATATTTTTGGTGCTGGGCTCAGATTCAGAGTGAACTTTTAAATCTTTTCTTGACAAGTCCCCTTGTGACTCTTAGCAATATTTGGTCAGATGACTGGTTGAGATTAGCCACAAAGGCAAAGCCTCAGAGTCCTTAACACTACGTACTGACTAAGAAACAATACTAAGTGAACACACGTATACATTGCTCCCTTCAAGACAAATTTTTCTTCAATCTTAGTAGAGAGTTACAAAATTAAAAGCACAAATATTTATTGAGCACCCACTACATGTATCGTGCTAGATTCCGGGGATAAGCTGATGAAGAAGACAAACATAACCCTGCTTCTAGTTTTGTAACGAAAGAGAAACAGCAAAAAAAATTATGGCAATAATTAATTACCTTTGTAGTAAACATCAAAATTAAAAAGCACAGGGTGTGTGAGGTATGATCAAAACACATTTTAACATTATTACAGTGAAGGTCACATTGCTATTAAACACCTTTAAAACACGCCCCCACTTTGAACACGTGTGTCCTCTCATTCTTGCCACTTTCTGAAGCAGTTATCAAAGTCCTCTTTTGTGAGTCTTTGGTTGTGCTGTCATTTTTGTCTCGATGTCCTGAATCAATTCAAAACGTTCACCTTTCACGGTCATTTTACTCTGAGGAGGAGTCAGAAGTTGCATGGTCCCAGACCCAGTGAAGAAGGTGGATAAGAGTACACTGTGATGTTTTTAGGAGGCTCCTTTCCATTGGATGGGGCTCGGCAGCAGAATGACAGAACAAGTGTATTCAAAGTGAGGAGGAATAACTTGAGGGGAATTAATGGCAATGTGTCTTTTACTGTAATAAATTTAAACATTCACTGTATGTTTTGATCACACCTTGTGATACACATATGTACAATCTGAACATGGGATCCAGACTACCTGAGAGTCCTAGACTGGTACAACCTGGTCTCGCAGAAGGATAAGGAATGAAAATCGGGGAAGATTTTCCCAGGAAGTACCCAGTGGGGAGTGTGATGTCAAGTACGCCTGTGAACTGTTAACCAGAAGAGCTCTGATGCACTTGTGTGTTACCCTCTGTGAAGGCAGGACAACGTGTAAATCTCATCATGATCATCAAACGTCCCACAAGGCAAAGTGTGCAGCTCTGGAGGTTTTGAGGCAGTGGCTCTTCTGTGTTTTTCACTGTCAACAAGCCTGAACATGATGGAAAGAAGTACTTTGCAGTTGAGGGAATGTAGAAGGCAGGACCCATTGTGGAAGGTCTTTGGAATAAGACCCTCTCTCTTAGAGCTCCTGGTTGCTCCAGTCCCCTCTTGTTCTTTCTCAGCCTCCTCATTTCCCTTTTGAAGAATATTTTTTCTCAGAGAGGCCTTCCAAATCTCTGACTTAGAGTTTACAAGTACCTTAGGGTTAGAACATTTTCTGGTGCCTGGACATGTGTTTGATCCATTCCTTCATAAATCTGTCTTGACATCCCAGGCCCTGCTCTAGGCCTGGGGGCTATAGCAGCCTGTATACCGCATCTGCAAAAGCTTGCTCGGTCAGCTAGTAGTGCCACGAAGGAAAACAAGGTAGGATACAATGCTAGAATAGTAAGAGTGCTTAGATAGATCGGGGAAGATCCCTTTGATGAGGGACATTTTTCTTTTTTCAGAGACCGGGCTGACATTTTGATTTGATAATGAGGCCTACTGATCTCAAGGGAGGTTTTACTTTCAGTTGTGTCTTTCCTTTCTCAGTTGTTTGATGGTATACTTCTGATTGCAGAGGAAGAACTGAAGAGATGGAAAGGGAGAGAAAAAGAACAAGAAGTAACATTGCTTATGTGTGCTTTCCCTTCTTTTGAATGCTGTGCTATGTTTTGGAGGAACAGAAAAATTTTAGCGAATAATATATAATTTATCAGATTACTTTTCATTTAGTTTTCTAACTTATGAATTTAGAGTGCAAAGGTGTGGGTCTAATGAAGAAAAATCAGTGCAACTTTTCATTAAAAATCACTTTAAAAATTAAATGCATGGGCCCTGCAGGCATGCTGTGATCCCAGCACTCAGGAAACTGAGAAAGGAGGATCGCCCAACGTCCAGGCCAGTTTAGGCTACATGGTGAATTTCAGGCCAGTCTGAATAGTGAGACCCTGGCTCAAGAAAATTAAATACAGATAAATAATTTATAGCCAGTTATTGAATTTAATGTTTGAGAATTTCTAAAATGGGTGTCATTGATGTGATTCTTTTTGCCTTGCAGGTACTGCTGTTGATTGACATTCAGGTCTCTTACATCAACACCAACCATGAAGACTTTATTGGCTTTGCAAAGTACGTGAAAACACTTGATTGTCATTGTTGATTCCTGCTGGTTTGTACAGAACACACACTCCAAAATTCTACTGGAAAGCACTACCTCTGTCCGTGTTAACTTCAAGCCTACCTATTTAGGAAGTCTGGACTCCATGGCCCAGGGGCAAATTACTAATCTCTCAATAAAGTACTACAGTTAGCTGTACTCTAAAGCAATTGAAGTCTTATGTTTTAGATACTCATTATTTCTGGAATATGATCTGCAGTTTGTACTTGAACCTCCATAGATAAGCCGTAACAGCTGTTCATTTAAAATTTGTTTGAAACAATTTCTCACGTGTATTTGAAATAGCGAGTACAAGTCATAGGATACAAATTCTTAGGACTTCTCTAAATCAGCATGCAGAGGCCTCTAAAAATGATCCTTTGTGAACTTAGATCGAATCAGCTGGGCTGAACATTCTTTTTTTAAAAAATCACATGTATATAGCTTATCTATCATTTACATATATTGCTATTCTAAACAGATACTGTCATATGGACATTATGGCCAGCTATTAATATGTTATTCATCATTCAATGTTTTCAACACCCTGAATCCACTTTATTTTCTTGGAATCAATTTTTGTTTAATTTAAAGTAGCATATTCTAACTCTAGTGATATTTAGGTCTTGCAAGTGGTCCCAATTTCAAATTTATAAAATAGTCTATTTTATATAAAATGTAAAATAAAAGAGCCTATGTACTTCTACTTTAACTATACTTCTATAGAACAGAGACAAATAAAAAGTAAAACACAACTAATGTCAAACTAATTTACTATTATACCCTGATTTAGGAGAAACAGATAAATAGACCAAGGGATTAAACAGTGGTCTGGGAAATTACAGGAATGTTTTAGGGAGAAAATTCCCAGTTATCCAACCTGAATTATCTAAATCTAATCTAGGTTATTTTGGATGCCTAGCTAATAGTCTAAATACATTTTATACCTAGTGGTTATTACTGTTGAGTAGTGAGTTCGTTTTCCTGGATCACTTTCTGTCTGTGTAGTATGAACATACTTGTTAGAAGACAGTGATAAGTATGTCTCCCTGGCTACCTACTCCTTCTTCTAGGTAGGTATTGGCTCCCAAGAGTCTACACAGACCTGCCCTGTCCCCAGGACTCTCACCATTTGCGCTGTTCGTTTCCTTCTGCAAAATCGCACCGACTCTAATAAGTGCTCTTGTCCCCAGGTCTGGAAGGGTGATCTGAGAATTCCTTCTAGACCTCCTCATGTTCAGTGAACACCAAGAGGCCTATGCTAAATTCTCCTTTGGTTTCCATGAGAGGAAAGAAAGAAAAAAGTTGTTGTTACCTTTACTTAAAAGACAAATCCTTGAAAAATATCAGGAATGGTGCCTTTCATATTTGTTTTTATGGATTACAAATGCCAGTTATAAAAGCATAGCAGATGTAGATGTAAACTTGACAGAATTACTTAAAAGTGAAAAGGACATTGTATTGCTCACCACTTTGTCACTGTTTTTCAGTTTTTGGGGAAAGGGAGAAAAGGGCAGGATTCCTTTGGGAAAAGTCAAAGTTTTTAATATATTTATGTAATCAGTGCCACAGTTTAAATTTAAATAGAGAGTTGCCTATATTCTTTTTGAAACTTTTTTTTTACCTGGATTATCTTTTCCTTTTGCATTGTTTTGTGTGTTTGTTTGCCCCCCAATCTCTCTCTCTTCCTTCCTTCTTTCCCTCCCTCCCCTTTCTTTCTATTTTTAAAATAGATGGGGTAGAATTTAATTCTTTCCTAATAATTCAATGTTTTCTTCCCAGGAGCTGTGGAATTGTAATATAATATTGATTTCTAGATTCTCAAAGGCATGCACATTTTCAAGTTTAATACTTTCAAACATAGAATTTTCTTGCAGTTTCCTTATAACCCAGGTAACTGTTCCCATTTATTAAAAAATGAGATAGAATATGACTCTTTATGATGTTGGGGAGAGGAAAAAAATCCATTGTTAAAACTGTTGTAGAAATCCAGCAACCTTGCGTATTTCTTTCTTTCTTTTATTTTTTTTTCCTTGTATATTTCTTGTCTCATCTAAACTCTCTAAAGGACTGATCTGGGAGTCACAAGTCTGGGCATTTTTTTCTAGGATTCTGGCAAGGAATTTAGCCTTCCCATATTTTAATTTACTGATATATCAAATGGAATACTAAATAATTCCTGTATTGTGAACCTTTCAGGGTTATTGGCAGATCAAATTCATGAAGTTATGTGGACATACTTTAGAAAACTATGATGTAGTCTATAAAAATGAGTCTCTCTCTCTCTCTCTCTCTCTCCACACACAAACACACACACACACACACACACATACACACACACAAACATGCATTTGGTTTCTAGATACACCATTTTATGTTGTAATAAAATATATAATGACTAAAATACAGTAGGATAATTACTACTGGATATTTTAGTTGCTAACATCATCTCCAGAGACAATATTTTTATTTTTGATTATCATATACTAATTAATGGGGTTCACGGTGACATTTCAATACATGCATATATTGATTCAGTATGTCAATCACTTCCAACCTCCCTTTATCCTCCCTTCCTAACCTCTAATATTCATGATCAAAAATGATGTTTTGCACTAAGACTCAGAGTAAATGTTCTATCCATTTATGTGCTGAGTTGAAGTACATTTAAATGTGACATGTGATAATTATGAAAATGAAGAAATGCTCATTTCAAAATCACTTTGATGGGTTGTGGTATTTGCTATGCTTTTAAAAATTAAAAAAATATGGTTGTAGCTATAAATTTTAAAGCTGGCAGAAATGCTGTTCCCATCAAGGAAGAAAAGTCAAGCCGTAGTTGACGACAATTATGTAAGTATTTTCAGTTCCAAAGATAGAAAATTAAAGTCTGCGGTTGAGCAAAATGAGCATTTGTTTCCTGAGAATTTTTTTTTTTTTAGAGAGTTGCCAGAAGAGAGGGGAACACCTCTCAGATTTATAGGATGGTGATGGACGTAGTATTTTACAGATGTCATTTGTTTTAAACTGGGATGATTTCTTTTGTTCTAAATTTTTTAAGGGACAACAAATTTCTAAAATTAGATTAGTAGAATGTTTAGTGTCAGAGTAGCACTCAAAACATCTCAAAATTCTTTTCTACTGTAGAATTTATCCGTTGGGTATGTGAAACTTCATTTGCTGTCTCTCAGTTGTTTGTTCCACATGGACCATAAAATATGTACCATGTGTCATATGTCCAAGTGTATGTACTCTGCTGTCTTTGGAATTTCCTGACTTCCAAAAGCTTGGCTGTACAACTATCATATATAGTTTCTGAACCTAAAAATTCAGTATTTCAGAAGTAAATGGCAACTTTTCCTGTGACTTAAGGATTTTAATTTGTCATTTGAAGCCCAGTGTTATATTTTCTAATATATCCAATTTTCGCGATATAAGAAAATAAGGATGAGTCCAATCTTTCGTCCACTTCTCATTCTCAGCAATCCAGCTCTTTGAAGAGTGGGGCAAGCTTCTTAGCCGAACACCTTGGGAAGTAACATTGCAAATTCTTGTGCTTGTTCCATGACACAATTTGCTCCTGAGTTATAAGATTTATGCAATCTAGTGGTCTGAGAGAAAGAGGACCTCAGATAGAGGCTGTTAAAGTAACGTCTCTATACCATAAGCGGCAGACCAAGGTCTTTGTTTTTCGATCTGCTGAGTAGGTCTCAGCACCTGTTTTCTCACAGTGGAAATAATACCGTGTGCATGGTTCAGTTCTTGTTATATGAGCACCATGAAAATTGCATGGGTTGTAGCATTCGTTATATCTACTTCCTGATCTTCTGGGATGCCTCTGTTGCCATTTTACAAAAATGTGTATTTGAACCTTGCCCCCAGTTCCAGAGCAAATGTGATCTTTCCCTTCACATTCTTCTTTTATGCTTCCCCAACACAACATTGTAATCTATTATAATGGTATTTCTAGTTCCTGTTCTTACACAAGAGTGTTCCCAGTCTGATAGAATCTGAACGTGGGTGTTAGAGCATAACAAGATTCTTCTTTTGACTCATATGCAAGTTTAGCTATTAAATTCCTGCTTGCTCACTGGGATTCTTAGGTAGAAAGATAAGCCTGAGCAGCTAGAAAGGGCATCAATAGTATCACCTATTCAAATATGTTAAACATTTTAATACTCAAGGAACATTTTAAAAATAAGTAGGCTTCCACCCCCAAATCTATTAGTTTGGACTTCATTTTCATTTTTAAGGTGAATCTTGTGAGATTAGTGATCCTTCTTTCATAGCCAGCCCCCTAGTTCTTCTTTAAGATTTTCTTGAATAATATTTGGCCTTGTGCTCGCTTCGGCAGCACATATAATAATATTTGGCCTGACGTTTCTGCAGACACAAATGACGTCAGCTCTTTTCCCTTTGCCTCAGTCTGATTGGATGAGTCAGACTTATACATAGCACTCTTGGGAAGGGTGCACAATCTTGGAGTAATTCTAAAAAAGCTTCATTTCTCCACAGCACTGTTACTCAGTAGAACTTTTTGAAATGAAGGAAATATTTTTTAACCTGTGTGGTTCAGTATGGTAGCCACTAACTGTATGTGACTGTTTAGTACTTCAGATATGGCCAGAGAAATGGAGGAAATGAAAGTTTAATTTAAAGTTTAAATTTTTAATTTAAATTAGTTAAAGTATTAACTGCTGCATCTTTCTACCATCCACTGGATTGGACAGCAAAGCTCTCAGTCTTCTTTGGGAGCTCTTTTTCCTATGTCCATGGCCGAGTAACTGGGTCTTTAATCAGTACCCTTCCCTAGATGCCTTCTTTTCTCACTCACCGTGTTGTGCCTCACTGACCCCACTTGCTCCAGTACTTCAGTTACTAACTTTATCTGATGACTCCGAATCTCGATCTCCACTCCAAAACCTTTTCCTGAGCTGTGCTCCTTATTCAGCTGCTGACTGAACATCTCTGCTTGTGAACCCTAGAAATCTCAACCTGATAGTCCCAGATTGCACTAATTGTCTGCTTTTGTAATTTTCACCTCTTCCCACTCTTTGCAGATGCTTACACTAGACATCTGGACGTCATTCTGAACTTCTTGTTCTCCGATCTGTCCTCCCTTCATCTTTGCCAGATTCCTTTGACTCTTGCCATAGTAGTTTTTGAGTTTGTCTGTTTCTTTACATCATCACTGATGTACTAAAGTGAGGCCTCCTCTCTTTGTGTGGCTGCAGCAATCTCTGTGCCTCCTGTCATGGTCTTTCTCACTCCTTCTGGGATTCTCTATTGTTTTGGGTTGAATAGAGTCTAACCGTATTAACATGATTTCCAAGACCCTGTCTAGTCTGTCACCTGCTTGCCTCTTCTGCCTCTTCTACTGCAACCATTCCTCTCCACTCCACTCCCTGACATTATGCTACAGCTAGTTTGGACACTGGGATTTTTAAATATACCATACATACCTTGGACTCAGGACATGCCCATCATGTGCTTCTTTTTTTAAAAATTGAATTTATTGGTACATTCTACATAGACAGTACAGATACATTCATTACTGGGATCTTGTACCTTTACATGCCAGGTCTTGGTTCTCACTTTCTCCCCTTGTCCCCACCCTCCCTTCACCCCCTCCTCCCCACCTTCAAACACTTTAATTCTATTTTTACATTTTCTCATTTTTTTCCTTTTCCCTTATTCCCCTTTCCCTATCCTTCTCACTGTCCCCACACCTTTGGTCCTTTTCTTCGTATTTCACGTTGCTAATTGTCCCGTTAGGATCTTGAATACTATTTTAGTTTTTCACACCAGAGAAACTATTCGGTATTTGCATATGTGACTTATTTATTTCACTTAGTAGTATATCCTCAAAATATACCCATTTACCTATGAATGAATCTACTTTCTCATTCTTTATGGCTGAGTAGTATTCCATTTTATAGAAAAACCACATCTTCTTTATCCAATTTCCAACTGATGTGCAGATGGGCTGTTTCCAAGTTTTAGCTATTACAAACTGTGCTGCTATAAACATGGGTGCGCATATATCACTGTGGTATGATTCTTTTAATTCTTTTGGAAAGATACCCAACTGAGGGATGTCTGGGTCAAATGGAACCTCTAATCCTAGTTCTTTGAGGTATCTTCATATTGACTTCCATAGTGGTTGCACCACTCTGCACTCCCACCAACAATGAAGAAGGGTTCCTTTCTCCCCACAACCGTACCAACATTAGTTATTGTGTGATATCTTAATAGCAGCCATTCTTTGTGGGGTAAGGTGAAATCTCAGTGTTGTTATCATCTGCATCTCTTGAATGACCAGTGATGTGGAGCACTTTTTCATATATTTACTTGCTGCTTTTATTTCTTTGTCTGAGAAATGTCTGTTCATTTCAGATGCCCATTTTAGAATTGGGTCTTTATGTTTGGGGGGGCTGATTGTTTTGAGTTCTTTATATATTTTAGATAATAGGCTTTTGTCTGAGGAGCAACTGGTAAAAAGTTTTTCCCACATTGTAGGTTGTCTCTTAGTCCTGTTGATGGTTTCTTTTGCAGTGCAGATGAGATCCCAGTTGTTGATTCTTTCTGCTAGTTCCTGTGCTACTGAGGATTTGTTCATAAAGTCTTTTCCTATGCCAATGTCTTCCAGAGTTCTGCCTAACTTATCTTCCAGCAAGTTTAGTGTTGCTGTTTTAATATTTAGATCTTTAATTCATTTGGATTTTAATTTAGTGCATGGTGACAGATAAGGTTCTAGTTTTAATCTTTTGCAGGTTGAGATCCAGTTTTTCCAACACCATTTATTAAAGAGGCTGTCTTTCCTCTATTGGGGAATGTCAGCTCCTTTGTCAAAGATGAGGTAGCTGAGTGCATCTGGACTTGTTTTTGTGTCTTCCAATCTGTTCCACTGATCCTCCGGTCTGTTTCTTTGCCAGTACCATGCTGTTTTTATCACAGTGGCTTTGTTGTATAGTTTGAAATTGGGAATTGTTATACCTGCTGCCATGTGTCTGTTGCCTAGGATGGCTTTTGCTATTCTAGGTCTCTTATGGTTCCAAGTGAATTTTTGGATTCTTCTTTCTAGTTCTGTGAAGTATAGTGTTGGAATTTCAATTGGTATTGCATTGAATCTGTGTAGCAGTTTTGGTAGTATGGCCATTTTCACTATGTTGATTCTTCCTACCCAGGAGCAGGGGACATCTTTCCATTTTCTTATATCTTCCTTGATCTCTTTCTTCAGAGTGCTTTAGTTTTCAGTGTAGAGGTCTTTTGCTTCTTTTGTTAGATTGATTCCCAGATACTTCATTTTTTTGGGTGTTATTGGGAAAGGAATTATTTCCATAATTTCTTTCTCAGTGAGTCTGTTATTTGTGTACAAGAAGGCTGTTGATTTTTGAGTGTTGACCTTGTATCCAGCTTCTCTGCTAAAAGTGTCAATTAAGTCTAGAAGCCTTTTGGTGGAGTTATTTGGGTCTTTAATGTAGAGTATCATATCATCAGCAAATAATGACAGTTTAAGTTCTTCCTT
This sequence comes from Fukomys damarensis, assembly GCF_012274545.1. Taxonomy (NCBI): domain Eukaryota; kingdom Metazoa; phylum Chordata; class Mammalia; order Rodentia; family Bathyergidae; genus Fukomys; species Fukomys damarensis. Next base: position 15,806,822 of record NW_022900923.1, read on the forward strand.
TCCTATCTTTATTGCTTTAATTTCTTTCTCTTGTCTAATTGCTGTGGCTAATGTTTCCAGAACTATATCGAAGAGGAGTGGTGATAGTGGGCATTCTTGTCTTGTTCCTGATTTTAACATGAAGGTTTTCAGTTTTTGGCCATTTAATATGATGTTGGCTGTTGATTTTTCATAGATAGCCTTTATTAAGTTGGGACATAGACCATCTATTCCAATGTTTTGCAGGGTTTTTATCATGAATGGGTGTTGAATTTTGTCAAATGCTTTTTCTGCATCTATCGAGAGGATCATGTGGTTCTTGTCCTTGACTTTGTTAACATAGTGTATTATATTTTTTAATTTACGTATGTTGAACCATCCTTGCATCCCTGGAATAAATGCTACTTGGTCAGGATGTATGATCTTTTTGATGATCCTCTGTATTCTGTTTACTAGTATCTTATTGAGGATTTTTGTATCTATATTCATTAAGGAGATTGGCCTGTAGTTCTCTTTTTTAGTTACATCTTTCCCAGGTTTGGGAATCAAAGTGATATTTGCTTCCAGGAATGAATTTGGAGGTATTGCTTCTCTTTCAATTTCATTGAAAAGTCTGAAGAGTAATGGCAGTAGATCTTCTCTAAATGTCTTGTGAAATTCAGCAGTGAATCCATCAAGACCTAGGATTTTCTTTGTTGGTAAGTTTTTAATTACATTTTCAATTTCACTAATTGTGATTGGGGTGTTTAAAATGTTTTTATCTTCTTCGTTCAACTTTGGTAATTCATAAGTATCTAGAAAGCTGTCCATTTCCATTTTATTAGAGTACAGGTTCTCATAGTATGTATTAATGATCCTCTGGATTTCTGTGGAATCTGTTGTGACTTTGCCTTTTTCATTCCTGATTGCGTGAATCTGAGCCTTTTCTTTCCTTTTTTGGATAAGTTTTGTTAAGGGTTTATCAATTTTATTTATTCTTTCAAAACACCAATTCTTTGATTCATTGATTTTTTGTATTGTTTTCTTAGTTTCCATCGCATTGATTTCTGCTCTCATCTTTATAATTTCCTCTCTTGTTTGAGCTTTGGGTTTTTCTTGCTCTTGTTTTTCTAGGAGTCTAAGAGTCATTGTTAGGTTATTTATTTGAGCTTGCTCTGTTTTCCTAATGTGGGCATTCAGTGGTATGAATTTTCCACGTAGAACTGCTTTCATTGTGTCCCATAGATTCCTGTATGTTGCACTGGCATTTTCATTTATTTATAAAAACTGTCTGATTTCTTCTTTAATTTCCTCTGTGATCCATTGATTGTTCAGAAGAGTGTTGTTCAATTTCCATGTGTTTGTGAAGTTCCTACAGTTTCTTATGCTATTGATCTCCAGCTTTATTGCACTGTGATCTGATAATATACAGGGAATAACTTTAATTCTTTTGCATTTATTCAAACCTATTTTGTGAGCTAGTGTGTGATCTATCTTGGAGAATGACCCATGTGCAGCTGAAAAGAATGTATATTCTGATTTTGTGGGGTGGAACACTCTATAGATGTCTAATAAGTCCCTATGTTCTAAAGCTTGGTTCAGTGCTAGCATTTCATTGTTGATTTTTTGTCTAAATGATCTGTCTATTTGTGATAGTGGAATATTCAGATCCCCCACTACGATTGTATTAGTGGTTATTTGATTTTTCATGTTACTTAATATTTGTTTTATATAGTTGGGGTCATTTATATTTGGTGCATATATGTTTATGATTGTCATTTCTTCCTCTTGGATTGTTCCCTTTACAAGGATGTAATGTCCTTCTTTGTCTCTCTTAATCAGTTTTGGTTTGAAGTTTGGTTTGTCTGTGAATAAGATTGCTACCCCTGCTTTTTTCTGGGCTCCTGTCACATGGAGAATTGTTTTCCATCCTTTCACTTTCAGTCTATGGGCTTCTTTTTGCACTAGGTGTGTTTCGTGTATACAACATATTGTTGGATTTTGCTTCTTAATCCATTCTCCCAATCTGTTTCTCTTGATTGGTGAATTGAGGCCATTGACATTGATAGTTATAACTGATATGTACTGACTTATTATTGTCATGTTATTGTCCTTTTGTTGACTCTTTTTAATTTTTTGCCCTCTCCTTTTAGTTTCTTGCCTTGGCTATTTGATTTGCTCTGTTGGGCCTCCTGGTGTTGTGATCTTCATTGTCTTTTTCTAGGATATTGTTTAAAATTCTTTGTAGTGCTGGTTTAGTATTCATGAAGTTTCTCAAGTGTTCTTTGTCATGGAAGTATCTTATTTCTCTGTCCATTTTGAAAGAAAGTTTTGCAGGACACATCAGTCTTGGTTGTAGGTTGTTTTCTTTTAGAACTTGAAATACCTCACTCCAGGCTTTCCTCGACCTGAGGGTTTGTGTTGAAAAGTCTGCTGTGATTCTGATGGACTTTCCTTTGCATGTGATATTTTCTTTTCTCTTACTGCTTGTAGTATTTTGTTCTTCTGTTGGGTTTCTGGGATCTTGATTATTATATGTCTAGGTGTAGATTTTTTTTGATGTGGCCTCACTTATCTGTATGTCAAATTCTTCCCCTCTGTTTGGGAAGTTTTTATCATTAATTCTGTGAACAGCTTTTTTAAGTCATTTGTATTTTCTACTGGTACTTCATGGATTCCTATCAGTCTTATGTTATTCTTCTTTGCTTCATCTAGGAGTTGCTGGATCGATTTCTCATGCTCCCTTACTGTTTTTAAGAGACTTCTCTTTTTATGGTCACTGTCTGCTATCCTATCTTCTATATCGGAGATTCTATCTTTGCCATCTTTTATTCTGTTGTGTATGCTTTCAGTAGAGTTTTTAATCTCCTGGATATCTGTTTGAATCTGTTTAATGGATTAAATTTCTTTCCTGTGTTGGACATTTATTGTTTCCATTTCTTTCTTATGCTGGGCCTTCATGGCTTCTATTATGTTCCTAAGCTCATCTATTTTTTTGTCAGTGTCTGTTCTGGAGTCTTGAATCATGTCTTTCATTTTGCTCACCATCTCTATGGTTATCTGGGAAATAATTTCTGTTTTGAATTTTTCTAGAGCTTGATTGATCAGTTTTTTTACTTCCTGTGCTGTGAGTTCTGAGTGTCCTAGAGGTTCACTATCTGATTTTTCATCCTCCTTTGCCCTACTGTTTGCCATTGGTGGACTGGAAGTCTGTTTTTGTGGCTTGCTTAAGTTTTTTCTCATCTTTATTTTTGCTGTTGGGTTGCCCTTGATTCAATCTCTGTGTCATTAAATCTTCCTTATATCGTTGCGTCCCAGTCTTTGATTCTCTAATGACTTATAGACATTCTCATTTTCATAATTGAGAAAACAACTCATCAAGTCAATCCCTATCCTTTATTCCTATTGATACAATCAGGAACATAAAAGGATCAATAACCACCCTTTATCACCCACCATGCCTCTGCAGAGTGCGTCCAAGGACTGGCTCAATCAGGGGATCTAATAGCCGGGGGTGGGGGGCCACGATGCTGTTCAGCGGCACCCGCGCAGCTACCCTCCTGGTGCTGTGTCAGAGCTAGTCAGTGGTGCCCGCTGGAAATGGCGTGGCTCCAGAGGAGGCCTGTAGTTCGGGCCGGGCTGCACAGCAGAGGTGGCTCTGAGTCCAAGCCGGGTCATGTGCTTCTTGATAAATACTGATGGTTTGGTTATAAATAACTCTCACATCAAAATTCAATTCCATAAATATTTCTTAAAATACTACCATGCACCTTGTGCTTGGTGATGTTGGTAGGGAGAGAAGTAGAAATACCAAGTTTGACACAATATACCATCAGCTTTAGATGTTGTTGGAGGGAAGATAGAAGCCTGAGTCTCAGAGGAGCCTGTTTATGTGATGCAGGCACAAGAAAGGCTTTGGGAGCTCATGGACAGGAGAGATACTGGAGGTTTCCAGGAAGGCATAATCCAGAAATGGCAGTTGATTGGACTCTGAAGGCTGATAAGGACCCCAGCTGCCTATGAGAGAGGTTACTTTCCTGTCTTCCCTGCTTCACAGTTGATACTTCCTATTTTTATGAACGAATACTTTGATCATGGCCTTTGCTGGCTCAGAAATTGGCTACTATCTGCTCTCTACAGTGCACTAGCCAAATTATTTTTTATTAGCCTCAGCATACAGCTATTCTAGTAGATGACTTTAAAGTCTTTTATAAACCAGAATCTCTAATTATATAACTCTGCCATGATAGTTTTACTACCCACCATTTTCCTACATGCCTTATCTTTCTACTTCCTGACTTTGCCAGTATGATTCTATTCTTAGAATGCAGTTGGTTGTCTTCTTGTATTAACATTTACCTTTCAAGTCTTCTGTGAAATCTCAGATCATGTCAAACCGAAATGACATTTCTTCTTTCTGAACATTCAAAGCAATTATTATACATAGGGCTTATTTGATAAATAGTCACCACTGCCTCGACACACTCTTCTATTGTGTCTTTTGTTGTGCTTGCTCATGGATAAAGCTAGAAGAAAACATGCACACAAAGTTTTGAGCAGAGGTGGCATGGTTGTGATTTCTCTGTCATCTAATGTACTCTTATTTTTATTAAAATTTAAAGTTTTTTTTATACACTTATATTCATTATGTCTCAAGCATAAAACTAATAAATCTAATTTGTGTTTTAGTCTTGTAGCAGAACCTTCCATGGTTGCTTGTGTATAGTATGAAGTTATACCACTAATAAATACACACACAGGGCTGGGGATTTAGCTCAGTGGTTCCACCCCCTGCGTTGCAAGTGCAAGGTCCTGAGTTTGATCCCTAGCACCAAAACATAAAAAAATTAAAAAAAGCACACACACACAGTAAAAAGTTATGGAGTAATTGTATCTTGTATTTGAAACAGAAGTAGTTTTATCTCATTCCATTATAGTCTCATATGTTCATTTTAAATAGATCACATGCTTTACTTGCTGTGTTTTGTGTATGTATCTCTTTGCCTATACTACACAAATTGTAGATTTCTGATACCTAATCTATATTTATGTTGTCTTCCACATTGCCATGCTAAGATTTTTGACTTCTGTCAAATGAAAACATTATATATAGGTATATTTTATAGCATTGCTGAAATGACCAGTTAAATATCTGTGTCCAAGAATATATCCAAGAGTTTAAATTAACTTTCATTTCTTTAGGTGTTTTCTCAAGAACGTATTTTTAAATAAGTACTTTGAAATATTTTTAGTTCAATTATTATAACAGAAGAATTATAATGGCTATTTTCTAACTAGATAGGTTTTTAAAAATTGTGTTATGTGTGAAGTAACTGTAAGTAACTAAACATATCATTAAAAGTATATTTGAATTTTATGGGGCCATTGCCGTGAGATTATTCTTTGGATACAAAGTAATAATATTATTGTAGAGTTTATTTTACCTGTATTATTTGAGATTGGTTCAATTTTCAAGTTGCTGTGAAACTGTTTCTCTTTATGCATTAACTTATAGGAGGTAGATCATAAAAGTGCATTATTTTATAGATAGAAACCTGTTAGTGGAAATTCTCTTTATCTGGTGTTTCTAACAAGCTTCTGAGGGGAACTTTGCATCTCAAGGAATCTTGGATGTAAAAGAAACCTAAGAGGTTTACAGGTGTCCTCAGTGATAGAGCACTTGCTTAGCACATGCAAGGTCCAAGGTTTGATTCCCAGAACTGGACCCCTCTCGAACCTAAGCAACAGTCCGCTTCGCTACCCTTTCTCTACACATACACACTGTGCAGCTGAGCAACTGATGTTCGTTTAGGTCAGAGTCTGCCTAAGGCAGCACAGAATCATCAACACACTCTATCTTTTGCTTTGTATTTAGTTTTTTTTTCTCTTATGTGATTTTAAGGGGATCTACACAGAACTTCAGAGACTCAGTAATTTGCCCAAACTAGACACCTATGACCCTGTTACACTTTTGAAGTTACCATACCTAGTCAGAGTTTTACTCAAAACATCTTCTCTTAAAGAAAAACCTAAAGCATACATGTAGAGCCAGGAAGAGATGACCATAGTCCACGAGGAAGGCAGGATCACATTTATAAAGAGTCTAAGTATCCTGAAGAGGAAAGTGTCACTCTGGGGAAAGAATGTATGGGAGAGACTTTCAGCCCATCTCACCTCTTTCAGACCCTCACCTATGTCTGAAAACTGTAGATTACTCAGAGCAATGGTGAGAGATAGATGAATTTCATTTTGGTGAAGGGAAATAGACAGTTAAATAAAAACTAGAAAACTAGTAACTAAAGATAAGGAAAAAGCTGAAATTAGTAAACTAGAAGTTGTGAGAGAATACACGCTCATAAAATGTCCCTAGTAATCAAATATGGTGTGACTTTTCATCACCCGCCCCTGCCCACCCTCACAAATTTGAGAGCAGGGGAGCAGCTTAAATATATCAGGGGTGTTTGTAAAAGACGGCTGTTCTGGAGAACTGTGTGGTATTGATTTCTGTTGTACCACTGAACAGTGACTTTCCATGCCTTTAACCAGTTGAATGATGTCTTTAACTTATGTCTTCTCTATTTTAGACTATTCCATTGTTCTCCAAAACAGTGACTGAGAACTACTAAGCAAGTGGACAGAGGATAGAGTATTGCTAGTCTTCCCAGAATAACCAAAATGAGTTTTATCATTTTTTTTTTACATCCTTAGAGGCATCTATGAATCCACCAGAAGAAATTCTTCATCCTTTTGAAGGATAGAATAACAGAGCTTAAATGTGTAAGCTCTGAGGTTAAATTGTTAGTGTCATACTTGGACTTTAACCCTCTCTGCTACAGCATTCCCTTCTCTGACACGAGAAGAATAATAGTAACTACCCCACAGGGTTGTGGTAGGAAGTAAAATCACTAATATCTATAAAGCACTTAGAATATGGTATTTACTCAGTAAATCTTAACCTTAATTTTCATTACGGCTATTCTGCACACCCATGAGATATTGCAGCAACTCATATCGTAATTAGTGCAGCAGTGCGGCTTTTTCCAGGTTGGAGTTATTAACATTTTGGTCTGTGATTGGTAATTGTTAATAGAAGTGCCACTGAGTTGGTTTTGCTTCCAGAATTAAACTGACTATATATACATATATATAAATATATAT
>NW_022900923.1:15814172-15822670 GCF_012274545.1 Fukomys damarensis
ATATATATATTAGCTATGCATCAGTTATTGACTTTTTAAAACCCTGGGTATATTTTAGCATCTGTTACTTGTTTGGAAAATGTTCTTTTGAATTTCTTCAGTCCTGCTTTCCTTTGCTTTTCTCAGTGCTCAGCAGAGGAGCAGTCAGGTTCACAAGAAAACCACAATCGGAAATCAGGTAGGAATTGTACAAGAGAATCGGTGCATGCATGCCCTAAAGAATAGCAGCAACTAAATCGCTCAATTGACTATTTTTTAAGTGCAAATTAATCATGTGCCAATTTTGCTTAAAATGCAGCTTTTCATTTTTTTAATTTTTGCTTTTAAAGTTTTCAGACTGAATAGCATTGCTTTTTGGCTATTTTATGCAGTTAAACATATTGATTTATTTTAAGCAACTTTTCTGCTACTCACTGCATTTCAAATATGACTACTTGTGTCCTCACTTGCTTGCTTACATGACCCCCTAAAGTTAATGCTGACTCTAAGAGTCAGTTCAAGGTGAACACATGGTGAGTAGTTGCATGAGCTTTCTGGTGTGGCTGACTAGTTCACACACTTGCACAGCTTGGTAACAGTGAAGGGACAGCTCGTGAAGGAGGCAGTTGGTAGATTGAACCTCTGTCACGCTAAATTCCTGTTGGTAAATGAAGATGTTCACTCTTATGGAGATCATTTGATCTTTGGAGTTTTGTGTTTGGGGCTGACCAGCTGTCCCTGACTAATAGCGCTCTGCAGAGATCCTATTAACCCGGCAATTTGCTGTTTTTTTCATGTTTTATGTGATAATAAATACTTGCATTGTTATTTCTTTTCAAGTCAAAACAATGATGATTTTTTTAGTTTTTTTTTTTAAACTCAGAGGTACAATTATTGAACAAATTGAAACCTCTGCTCTAGATTTTTTCCCATTGTTTTGAAAGGAGAAGAGGTAATAACAGACTTTATTTTAAAAACTTTTTTTCTGAACTAAAGCATATAATTCTTTGCTATTTCAGGGAACCAATCTTCCGCCTTCAAGGCAAATTGTACGAGCTAAGTTCTGTAAGCTTTACGGTTGCTTATTCATTTAGCTTCCCAAAGGCACAGTTTGTCTTTAACTGATTAACTCAACTAGCGCTTGCTACTAATTGTTAAAAAAATCTTAGGTTGTCTTGTTCATAACATCCTATCACTGAAATAAAAATCCTCTTCAGAGGGTTCATCCCTTCACTGCTAATAACTTGCTGTGATTGAAAGGTATGAACTAGTAAACTCTAAAATGCTGTAATGATAAACCCTAACACTGTGGGTGCTTCGACATTTCTCTAATTTTAATGAGCCTTAAAATAATTAAAATCATTAATGATCTTCATCTCTTTCCTTTTATGCTTTATTGTTATGAGCTGTAAGTCTTTCTCTTTCTCTCATTGATAATATTTTCAATAAATGTAGATGATGCTGCTAAAAGGTGGGTAAATATTGAATGTCTTATTTAGCTGTATTTGATGATAAGCCTCCTAATTTTAATTATTTGTATTTACTTTTTAAATAATAAAACAAAAAACAAAATTATATTGATATTTTATATGACTATAGAGTTAAATCTTTTATAACTATGTAATAGCTCTTCATTTTATAGAGTTGTAAAGATGTTATCAAATATTTAACATAGGAATTTAGAAAAAAATTGTATTCTGGTTTCTACTGTGGATCAAGCAAGATTTTCCTTCCAACAGTGCATGAAGTGAGAATAAGATTGGAATTTGGGTCAGTTATTGGCTCTGTGATGTTTTAGAAGACACAAGCTTTGACACTCCTGTGTTCAACTTTAATTCTGCCACTTAGGAATCATGTGGGTTTGGGCACATTGAGTCTAAGTTTGCTCAGTTACATGATAGGAAGAATAGGAAATATCCCGGAAGAGTAATTATGACCATCAAGCATCATATACAAAAATGAATTTTGCAGATAATATCAGATAAATCCTCTATAAAGAGTAGAAACTTTCCTCTCAACAAGTAGGCACTTTTTCCTTGAAACTTTTAGGAGAAAAAATGTTAAGTATAAGGAAATTATTAAAAGTTATAAAATGAGAAAAATAAAATACTTGGAAAATTTAAAAGTTATGATAAATTATTCTGATGTCCCCAATTCCTAGATTGCGGTTGAGGGCACTGCAAAGGATTAATGTATAAAAGTTTTCTCATAGTCAGAATCATCTGTAGCCCATAGAAGTAGATATATATGGGAAAAGCAATAATGCAATGGTGTAAATGATACTTTAAATGATATCTGAAAGGAAACCTGGAGCAGATTCCATCATATAACTTCCAAAGGCTAGAACTGCATTAATCATGTTTCTTTGACTTTACTTTTGCTAAGTCCTTCAAAGCCCACACATAATAGAAGTTTCATAACTTGAATGTTAGAATATAGAGCCCATATGCAAAACTTTTGGGGTCAGGTACACCTTGAAGTTCAGGATTATTTGCACTTAAAAAACACTACATTTATTATGTTATCTCTTACTTAACATTCTTGTAAGGTGAAAGGAATTCTATTTCTATAGTGAAACAAATGAATAGTCACATCAAATGAACTAAATAAAGGATATAAATCCTCTTACATCAGCTCAGGCTTTGCTGCAAAATTTGTTAAAAAACAAGCTTTGGATTTGAGACCAAGACGTTATGATTTTGCATATCTTATTTTCCAGAATCAAATATAATAATTTAGACCCAACACACCATATTTTATGAGGTCTTTTTAAATTTTTCTCCTTAGTAGAAATGAATCATAATGAATTAAAATTATTTCTTTGTGAATCACAGTATCTAACGTTGACTTGGGTTTGTATGAAAGCAGTTTTGGCTATCAGGATGGTCAGAGCCAGCAACCTTGGAGTCCAGCTTTCCAACTGATGCTGGGTTTTATGGTTGGTAAAGATGAAAGACCATGCAGATCCTGGCAAGCGATCCAATCTCTTGTCCTGTCAGGTCTCCTGGTTGTAAGAGATTATTGTATAGCATCTATTCTGAAATGTTTCTGAAGGATTTAAGGAAAGAAAAATACCTCTTTAAAGTATAGCTCCCATTCATTTTTGTCTACATAGAAGTTAATGTGCAAATTAATGTGTTAATGCACACACAAATTAGCACACAATTCAGCAAAATTGGACTAAAGTTTAAATTAAAGCTATGTTCATCCCTCTACTCAGGAAATATGCATTCAGAACCTCAGTGTGCTGAGAAACAGTGGTAGGTGTTTAAAGCCCTATAATGACTCAGGTCTTGGGTCTGGCCTGGAAAGCTCATATCCCAGTAGCTGCTGGTGAGCCCATTGAAGTCTGCTTCTGGCACCAAGACTAGCTCCTTTGAGCTCTTAGTCTCATGGAAACATGGAGACTGCAAGAAGCTGGCCCTAACCCTCAGATCCAATTACCCACTCTCTCTTGTGTCTTGCACTTCACATTTCATTATTTAAAGCAATCTTGTTTATTATTTTTTGTCTTTCTTCATAAGAATCCAAGCTCCATTAAAATTACTTTTGGTGCTGCTGAAAGCAGTGGGGTATCATTGTAAGTTTCTGAGTATAAACGTATCCACAGTTTAGAAGGATATTCTGCTTGTGGAGTGGAGAATGGCTTTGAAGAAGAGAAGAGACAGAAGACCTGGAAGGAGGCTATGGTGGATAAGAGATGATGGTTGGTCTGGGAAGGGGTATTTGTATGGGTATGAGGAGATGCTGATAAATTCAAGAGGAGGGTTCAAGTAGGAAGGATTCAAAGAATCTTTATGAAATGGATGCTTGGCAGAGGGCTGGAGATTGTCTGCAGTTCTGTCTAGCTTTCTTTTAGGAACAGATAAGGTAGTGCTTTTCATGCACAAAGGAACATATTGAGATGGTCAGTTTTGGACCCAAAGTCAGGAAGAATAGTATTGTTGAGTCACAGTGTGAGATTAGAATAAACTGTCCAGCAGGGAGCTGGATAAAAGTCAGTGCAGAAGAAAGATAATTATTTATTCAAAGATCTTAGACATGAATGGATTTCCAATAAAGAAGGAATATCATCTGACTTTTATGTTAGCAAGATCTGGGTGTCAGCCACATAAAATGATTTGGAGAAGCAAAACTACAGATACAGAAACTGATCAGAATTTTTGGAAATAATTTTGGTGAGAAAAATACGAATGTTTGTAGCTGGAGGTATGTAGGAGAAAGACAAATTCAGAAGCTATTTAGCAGGTAGAATCAGAAGGGTTGTGAGTAGTTGTTGGAAGGTTACGTCATCCTTCCAGGCTTACGGCTGGGGGAACCACTGACAGAGGGGAGTGCGGGTGAATGAGGAGTGGTTTTAGGAAAGGAGGGAAAGGAAGTTGCTGATTTGTTTGTGCTTATTGGAGACATCACTAGATTCTGAGATTCAGGACTCAGGCAGATTGGAGATATGAAAGAGATGCAGTAGTTAAAGGATGATAGAGGAAGAACTAGAATAGAATGAGGAACCGTAAAGAAAACCAAGAAATAATGAATGAGATAGGACAACCTGGTGGTAGGTAGGAAAACTCTTACCAGGAGAGAATATTTCCAGGAGGGCATAGTCAATAGAAGCAGATATTTCTGGGCACTCAAGAAACTTGGGGGAAGTTGTCTGGTGGCTGGACTGGGGTATTGCAGTGTTGGGGACCATCTAAGGGTCTAGTGAAATTAACAGTCCTCTTGACTGTGAGGATCGTTCTTCTCTTCTACAGCTAGAAGGTGGCCTAAACATGAGAACACAACTACCTAAATTTTAGACATCCTGAGCTGAGGTTTTTCTGTGGAAGCAGCATATGAGGTCAAAGGAGAAGATGAATTAAAGCTTTGAAGAGAAAGAATTTGTGGTAAAAAATTGTATAATCTAATATGAATAGTTTTTATTGCTGTATAAATCAGGGTAGATTGTAATCAACCCCAAATTTCAGTAGCTTAGCGTAATAAAAGTTTAATTCAACATACTATAACAACCTGAAGAAGGCCAGCAAGACAGGGCCATCCTGCCCCACATGGTTAGACAGAACTTTGGGGTCCTTGGCTTTCTTGCAGGTGGGACAGAGTTAGAAGCTTCAGAGACAAAGGTTTTTTTTAAAGGACTCACCCCAAAGTGACGCACACCTCTTCTTACATCCCAGAGCTCAGACACTTGGCTACACCTAACTGCCAGGGAAGCAGGAAAATGTAACCAGAGCTGGTGTTCAGGAAAAAGAAAAGACAAAAGATGATGCTGACTGAAAGTTGTAATAGATAAACTAAGGCTATGGGGGTTTATCGAAATCAGAAAAAAAATGTATACCAGGATTAAGAGAAAGGAGTGATGAGGGGGAGGTTTGAAGTTTGTGAGATGTCGTCTTCCGGGGTTCAAGGGGCAAGAGTGTGCCCCTTGGAGGTCAGAGGTGTCAGTGGAATCTGAGAGTGCAGACCCTGGAGGAGGCGCACAGGTGATTGCCACCCATATTTAAGGAGCATTGTTTCTTCAGAAAATACCGAAGCTGAAGAGAAATGTGGATGAAGTCTCCTAGGCTTGAATATGTCAGCGATGAGGAGGATTACTGTGGCACTGACACAGCAAATAGTTCATTCCATTAGCCTCCAGTGTGTGGAGCAAGGAGACGCTGCTGACAGGCTCCCTGGCCCCAGCATGTACCCAGCTGAGACAGTGTAACTGAGGGCAGGAAATCCTTCTGGCAGGGAGGAAAGCAGATGCTTGCACACCTGTGTTCGGTACCCCTTGTCCCCAGACTTATTCTCTGTTTTGTTTGCTACTAATGTAGCCACTACTGCTCTCATTTTAGGTTGGAGTATGAATTTGACTTTGGCAAATCTACAAATCTCCAGGTAACTGGATTACCAGCTTTTTGTATTGTAGACTCCTGGAAAAAAGATCTTTTCTATCAAAACAGCATTTTTGGCCTCCTTAATTTCTGAAAACTCATTTTAGGCAGCTAGTATCATAGAGCCTCCTACACTTTCTTCCAGGATTTTCAGAAAAACTCCTGCCTTTGACTCTGATTGGGCTAGATTGGATCATGTGCTCATTCTGGAACCAATCAATGGCCAAAGAATGAGATAGTGTATACTGATTGGTGTAGGCCAGATCATATGGTATGGTACTGGCCCCTCATCAGGTCACAGGGGATGGGCTTTCTCTCCAGCTGAAAGTTGATGCGCTTTTGTTTTTCTATTTTTATTAGGACGTATTTGCAGTGGATAATGATTACATTCCTTGTGAGGCGTTGGTATATCTTTATTCTTCTTTTCATCCTCTTACCTTCCTCTCCTTCCTCCCCCATCTGTGGATCCTTCTCTTACCTGAGAAAGATCTTTCCCCCCTTTTCCTATTATGCATCTTTTATTTTACTCTTTATTTGTATTTTGGGTTTCTCATGTAAGAAAAACCACATGAGATATTTAAGTTTGTGTTCTGTCTGATTTATTTAACCTTGTGGTCTAAATGCACATCCATTTTTCTACAAATGACTCAAGTTTATCTTTCTTTATGGCAAACTCCATTGTATATAAATACCACGTTTTCTTCATCCACTCATCTTTTGTTGGACATATAGGATGTTTCCAAGATTTAGCTGTTCTGAGTTGTGCTGCTATAAATATGGGTATGTATCACTGTGACATGCCTTTACTTCATTTGGGAAGATATGTAGAAGAGGAATAGCTGGATCCAGTAGAATTTCTAGTTTTAGTTTTTTGAGGAATCTCCATTCTGATTTCCATAGTAGCTGTGCCAGTTTACATTTCCACTAACAATGCAATGCTCTTGTTGAAAAAAGAGAAGAGGAATTCTAGAGGTTAGAAGATTGGTTAGGACTTGTGTGGTCTTCAGATCAATTTAATTTGAAGAACGGGCAATTTAATTTGAATAACACGATTCCTAATTAGGTTGCTGTCTTAAAGGAATATAAGATAGTAAATTCCTCATTATTGAAACCTTATGGTTAATTTATTGATTAAATTTGACTCCCCAATTCATACTCTGACTTTTCCTTCCTTACCTTTTCTTTTTAAAAGTAATTCTGTTAAATTGGGCATGGTGGCACACGCCTGTAATCCCAGCACTGGGGAGGCTGAGGCAGGAGAATTGCTGTGAGTTCGAGACCAGCCTGGACTACATAGTGAGTTCCAGGTCAATCTCAACTACATAGTGAGAGCCTGTCTCAAAAAACTGAAAAAAAAAAAAAAATAAAAAATAAAGTAATTCTGCTGACAGTGGTACTAGGTGTAGAAGCAAATTCTTTTTTTAATTTTTAATTTTATTGGTGTATTTAAGGTATACAGTATAATAACATTCATCATTGGAAATTTGCAGCTTTACATAATCTATTTCAGTTCTTATTTTTTCCCATTCCTCTGCCCTCCCTTCAACCCCTCCACCCCTTCCTCCCTGTTTCCATTTCTTTATTTTCTTATACTCCATGCCCTTTTCTTTCCCCTACCCCTCCCACTTTCCCTTCCCCATTGCCCCCTTTCTTACTATTTCACATGAGAAGCAAACCCTAATGGTTCTCCGGACATGGGACTGCGAGTCAATGTGTGACAGTCAGCAAGTTATTTAATGTTACTGTTCCTCCCGTGCTAATCTGAAATAAGATAATAAGACTACTGCTTCATAAGGATTTTGTATCTGTTAAATGAGATAATTCTAGTTAGTATTAGTAGACCCAGGCACAGTTTCAAGTGTTGTACATACATTAACTCATTGTCTCCTCCTAACAACCCTGCAGTAGGTATCCTTGTCATTTCAGTGTTTGGGATAGGAAATGGAGGTGCTCGAAGACCAAGTAACACCCCCCCATGACACAGGGCATAAATGATAGCACCAGGGTCTGAGTCAGCGCGTTTCATTGTACAGTTTCTTTTGTTGTTGTTATTTTCCTTTTGAGACAGGGTCTCACGATGTACTTGAATCTGGCCTTGAACTCACTATGTAGCCCGGGCTGGCCTCCAACCCTAGGACTGGGATCACAGGCATGCGTCTGCACACTTGGCTGATGGTCTCTTAATCACGATGCCTAACCACTGCTTCTAATAGTTGGTAAATTGCATCAAGAATCTCACCTTCTGGTCTCAATTGTGGAAAGTCACATTATTAGATCTTATTTGCTGTTATTTTTATTTTGCACTTAACCTTTTTCTTTCTTTTTTCTTTTTATTGAGTTTATTGGTACAATCTAGGTATACAATACAGTTACATTTATTATTGGGATCGTGTACCTTTACATGATAGGTCTTGATTCTCATTTTTTCCCCTTGTCCCTGCCCTCCCTTCACCCCCTCTTCCCCTCCCCATTTACAAACACTTTATTTCCATTTTTTCAATTTCTCATATTTTTTTCCTCTCCCTTATTACCTTTCCCCCACCCTTCCCACTTTCCCTACACCTTTAGCCCTTTACTTCCTATTTCACATTATTAATTATCTCATTAGGATCCTGTGTACTATTATAGTTTTTCACACCAGAGAAA
>NW_022900923.1:15823083-15827043 GCF_012274545.1 Fukomys damarensis
TCCAAAGTTGACAGCACCATTAAAGTTTCCAAAAATTCAAATTATATATATGTGTGTGTGTGTGTGTGTGTGTATGTATATATTTATATTTATATAAAAAGACCAATAATAGCAGTATGTTATACATCAATAGTAGCAACAGCTTCTCCAAGTTCTGCAGTCATCTGAACAAAATTATAGACATTCAGCACAGTCCATTACAAAAACAAAAACAAAAAAACAAAGAAAAGAATAATAGCCAGAAATCAGCACAGTTCTGTTGCTGTTGTGGTACCTGGCACCATTTACTTTTATTAGCATCTTAATCATTATCTGGAAAGAGAACACTCTAGAGTAATATCATTAAAAATAGCTCTGATAAAGCATGGTCACTACTACATATCATAACACAGATACAAGATATTTTACATTCACAGAGGTATGATACAGTATCATCCTACATCAATAATATTAGAATCAGTTTTGGTTTGAAATTTGCTTTGTTTGCAAATAAGATTGCTACTCCTGCTTTTTTCTGGGCTCCTGTCACATGGAGAATTGTTTTCCATCCTTTCACTTTCAGTCTATGGGCTTCTTTTTGCACTAGGTGTGTTTCTTGTATACAACATATTGTTGGATTTTGCTTCTTATTCCATTTTGCCAGTCTATTTCTCTTGACTGGTGAGTTGAGGCCACTGACATTGATGGTTATAACTGATATATACTGACTTATTATTGTCATGTTATTGGCCTTTTGTTGACTCTTTTTACTTTTTGACCTTCTTTTAGTTTCTTGCCTTGCCTATTTGATTTGCTCTGTTGGGCCTCATGGTGTTGTTGCCTTCATTGTCTTTTTCTAGGATCTTGTTTAGAATTGCTTGTAGTGCTGGTTTGGTATTCATGTAGTTTCTCAGGTGTTCTTTGTCATGAAAGTATCTTATTTCCCCATGCATTTTGAAAGGGAGTTTTGCAGAATACATCAGTCTAGGTTGGAGGTTGTTTTCTTTTAGGACTTGAAATACCTCACTCCAGGCTCTCCTTGACCTGAGGGTTTGTGTTGAAAAGTCTGCTGTGATTCTGATGGGCTTTTTTTTGCATGAGATTTGTTTCTTTTCTCTTACTGCTTGTAGTATTTTGTTCTTCTGTTGGGTTTCTGGGAACTTGATTATTATATGTCTAGGTGTAGATTTTTTTTAATTGTGGCTAGTTGGGGTCCTATATGCCTCACTTATCTGTATGTCAAATTCTTCTGCTCTGTTTGGGAAGTTTTCTGTCATTAATTCTGTGAACAGCTTTTTTAAGTCATTTGTATTTTCTCCTGCTACTTCATGGATTCCTATCAGTCTTATGTTATTCTTCTTTGCATCATCTAGGAGTTGTTGGATCAATTTCTCATGATCCCTTACTGTTTTTAAGAGACCTCTCTTTTCATGGTCACTGACTGCAATCTTATCTTCTATATCTGAGAGTCTACCTTCGCATTCTTTTATTCTGTTGTATACACTTTCAGTGGAGTGTTTAATCTCTTGGCTATCTCTTTGAATCTGTTTTATGGATTCCATTTCTTTCCTGTGTTGGGTGTTTATTTTTTCCATTTCTTTCTTATGCAGGGCCTTTATGGCTTCTATCGTGGTCCTGAGCTTATCTATTTTTTTGTCAGTTTCTGCTCTAGAGTCTCGGATCACGACTTTCATTTTGCTCACCATCTCTATGATTATCTGGGAAATTATTTCTGTTTTGAATTTTTCTAGAGCCTGATTGATCTGTTTTGTTATTTCCTGTGCTTTGAGTTCAGGATGTCCTGGTGGTTCACTATTGGCCTTTTCATCCTCATTTGCTACTGTTTGCCACTGGTGAACTGGAAGTCTGTCCTTGTGTCTTGCTTAAGTGTTTTCTCATTTTTATTTTTGTTGTCAGGCTGTCCTTGGTTTAATTTCTGTGTTATCACCCAAATTATCCTGAAATAGTTGTGCCCTATCTTCTGGGTCTCTAATGACCTACAGACATTCTCATATTCATAACATCAGAGAAAACAGCTCATCAAATCAACCACAATCCTTTATCCCAACTGATACAATCAGCAACACATTATGATCAAGCACAACTTGGAAACTGACCACCTGTGGTAGTCACTAGTCTATCACCCTTAAATCATTTGAATTAAATTGAAATCAAGAAGCAGTCCAGAGCATGTCTGCAGTAAACAAACTTTTCAATATAGTATATTTACCATTTAATGGCTCAGACAGAGCTAGGACACAAGACCCCTGATCTCAGTTAGCTGATGGCTGAACCCCATGACTCAGACTGACCTCGAGCTGCAAGGCCCAGATTGAGTTCCCCAACCTTCTGAATGGTCGAACTCCACACTATTCCACTACAGGTTTCTCACCCGCTTTCTTTAAAGATGTTCAAAGTTGGGAACTCAGAAAAATACCCTTTATGACCACCTCTGCCTCTGCAGAGTAGTGCCAAAGACGGGCACAATCAGGAGGTCTGAGTGTGTGTGTGTGGGGAGTACGGGGAGTTATGGGGGTTCAGGTGCGCCTGCACGGCTACCTTCCTGGCGCTGGAGCGATGGGGGCTCCGGGCAGGAGAAGCTTACCCTTTTTCTTATACTAAGTTCCTCAGACCCTAAAACGAATAAACTTAGGTTTATATAAAATAATCTGATTAACAACACAGAACAATAATAACTGTTTGAATGTTTCCTTTTAGTTCTTAATTCTATGAAAGTATCTCCAAAAGGACCCATCAATAGCTCATGAAACACAAGAAACATAATTTTAATAAAGATGGACAATAGAGACCACGAAAGTCATACTCAGTAAAGCCTGTTAATTTGTTCTACATCGGGCCAGGGATTTAGCTCAGTGGTTCGGTGGCCTGCCTTGCAAGAGCAAGGACCTGAGTTCAATCCCCGGTACTAAAGAAAAAGAAAAAGAAAAACAAAAACAAAAACAAATTTGTTCTGCATCTTTTTAAAATCCAGAGTTTTATATGGAATAACACTTAATGCCTGCCATCTAATGCCTTATGTCTTTTTCCAGAAAATATCCAAAAGTACTTATTGCATTGTTATGGCCAAGTTGTGTCTTGAGGGTGTGGAGATTAAAAATCAGTGAGAAGCAAACCCTTCCCACTCAAAACTACCTTGAAATATCCCATCACTAGGGACACACTAGGCCCCCAGCTCAGCTGTCAGTTTTCTGTGGGGCCGCAGTGGCCTGGCCTCATTTTACCTGCAGAGAGAGTACCTAGTCACATGGTCCATTGTGTGCCTGTAGCCCTCCTTCTCCTCTGCTCCTCCTTTTCCTCCCTCTGTCTCTTTCATTCTCTTTGACTATTTCTATAAGAGTGATATGTTTGATTCCAAGAAAGCTAAATGCTTATATGGTTTGAAAATTTCCTGAAAGTTGTATAACATTTAAAAATTGTAACATCTCCCTCCAGAGAAGCGATATTATCAGTCACTGTAATCTCAGACCAAAAAGTTCCCCTGAATTAATAGGTGGATGACATCCTGGTGTCTTCCCGTTGGTGGACACTATAATTTTATCAGCTCCTTTATCCCGGAGGAGTAGCTTATGATGCCACCCGAGTGGTGGAAGGACTCCTTGTTGGTTGCTGCTTCAGCCAACACCAGTAGCTGTGTGTTATCTTGGTTATCTCCCTGTGCCTTACATCATCTCTTCCTGCTTCTGCTTCCATACATGGGGAAGCTCAGAGGTCAGCTCCTGCTGACTCCCCTAAGTTCACAACCACTTCATTGTGGGGGGATTCCTCTCATTTCCAACCCTCAGCATCTGGATCACTCTCTCTGCCCTTTGGCCACAGAGACTTGTTACTAAGTTGGTCAAGATAGAGCTGTTTGTTACCCTTAAAAGGCAGAAGTCATTTCTCAAGTTTTCTTTACTTTTTGCTTTTAGGCTTCCCTTACCTGCAATATCTAGCTTGTGTTAGCACACACACACACACACA
>NW_022900923.1:15827269-15837910 GCF_012274545.1 Fukomys damarensis
TTTCCTTTTTGTACCGGAGATCAGACTCAGGTCTTTGTGCTTGTGAGACAGGTGGCAGAACCAATGAGCTAAATCCCCGGCCCCACAAATATAATTTTGAGCCCATAATTTTCATTTAAATTTCATGAGAAATATATGATCATAGTGAAGAGGTAATCAATACATGTAAACAAGCTCTTGACCACCATCCAGTCTCACTCACCTCCATGGATTTAACCACTGTGATTATTTTGCAATAACTTTATTGATCTGCACACACACACACACGCACACACACACACACAAATACATGTATACATACCGCACACAAAGACATATTACTTTGTGATTTTTTAAAAAATAAAAATGGACATACATTGTATATGTGTCATGCTAAAAATATTGTATTTCCACAAGGGCAATGATTTTTCTGTCTTTTGTTTATTAAGGTATCCCTAACTGCATCTAGACCCTGGTGTATACTAGGTGCTTAGTAAATATATTTGAAGTTGAACTCAGCTTATCTACTTGATGTCTTAGAGATCTTTCTGTCTCTAAATATGCAGAGAGAAGATGACAAAATTTTGTTTCCTGTGGCACGGTGTTAATGTACCCCACCGTACAGGTGTGCCATATTTAATAAAATATTTCTGTACAGGTGGGCATTGGCATTGTTTCCTTTCTTTTGAAACAGCTGAACCAGTGTATGAACCCCGTAACTCTATAAGTACCCCAGTCTCAGTACTAGATAATTATATATTATGTAATTTTTGATAATCTGATGGAAAGAATAGTACCTTTATATTCTGACTTATATTTCACTTACTGCAAGTTATGGAGCAGCCTCTCACATATTTAATAGATATTTGTGAAATGTCTTATATGCCCAATGCCCATTTTAGGAGGATTGTTGTATTATTTTCTTTTTGAGTTGTCCATATATCAATTTTGTATATATTATATATGGAGAAAATATTTTTTGCCTGTCACATTTTAAGCTGTACATTATAAAAGGAAAGATTCTAATTTTTATTTAGGTAACTTGGCATTTATATTTTCTTTCAATAATTTTGTGGAGTTTTACATTTAGCTGTTATGAAGACAGAATAATTTTCCTGTTAATCACATACTTTTTTCCTCCTAAACTGTAGTTAGTAGTGCCTGAAATTCACTAGTGAGCCTTGTCTCTGTATCTATTAACCACCATCTTTCCATCTTTCCCTTCTTCACACCCTTCCCAGACTCTGGTAATAGTGGTAACCACTATTCTGTTCTTCTCTTCTTTGAGATCAACTTCAATATTACTCTTTTTCTCTCATTTCTTCCACTACATTTACATCTAGTGTCTGTCTCAAGAGGGTTTAATGCTCACTGATGTCATTATGGAGTGTTTTAAAGCCATTATTAACCTTTGTATCTGTATTGCATCTAAGACTTACCATGGCACCTGGTACAAAATGAGGCACTAAGTTGGGGAGCAGAGGTTATGAGCATGGATTCTGCAGCCTGACTGCCAGGATCCAGCATCTGGCTCTGTCACTCTCCAGCCATGGGCAAGTTACTTAACATGTTTTAGGATTACTATGATGACTGAGTACAGTCGTTTATGCAAAACACCAAGACCAGTGCTTTGCACACTTTTAATAGTGCAATTACTATTGGTTAACTCTTATTATTTTATTCTTAAAGAGAATATGTACAAATATAGAAATGATCTGTACCATCACCATTGATTTAAAATACTTCCTCAATATATAATAATGTAAACAATAATAGTGTAATAATCATAGCAGTTCACATTTCTTAAAAGCTTACCCTATGGCTAGCAATTGCCCTAAGAGTGTTTCTTACATCAATTCATGCAATTCCACTCAACCCTATGAAGCAGGCTCCATAATTTCTCCGGTTTTATAACTGATGTAACTGAAGCTTGGAAAAGCTCAATAGTTCACCTTAGGTCAGACAAGGGATACGCAGCAGATTTCTGGCCTCAGTGCCAGTCAAGAATAAGCTCTTAACCTAGAGTCTGTTTTGTTTTTTTTATCCTGTTCCTCCATCTGTTGATTTTTGTACACTGACACGCTTTTTAATTTTTGCAGCTGTCTAATATATTTTAATATCTGTGAGGCTGTTTCATTTCATACTTTTCTTTTGCAAAAATGCTCTCTGGTTTTATAGATTTCCTCATTCTCCTAGTTGAAGGTTAAAATCTTGTGGTCCTAATGTGATATGAAGAAATTTACTACCTTCATTTTTCTTCAGCATTGGTTGTTAATGTTATTATTTTTTCAGAAAATAAGGTTGGGTTTTCTTGATTTTCCCATTATACAGTTTTCTTTGCATTGAAAAAAAAATCTTGTGCTCCACCTAGAACTTTAACTGAGTTTTGTTTAAATGATTATAATACTAATTAATGAATTTGGTCTCATTTTTTTCACATCCTGTTTTCCCATTTTTAAAAAATGAAGGGATCTTCTATTATTACCAACTTCAATGTTAAATTTTTTTTGGTTTAAAATATATGTATGATAGACATATTCCTCTGCATATGAGATTCTCTCTCAGGAATGAGCATTAGACTCCACTGAAGTGTACTTGGTCATACATTTTGAGCAAACCATATAATTTATTGTATTGCTTTTCTGGTGAAAGCTCAGTTTGTTATTGGAGATAATTATTTTTCCATTGCATTAATTTTCTTATTATTCATTCAGATGAGTGTATTTTAACATTGAAACTTACTCTTTGTAAAATAAAAGAAGACTATGGCTTACTATTTAAAAATTCCCATTGAATTCGCCGAAGCGAAGAGGAAAAAAAAATTGTGTACTTTATTCTCGGTCCTCCCACTTTGTTAGACGGACCAGGGGTGCTGTTGCTTTGGTTGAGAATGGGAGGAGTGGGAATTATGTGGGAGCTGTAAGAAGACAGTGCAAGTCGGGGTACTTTCAGAGTGGAATAAAATGGAAGCGCTTTCCGCTGTTGGCCAGGTTGGAGTCTCACCCTAGTTCAGGGGCTGAAACTCCATCACAGGGATGCCAGATTCTGTAATTATATCCTTAGAGAACCACAGTCCTTTTAATTTACCAATTTAAGGGATGAGCAAAGGGTAAATTATAACACCACATCGCTGATGAAGGTATCAGAGGATTCTTCTTAGTGACAATGTCTATATTCTATCCTAGAAGGTCTTTTGGAAAGTTGCCACTAGTTCATTATCACAGGGGAAATAAAAGTCAGTAGAAGCTGAGATATTTTTACACATGTTCCTAATAGAGCTCTTTTGTTATTTTTGGTCATTGTTTCCATACTGAAATTAAGTCCATTGATCAAAAAGATGTTCTATATTCACTATGACCAAGGCAAATTGCACTTTCTGTCCCTAGAGCACAGATCTTTTTATACCCAGTGCAATAACATTATGGAAACTTTTCTTAAGTCAGAAGATTTAAATCAGGATCCTCAAAATATAGAAACATCTTCATATATCTTTAATGCATCTCAGCAAGAGTCCTGTAATATACAGTCATGGAAAAGAAAACTTGTGCTAACCCTATCAGTAAGCCAGAGAAGGGTCTGGTGGGCAGCTGGCTAGTCCTTTGGGGTCTCATCCTCTGTGTGAGCCTCACTGCCAAGGTACTGCAATGCCAGTACATTAATGTTGGCATTAGTGCACATTGTTAGCACACTTTATTAAAATTAAAAAACTTTATTTTCAAATGGGACAATCCCATTTGACAACAATCTTATTTTTTCTCAGATAATTACATGTCTTTTGGGGTCTCTGGTCTTCCAGATAGTAGCTCTCACTGTAGGTTTAAAATTCTGTTTGGAGCAAGTCTCCCGCTGCTTTGTGAAGCCCTGGCTTTTCTTTTTCCCCCACATACTTTCAGTGAACAGGTCACTCCTAGTTTCTGTGGAATCACTTTTACTTTCTCTCGGGAGTAGAAGTAGAGCAAAATTGTGATTTAATCGGAACAGTCGTCACATTATGAAAGAGTTGGTACTGTGCTCAGATTTATCTGAAAAATTCTAGAAAGACTGAAGTGGCTTATTTGCCTAGCAGTTATGTATTTCCTTAGTTATATAAGTGCAGAAAATAAATAAAACTTAGAGATAATCTTTGGAACAAAATATAAACAGAACTTTAGCTAAACTAAGGAATGGAAATATCTTACCCCCCAAATTACTATGAAATTTCTTTGACTCAGCAGCCATGCCATTCCCCACCCCCAGGAATTCCATTAGACTGAATTCTACGGGATGAATGTTTTCCTTCCAGGAAATGAGTGTCCTGGTTTCATAATCAAATCTCAGCTCCTTGAAGCTTTGTACTGTGCTCCCTTCTTACCAAATAATTGGCTGAAGGTTTTGTCCTGATTCCTGGTGAGGTTATTTACACACTTAGCCTGTGATGGATGGTCCCTTTGGGCAGATTAGTAGATGTGCTGCCATTTATATTGCCTGGATGGCTGGAGCACTACTTTGGAAATAGCACACATAAATAAAGTGCACTTGAGAAATACCATATTAATACTAAATACATCATTATTACAACTGAAATAATTTTAATGCCTGTGATTATTTGTCTTGCAATATGAATTCTTTATAAAGTGCAAGCCACTTTTATAAGTTTTTATTTGGGCCTCTAATGATTTATATCTTTTGTAAGAAGGCACAATCACAACTAAAACATTAGTTTAGCAGCAGGTCATTTTATTTTTCCTGTTCTACTCTACTAAAAATGATTTTCTTAATTAAGGTAAGGACTCCTTACTGTATATTTATTTTCTCAATTTTTTTTTCTCCTCAGAAATCTTTTCCTTTTCTAGCATTCTGCTCTTCCTGTTGACCTGCTATAACGTGGAGGAGGGGAAAGGGAAAAGGAGGATTTGTTTTTGGGAACTCAGCTATCTATAAATGGCTTCCTCTTGTTTGGTACATCCACTTGCAGGGTTTCATTTTCAAATGCCTGCTTGCAGGATCTATGTCCTGGAGGAAGGAACCGTGTCATCCTTCACTCATCCTGTGCATATAGCCCGACCACTCTCCGAGTATTATCTCCTATCACTTCTGGCATTTCTTGTGCTTTTCTTCTTCCTGAAGTTCATAATTTATGTCACTGATTTCCGGTGCATGTGGAGTCAGGTTTTAGAAATATGAGACAATTTTTAAATTACAGATGCAAAGCCTAGCTGTTTGAGCCAACATCTGCAACTAGTTTAAGGGATTAACAAAATAGCTGCTCTGGATGACTGATATTTACCAGGGCCTCTTCCATTTCCCATAGAAATCAAAATGCCTATTACTTATGTGTTCTGCAGTTTTCAATAGAAATCTAGACTCTATCTGTTACATACTTTACTTTATTAAGTTTTCTTATGGAGTATCTTGAGTTACAGCCAGTTTTCAATTAGCCATGATTAAGGAGGTCAGGAAGAATGTGGGTAATTAAAATCCACAAGTAATTAAAAGATTGGCTTTAGCCAGAAATTACAATATTCTGCCCTGACACTTTTTTTTTTTCCTGGAATTATAAAGAAGGAGAACATTTGGTAAGTTTTTCTTTTGTTTTGTTTTGGTACAAACAAAAATCTGAACCTATCACTCCTCAATTTACAATCATTCAAAACCACTTCTTCCATTTAGTGTGAAGTCCAAATTCTGGCTCCCATTAACCATTCCCAGCTCACTTCTTGGTCCTTACTCTGGTCCTGGCACTCCTGGCTTCTGTACTCCAGCAATTCTGATCCTCGGACAGCTTCTTTACTGATCGTAGCTCTTTCCCTGGCCATGACTTTTTGTGTGCTCATTCCTGCATCTGTATCTTTCTATTTTTGCCTGTATGTCATCTGCTCATGTTCTTCTATTTAAATAGTGCATTTTCAGTCCTCTGTTCTATGTCCCCTAGGAGTAAGTACCTGTGTGACTCTTACATTGTATATTTACTTGTTTAATGTCTCTTTCCCATGCTTGCCTGTAAGCTCTGTTAGATCGTGGTCCCTAGTCAGCCTTTTCTTTGCTATCTTCTCTGTGTCTCACGCGTGGAATCTGTTCTGATAGATGTCCAGGAAATAACTGTTTGATGAATAAAAGAAGGAAAGATTTTAAAACCTGGAATTAAGTGGCAAGGTAAATAAATGATCGTACAACTATAGTGCTATAACGACTGCAGTGCTAGCATCCAGAAGGAAAGTCTATTGTGTTCATTGAAATTTTACTGGTTTTCTTTTGTTTGGTAAAAAAATACTAAAGGTGCTTATTAATTTAAACATTCTTTTTTGTTATCCGGAGGGAAAAGGTTGCCTCTTCAGTGTAACTGTAAGCCGCATTTGTCATTTCAGGTTTGCCTATGGTGACTGTTTAACTTTCTCGCCTAAATATATCACCATCCAAATTATTATATGAAGCTCTGAAATAGTAAATTCCAATTTTGGAGTGAAACTGATTTAAGCTTATTAACAATTAGAATTAATTATATTGGAACTCTACCAGATATTAGTATCTTTTTCTTTCTTTTTTTTGGGGGGGTACTGGGGATCAAATTCAGGACCTTGTGCTTGCAAGGAATGGTGCCGCTGAGCTAAATCTACAGCCCTATTAGTATCATTTTAGAAGGGTGAGTCTTACATTCATCTCCCTGACCTCTAGCAGATGTTTCCCAGACAGGACAAGACAACATGCCTGCTACCCATTTACAGATAGTCCTTATGCCCCTGTTTTAGAAACTTTGTACCAATAACTTTTATTGATTAACCTGAAATTGGAGGGAGGTGTAAGTATCCCGCAAGAGCATAAAGCAAGTTGGTTTTTACTTTATAATCATATCTACCATTTACTGAACATTGGCTATTATCAGACATTCTACTGACTAGTTTGTGTGCATTCATCACACTTCAAAGACAGAACTATGAGTTCTAATTCTCCGATGAAAGCAGAATGAGGATTGGGTAGATTAGTAACTTTTCCAAATTCACACAACCAGCAAATCACAGAATCAATCTACATATACAGAAATTTCATGCATTCAACCAGTACATGTTAATCATATTGGAAAAGTGGGTGCACAGCAAATAAAAGGTTGAGTAAGTGAAAACTAGGTGATGTAAGGACAAAGTTCAGTGAACACAAGAAATGATCAGACAAGGAAAAGAGCCATATGTGCTACTAGAGCTTCTTTATTATTCATTAAGATCACCGCATAATGGACCCCTTCATTTTTCTTAGGTTGTTATAATATCCAGAAACTACTATCCATATTTACATTTCTATCAGTCTCTAGCACATTTGATCTTTAAATAATCATAATAGAAATGTATTAGCCTTCTAAAAATAATTTACTAAATGCCTGTTTGTATTAAGCAATGTGTTGGTGCTTTGCTCTTCAAAGCAACCTTACAGGGTAGACATCATTGCCTCCGTTGCTATGGATGATAAAAATAGGTAATATATGTGAAGGATTTCTTACATAAAATCTTGCTTCAAGCACTTTACATTTGTTATTTCTTTTTTCCTCATTGAGTTTTTTGGTACATTTTAGGTATGCAGTACAGTTACATTCATCATTGGGATCTTGTACCTTTACATGACAGATCTTGGTTCTCATTTTTTCCCCTTATCCCTGCCCTCCCTTCACCCCCTCATCCCTTCCCTATTTACAAATACTTTATTTCCATTTTTTCATTTTCTCATGTTTTTTTTCTTTTCCCTTATTTCCTTTTCCATACCATTTCCACTTCCCCTACATCTTTAGCCCTTTTCTTTCTATTTCACATTGTGGATTATATCATTAGGTTCTTATGTACCATTATAGTTTTTCATACCAGAGAAACTATTCAATATTTACATATATGTGACTTATTTATTTCACTTAGGAGTATATCCTCAAAAATGTATCCATTTTCCTATGAATCAATCTAATTTCTCATTATTTATGGCTGAATAGTATTCCATTTTATAGAAAAACCACATCTTCTTTATCTAGTCTCCAACTGATGGGCAAATGGGCTGTTTCCAAGTTTTAGCCATTACAATCTGTGCCGCTATAAACATAGGTGCTCATATGTCACTGTGATATGATTCTTTTAATTCTTTCGGAAAGATACCCAGCAGAGGGGTGGCTGGATCAAATGGAACCTCTAATCCTAGTTCTTTGAGGTATCTCCATATTGATTTCCATAGTGGTTGCACCAGTAAGTAGGAAGAACAGCTGCACATACCTTGTATGGTCTTTAAGAAGATCAGTGAGGTAATTCATATTAAGTACAGTGTTCACCATAAATATTCATTAAGGGTTTGAAATAGTTTTTGATTAGCATTATTAATACAATTGTCCTTTTGAATATTTAGGACTTTTACCAGAAAATTTCAATGCAATCAATACCTTCTTGGGCCGGGAATTTAGCTCAGTGGCGTTGTGCCTGCCTGGCAAGCACAAGATCCTGAGTTCGATCCCCTGTACCAAAACAACAAAACAAACAAAACAAAAATTAGTAGCTTCTTTTGCTCTTGTAATTTAAAATTAACAATTTGAAATATTCTTCTGAATCTGAATTAATGTCTTATTTGTTTATTGAAGGAACAGCATTTACTGAATGTGCTGTTTGATGATTAAAGGTGCAAATAATTCCTTAGCAAAGGAGTTGTCTTATTGATATTTGGAAAGAGGTTAAAGTAATAGTCAGAAGGTATGCTTCAAGAATAACCAGTTATTTAAAATTTTATCTTGTCCAAAAGGTAGGGAAGCTTATGGGTTTTTAACTGCCTGTTTTGTGCCAGCACTTTTTTATGGATTACCTCTCTTAATTTTTACAATACAAGGCTATATATGTTATTACCTCTTTCTACTCCCTGTTTTTTTGGGGGTAAACAATTGAAGAATAAATAAATTCAGAACTCAGAAAGTCCATATTTTCTTTATATAAAGTTTAAATTTCTGGTATCAGAATTTGACATTGATTAACAACAAATTCCATAGTGCATCGTGCATTGTGTGAACTCACTATGAATTATGTTCCTCGCATTGTCAATTGCGTTTTACTTCTCTGACAGTTCTGTGTTAATCATAAATGTCTTCCGGGTGTCTTCTCTTAGTCACTCTGATGCAAAGAGGCAAATAATACAGCCTACTGAAAATATTTTGACATTATTTGCTGATTCTGTTTCCTATCCCCGTATCAGCACCAGGCTCTCTTCTGGCCATAGTGCCAAACAAGACAGATATGTTTTTGCTCTCGTGATGCTTATGCTTTACTAGTGCATAAGATAGGAAAGGAACAACAAAAACACAAGCAAGAAAAAACATGCCTATTTTTGCATTGCGGAGAATTAAAAGAGGCTGAAATGAGAAAAAGTAAAGATGAAGGACCACTTTGGAAAGAGGTGGTAGGAAAGCCTGTTTGAAGAGAGATGATGTAAGAGAAGTTCAGAATGACAAGATGTAGCCAGCCCCATGAAAGTCAAGAAACACAGTCCTGCCAGAACGTGCAGGCATGACCAGAAATCATCTGTGAGGTGTACAGAATGAAAGAAAGGTGGCCAGTGTGATGAGGCATAGCAAGAAAGAGGAGTGAGGGATGTTAGGCAGGGCATTCAGACACTGTTCTTTTTAGGGTGAACACTTGAGAGTTAGGTGATTACTTTCATCCATTTCGTGCTCTCTGTAAAGATCCTCCCACTGCCAGAATCTTTAAGACTCAATTTATTTAGGCATCTGCCTCACACAGATATTTGACAAGAGCACAAATGAAAAAGGACACCCAGTCTACCAATGAATGGGATCCTTCCCTCCTGCACACACAGACGAGTACTGGTTAGGGCTCTGTGCATTCTCATTTGTCTTCCAGTGGTTGAGATCTTTCCCAAAGATATGAAGCCATGTCTGGAGGGCCCTGGGACCTGGTCTCTCTGCAAAACAATGTTGCTTATGCAGAAGTATCATGCCAGATTGGAGGCCATGGCACCATGAAGTCAGTTTAAAATGGTGCCTTATATTTTATTAAGTTTATACCATCTAGGGAGCAGGACCTAGAAAGTATGTATGTTGTAAATGTAATTGATGGGCTAGAAGTATCTGGGTAAGAAATGGCAACAAAATAACAAATTCTCATCAAAATGATTTTCCTCCTCACAACAGAGAATCTGCAAATGAGAGAAACACATTGAAACTCCAAGTGCTCACCTCATAAGTATGTCCATAGGAAGCACAAATCTTTCCATCGTATAGGTTTTATCTAGAATAGCAGTAATAAAACACACATAGGATGTATATCTGGTGCTGTGATAAAAAGACATATTGATGTTCCAGTCCTCAAAGGGTATGGGGTCCAGTCCTACAGGAGAGCTCTCATTTTTTAATCCCTCTCTCAGCACACCTTTCCTGCCAGTTACACTGCCTGTGATGCCTGGAATTTGCGCACTTCTCACTCAGCCCTTAGCTACCACCTTGTTGGACACATCAGTTGTCTCTCACTTTGGGTTATTGACTTCCTTGTGTCTCTGCTTGGTCTGCAGGGGATCTCTTAGGACAGCAGCCAGAACTCCTGTAAACCATCTTGTCGTATCATATCAGTTCCCTGTTCGTTGCCCCCTCATGATTTCCAGCCTGCTCGAAGTCAAATCTAAAGATCTACCTATGACTTCTAGGGCCTCTAAGAAGGCCGT
>NW_022900923.1:15837939-15872661 GCF_012274545.1 Fukomys damarensis
CCCCCTCCTCTCTCTCTCTCTCTCTCTCTCTCTCTCTCTCTCTTTGAGACTCAAGCAATGGGCTTCCTTGTGTCCCTGCCTCAATACTTGGGTTTTTGGTGTTTACTCCCACTGGAATTCATTCCTCAACAGCTCCAAATATTAATCCACGTTATTTGCTCTTGAAATTTCTTCAGGTCTCCGCTGAAGCATTATTTTATCAGAGGAGCTTCCTAAGTGAAAAAGTGCTCTTCCTCTCCCCACACAGACTGTGACACTCATTATCCCACTGAAATTGCTTTCTTTTTTTCTCCCATAGTACTCTTTCCACATATTCGGTTATCTATTTATTAACTCTTTCCCTGAACCCACCCTCAACATGGAAATACGAGCTTTAGTGCCCAGAAACACATAACAGGGACTCACTTAACATAAGAAGTATTCAGTCACCATCTATGCAAGGGGCAGATGGATGAATCTTCTAACTCTAGTTAACGTCTGGACTCAGCTTTTCTTTAGCTCTTAAAGGTTATTACTTCACATGTATGCAGTATTAATTCAATAAATTAAATTTATAATTAAAATTGTCTTTGGATAGTTTTTTAAAATTCAAATTTATTGTCCTTTGTGACAAGTTAAACAGTTTTTAATCATATGTGAGACATTCACCTTAGCATTTTTAATATAAGAATACATTGCAGCATTTTTAATTCAAGAGTGCACATTGTGTACTGAAGGAAAGAAAACAAAGCATTTCAGGAATTCCAAGACTTACTTAGTCATAAAAACTTGTCTCATGAAATATCTGTCAGATATTCTTAGAACACAATTTCTAAGAATACGTGGTGTTTCTTAGAACATACTTTAGGAAACCCTGTCTTGACCTTATCTGTCACCTCCACATACTCACTGAGGCCTAAGGCTTTCTCTATTTTAGAGCATTAGGATGGCTATGTTTTCCTTGATACATACATGGCTCTGTTAGATTTAGTCTTTGTGGCTCAGGGTTTCACAAGCACCATTTTGGTCTTTCTTTGAGAGCCCAAATTTGTTTGGATTGGAGGGAAGAGGAAGAACTTGCTCATAGGAATGGGCTGTTGTTTTTGTTCTCTTATGATTACTAGCCAGAAATTTCTTAGAAACATTGAAAAAGGTCCTGGGGCATAAGGCAAAGGGGAGAAGTTATGAGGTGTGTGTTGTTTCCCCCTAGCAGGGCAGAAGAGGAAAGACAACAGGGTCAGATATAAAAGATTGTGGCTCTGAAGAGGGGAGGTGGTAAGCCACTCTCTGGGCCCCGGGGCTAACGTGGATGAGATAACCAAGCCGATAGGAAAAGATGTCTGGTGTTGCATAAGAGAAAGCCTCAGTAACCCACAGCTGTTGGCTCATCGGCATTGATATTCTCATAGCCTGCACTTGCAAAATCTATGCAACAATCAGTCACCCGAAATATGAGGAAGGTCCTTGATTCCCTTATATAAGAAGAGATTAGAAACTGGGATTCAGTTGGGTCCTTGAATAAGTTTTTTCATTGAACATTAGTTTTGATGGTGGATTTTAAAGGAAGGATGAGCTACCATTTATGTAATTCCTGAGTAGTTTGAGTATCTCCTTATTAATACTATTGGTATTCTTCCCAGAGATGTTATAGAATGAATGAATTTTTTAGATTTTCCTAGGAATCCCAAACCTTGGGACTTGTTGGGAGTTCTCATTATTAACATTGCTACCTTGGTCTATGGCTTTGACCTGAATGATTGACAACACAACTTGTTGCTAATCTGTTGGGTCCAAAATTTCCAGAAACTTCTTTAAAACATATTCTATGTTTTTTATTTGTTTTCTCTGTTGGCCAGTTATCGATTGATTGATCAATCATTCAATTGTTGTTTTTTTTCCTTTACAATTTTGGCAGTTTTTTCCCTGTCATCTAGCAGAGAGATGTTGGGAAGAAATGAATTCATCACAATTGCACAGGAAAACTTCAGCTGTGTCACCTGCCCACTTCTATCTCCTTCCCTCTATATCAGGGCACAGAAATGACATGACATTGTGCCACCAAAAGAAGATAGTGTGATTCTAATATTTATTGCTTTCCTAGCAGTTATAACTGGCTGTCTCTGCAAGTGCCCATTATCATCTGAGCCCCTCTCTCAGAATCTGTCCCGCCTCCTCTGTCCAGAAATTAAAGGACAGGCACAAAACAGAGGACTCTCCTGTCCTATCACTGTGACCCTAGCACCCTTTTGGATTGCCCAGGCAGATGTCATACTCGTTAAATATTTTGAATATTATCCCTTCAGTAACTTTCACATTACTCAAACCACTGAAATATTGTTTACTTTTGATCTTACTTTCCTTCCCAGTGGCATTTGACCTTTCGATCATTTTGCCTTACTGAAACCCTCTCTTCCCTGGAATACTGTGCATACAGTATTCTGTATTTCCCCTCATTCTCCTGCCCAGCCATCTCCCTCATGTGACTGCGCCCTTGACCCAGCCATTACATGCTGCCTTTTCTGAACAGGTCCTCTTCTCCCCTCACTCAGATTCTCATTCAAAGTCGATTTTCCTACCTCACACCCAGAGCATCAGTCACAACACAATCAACAATTCATACATGTGTGTATCTAATCTAGATTGCTGCGTAGCCAGTGGTCTATCTCACATGCTCCCATTTTGACGTGTTCAGACTGAACCTAGGACTCATCCCTCCCTGTGCAGTTCTCACTCCGTCTCGGTGGACGTGGTGCCGTAGTCTGTGCAGTTTCATAAACCCAGACATCGGGAATCACCCTCGACACCATTCTGTCTCACACCCACCATATCCAGTTTATCACTGCCGTGCTAATTCTCTGCCGAAGTATTCTTCAGATCCATCGCCTTCTCCATATGTCCGTTCCCACCACCCTTGTCAAAGCTGTTACCATCTGTAATTCAGGCTTCTGCAAGAGTCAACTATCTGATCTCCTTGCATCTTTCCTCCTCTTTTTAATCTCCTCACCAAACCAGAGCTAGAAGGGAGCTTTGCATGATGCAAATCTTATGTTGCTGCCCTATTTTAAGGCACTTCAAAGGCTTTCTGTTCTCCTCAGGAGACCAAATTTCTTCCCATAAATCTCCTGGGCAGGCATGGTTCGCCTGTTGCACAGGCGCATGCTCCTTCCTGCTTTTTGTGCTGTGGCCGTGCCGTGTCCCACCCGTCCCTGCACTCTCCCATGTCCTTCAGGTTTTAACTCAAATGTTAAAGCTTCAAGTTCACCTTTTCTTATACCCCATGTGGGTCAGAGCTCTCTTAATTTACTGAGCCATTTCTTGGCAGCACCTGGGACAGTTGTAATTTTATCTGTGTGAGTCTTTGTTTAATGTCCGTTTCCCCATTTATCTGTAAGCTCCAGGAAGATCTGGGATGATGCCTGTTTTGGTTTTGGTTTATGCTTGGATTTTCAGTGTGTGACCTGACACACATAAGGTGCTCACTAATTTTCCATTAAATGAGGTGATATTTACAAAGGTGCTTTTAAAATCTCTCTTTAGATTATTTTTACTAAAATATCCGAATATTATTCAGGCCCTGCTAATTATGAAGTGCCCTTTCCTTTGTGTATGTGTGTTTTTTGTCCTTGGATGTGAGAAGTAGACAGCAGGCTTAGTTCCTATTCTGTTTTGTATCATTTGGAATCTCTTCCACATGGAGGGCCCATTAACTTCAAAGGAAACTCGGCACATGGAAAAGATGTAGAGGGAAAAAAGTGAAAAAAGTAGACCCCTGATTTTCATCATGGTTAATGGCTTGGATCTTGTAAAAGTTTAGGTGAGTAAATGTTGAGAATAAACAGCTCACTTAGTGAACTCTTCAGAAATAATGAATAAACAGGCAATTGAGCAATTTCTGGGATACAGTGAAAAAGGCAAGAAATTCTTCAGCAATAATTTTGCAAATTGAGGTAATACAAAAGGCTAGAGAACATGAAAAATGCCCTTTCTGTGTGAGCAAGGCTAATGTTCTGGAGGAGACTCAGCAGGATGAGCCTGCAGGTGCCTTTACAGGGTGGAGAGGATGGGTGCTGTGGTAGCACCATAGGAAAGGGGCTCAGAGAGTTGGACAGCTGGGAGGGAAGTGGGAAGGGGCTCCTTTGGTTACATGGTGAGGTTATTCTGTGAAATAAAAATTTGGAGTTCTGTACAGTTTACAAAGTCTTGTTTAGGTGGTTTTAATTTAAACTTATCCCGGTGTTTTAGGTAGAAGTTGGATTTTACAATGAAGCCAGAAAATTATCTTTTTGGAATGTGTATCTTAAAATGAAAAGATTTAATATGAATATTAAATATTTGTTCCTTATTTTTAATCTGTTTTCCTTGTATACTGTTAATATGTCCAGTCAGTTACATTAGTTGCTTATTTAAAATACTCAAGTGTCTTTCATTATGGTGGTTTGCTATATATTCTACTTCAGAATTACTTCTTATGTTGAGTTGTCGGGTTTTTTCAATGTCAGGCTTGTTAATAATCTGCCTCAGTTTTCCACAGGCTGTGTTCATTACACATTAAAAGAGATTTCAATAAACTGCTTATCTTAAGCCATAATGCGATACCAACTTGGATTTTTAATAAAATTAAGATTGTTGGAAAATAGAGGGCAATGAAAGGAAATTGAGAAGGCTAATGAATGTAACTTTATATTTTGCCATCAATTTTTTTCTAATCAAAGTTGTATTTATTTTTATCATTATTTAAGTTTGTTGGTACAATTTATATATACATAATGATCACATTCATCATATGGAATTTTTACTTGTACATGATATATTATGATTATTTTCCCATTCCCCTCCACCCCTTCTATTCCTATTCCTCTTCTTACTTGCAAGTTTTGCTTCCACTTTTTTCTCATTTTTTCCCTTTCTTTCTTTTCTGCTCTGCCTTACCTTGTGCCCCTTCCCATTTGAAATTTCTCTTCCTATTTCACAATATCTATTACACATTTTAAATTGTAGTAAACATTTTGATGTATATTAGTCTTTTTTCTATCATCACATTAACATGTACACAGAAATAATACCATACGTTGTAATACTTGGTAGTGATGTAAGCCCTCTACATGTATTAATTTATAAAATTCTCACAACTCTATGCTACACACATGTTACACATGAGGAAATTGAAGCAACAAGAAGTTAAATAACCCCCAGTGGCACAGAGATAGCAAATATTAGAACTAGAAGCCAATCTCAGTCTTACCGGTATCAATACACTCTACCAGTATACCCTAGCAAGGATTTTTTTCTCACATTAGGGATTAATGTTTCTGCTCAGTGTTGTTTGACATCAGAAGATTGTATCATCACCCATTAACCAGTTCCGTGTCGGTTGTTACCAAATGCTTGATATTAGAAACATACTGCAGCCAACATCCTTATATGTGCTGTGGGTTAAGGGCTAGACCTCTGAGATCCAACCACAAGGGAGTAGAGAAACATGGACTGTATGGGAGCTCCTTCAAGGAAGGCCAGTTGATTACTAGCATGGGCTTGGTAGTTAACTAGGAACCTGATCTCTGTTTCCTCATCTGTCACATATGGAAAATATTATCCCCCCCTTATAGGATTATTATGTGGATTAAAAGAAATAATGTGTGGAACACTTAGCACAATGTCTGGTGCAGAGTAAATGTCAGCCATTGTTAATATTCTTGTGTTCCTAGAAATGGGGACAGTATAGTCTTTAACCCTGTCTCGAGATACTTTCAAAGCTGTGATTTCCTAGAAAGCTAAAGCCATGAAAGTTCATCCAAACATATAATGGTCACTTAGCCAATTCACTTATATAGTACAGATTTTATAAAGTCTTGAAAAAAGAAACAGTATTTCATTTAATATTTGAATCTTAATATTTTGAATCTTAATTTGATCTTTAAGCCCCTTTATATATCATTCATCTTATTATTTCACTGCTCCTGTACCCCAGCCACAGATTAGTTTGTCAGATGTGAAAATCTGTCTTTCACAGTTTTATCAATTACCGATAAGACCCTCCTGGAGATGGTGGCCCTTCCTTGTGACATTGGGTCCCGTTGTCTGGCACAGTGCCTGGTCCATTGGAGGCATGTAGGAAATAAGGATTGGCTAATTTATCAAGTGTCTTGGGTGTTAAAGACCATTGCACACGTTCCTGAATTGAACTTATCCCTCAAAATTGCAACTGTGATCCCTTTCCTTCCTCAGGTCAAGTGAGTACTCTCATGGACAGGCCAGCTCTCACAATGAAGGGGGTGAGAAAGGCCTTGGACTGTATTTTCGTTATCTTTCTAGCTTTTCCAATCTGAGCAGTCTCTTTTCTCCTCCTGGATGGAATTCATGAGATAGCTCCCAGCCCTCTTAGCCTTTTCCTATCATCTCTTCCTTTGGGTGTGATCATTAAGCTGCTGAGTAACCAGGCGAGTGGCCCGTCCTCCTTGGGAAAAGAGATCAGTGGTCCATTGGACTTGTTCTACCTTCTTGAAGCCCCTTTTTCAAAGCTAACCATGGCTCCCATGAGCATCCTTCTGGGATCAGTAGAGGACAGTAGGCTCTGAAATAGATCAAAACAGTACATTGGTAAAATCCACCCCGATAGACATGGAGCTAGTGCTGGTATTATCTTTGCTTTACTTGTAAAGTAAATGCCATTGTTTGGATAAATGTCCCCAAAAAGCCCCTGAGTTAAAGACTTAGTCCCCAGGGTGGCACTATTTGGAGATGGCAAACCTTTAGAAGATGGAGCCTTAGTAGGAAGGCTAGGTCATTGAGGAAACACTCTTAACGGGAACATGAGGTCTCCTTCTTTGTTTCCTAGCTCACAAAGTCTGTCTTTAAGATTAAATGTTTGTTTCTTATTTTACTTCTTATTTCAAATTATTTTCCATCAGGTCATTTCCATTGCCTTCCAGAGATTCCACCATGATTAATTGATATCTTCAGTACATAAGATAGTATACATCATAGTAAAATATCAACAACGTAAACATATCTTCAGTGTGTGACTCTAGCCCTCCTTCTTCCCATAAAATAAAACTGAAAAATTCTATTCACAAAGGAATTTGCAAAGTCTAAGTAGTTGGGGGCATCAAATTAGTCATTTCTCAATTCCTGTCCACCTGGCAGCCTCAACCAAAGAGGTTTTCTTGCCCAGGTGGCATTGGGTTCCTTTAGCAGCTGTCCCCTGCCCCCACTAGAATGTGTTGTTCTTTCTGGTCTTTTGAAGTGGAGATAGTCTCCTGTGTTCCTTACTGCTTTAGTCAGTTTTCCACCACTATAATGAAATTCCAGATGTAGTTAACTTAGAAAGAGAAAAATGTGTGTTGTTTCATGTTCTAGAGGTTCTAGTTCGAGGTCAAGTAGCCCCAAAATGTTGAGCCTCTGGCAAGGGCAAAACATGATGGAGGGACTCCTCGGTGAAGCATGAGCCAGGAAACAGGGAGAAAGGGAAGAGGCCAGGGTCCCACAGTCCTCTGTAAGCACATGCCTTCCGTGATCTAAGCATCTTCTTCTAGGCCATTTCTAAAGGTTTCACTTCCTTCCAACATTGCCCGCTCCTTAAGTGCATGGACCTTTGCAGGACATTTATCAAACCATAGCACCTACTTTGTGAGTAAAGCAAAGAGAGAATCCCAGCACTATCTCCACATCAATGAAATCCAATAAAAGTCGTTGACTCCCTAGTCTTAAGAGAATGGTCCGAGGTTTCATTTGTATTCCTGAACTTTTTTACCAGGTGTTGTCACTGACCATAGCACCTGTTCAGGGGTGCAGAATGGGAGAGAATATGAAGAAAACCTTCTTGGTTTTAGCCCTTTCAGGCTGCCAATCAGCTTTTCTTTAGTTGTTTATGAATCTGCAGGTTTATTGGGTGAAATCTCTCCTAAAAGGTTAGCTTTACTCCTATGCATTTACCATCAAGTAGGAATGTCATTTATACAGACAGTTTTAGAGAACGCTTTCAGCATTGCTTTAAACATAGGAATTTGCAGTGACAAAGCCCCAGTCCCTAGAACTTGTTTGACTTTCTTTTCCCAAGCAAGCATATTAAAAACCTCATGGGCCAGGGATTTAGCTCGGTGGTTCCGGCGCCTGCCTCGCCAAGTACAAGGTCTCGAGTTTGATCCCCGGTGCCACCCACCCACACCCACACCCACACACACACACACACACACACACACACATACACAAACACCCTCATAACTTGACTCCCCCCCACCCCCGGCCTCTGTTATATAATTTCCAGTCTAAGGAGCTTAGGCTTCCTAAGGTGTCATCCACTCAGTGTAATTTATCCACCGCCAGTTCCAGGAGGTATGCATGGGAATGCATGGGGGACCCTTAAATTACCTTGAATTAAGGTCGGCTCTCTGCAGTTTCCCGCCTGCCCTGACCCAGAACATGGAACAGCTTTAAAGGCAGCGGATCTAACCCTTCCCACTGAGGCCTGCCCTTGATAGGTTAAAGCTAGAATCTGACTAATGCCCGCTGGTGCCTATGAACCTAAGCTGCCTTGCCGGATGGAAATAGAAAAGCTAGTTTCAGTTTCACTTCTTGAAGCCAGACAGCCTTGGTCTGAGGAGATGCTTCTCTCTATAATTGAGTACGTGCCTCAGGCATGTCTGTTTAGCTCAATCTCTGCTCACCAAATTCAAGGATAAGCATCCTATATCCTGAGGATGCCGGTATTTGCGACAGTAGGTCCCTTCCAACCAATTTACTGACTGGCCTGGCCTCTGCCTTTGATACATTCCTGCAGCTCCCCAGTGTGTGACTAGATAAGCTCTGTGGTGGGTGA
Source organism: Fukomys damarensis (assembly GCF_012274545.1). Taxonomy (NCBI): domain Eukaryota; kingdom Metazoa; phylum Chordata; class Mammalia; order Rodentia; family Bathyergidae; genus Fukomys; species Fukomys damarensis. Next base: position 15,846,734 of record NW_022900923.1, read on the forward strand.
ATGGTCTTTCTAAAAGAAGTCACTTAACTAGTGAGAAAATCTATATATATGCTTTTACAATTTACCAAAGTCAACCTATCAAATGCCATATGGTTTACCATATTTTCCCAGGAGACAACAGTTATGAACAAGTTGAAGAGCTGAGAAAAGCTTGCATGGTCTACCGTAAGCAAGGCCAAGGTCAGAAACCCTTGATCACCACCGAATTTCAAGGCCTTGAGCATACTGAAACTGGTCCACATGTACTTATTTCTCCCCATAATCTCCCTTGCCTGTGTATTTTATGATCCATTATGCTGGCCAGATCCTAGCATATCTAGATGTGCTAGACACTGGGCTGAACTTAACCCTAATGTACGGGTTTTGCCAGCCCTGACAGTCCCTACTTCCCGGACAGCCCTACTTTCGTGTAGCATGGAAGAAACTAACTGGAACGCATCCTCTCGTGAGTAGGGTAGACTAGCCACCAAAAGAAGTTTGGGCTCTTCCGCTTCCTCTATGGATGGTCTTGCATAGCTTTCAGAGTTTCTGTGCTTGGCAAAAGAAATTTGGTGATATTTATGGCAGTAAATTAAAAAAAAAAAGATTGTCTGCAGCTGAACAAATAAAAATATGAAAGGTCAGCTCTTTAGGTCTTTTGTAGTCATGTAATCATAGGCTTGTTTGCGTTTGTTTACTTCAGTACCCCAAACAGAATTTGATATACAAGCCTGCAGAAGCTATAAGTGGCTATTATAGTGAATGGTGATAGATTTATTTTGGTAATCTTGAATGTGAATACAAAGTTGACACTTTATATTTTGTCTTTCTCTTTGAAGGGATGCTACGACCAATCTCATTTGTCCTGAATTCTTTCTTTCTTCTCTTTCCCCTTACTTTCTTTTGTTCTCTTTCTTTTTATTAATTTCCTCTTAGCATTCTTACCTTTTTGTTCTGACCATCTTTACTGAGTGTGTATCTTTTCCTTTCCACTGTTTTACTTTGATTTCATGATTTCTCTCTCCCTCAATGAAAAAATACAGTAGGGATGCTTGTGTACATTCCTCTTTTGACATGATCAGCTTTTTCAGCTGATCGGGAAGAACAGTCCGTTTGTGAGACATGTGCTTTCTTTAGTGTAAAAGGAAAGCTGGATGAGAGTTTCGTCAAGTCTTTATGACAGCATCTTAATTGCTGACAGTGTTCAGCACTGAACACTTCCGTGGAGCTCAGTGAAGGGCTGTGGGACACATGTGCTCACAACATGGTGGTTAAAATCTTGTCTCTCCAAATTAGAAATGCAAATAACTCTCATGTTGTAGGGATACTCTTAAATCCATTCTAGTTATTTAATCCTTTGCAAATTTCTTTCTTTTTCTCATGTCCGTGTGTGTGTGTGTGTGTGTGTGTGTGAGTGTGTGGGTGTGTGTGCTATAGAGGTGGAACCCTGTGCCTGTGTGTGCTAAGCAAGTCCTCTACCCCTTATCTCCTATTGCTCATTTTAACTGTTAGTATAATGTCATAATTTTCAGATAGTTCATTCGATTACATCTACTGGACTAAATGATGTTCAATAAGTACCATTTCTATAACATTAGTAACTAACATTGAATGGATTTAGAAACTGGTGCATCTTTGAGAGGTAAATCTAAGGGTGTCAGTGAAATGAGGCTCTTTGTTGCTTCATATTGTCTTAAACTCTAGAAGTTCTTTTCCCCCTTTGCTTGCTCCCCGCCATTGATTTCTCTAGTACCTTTATCTTCTCATTTTCTACCTCTCTCTTAGTGCCATTCCCACAGCCCCCAGTCATGGCCTTACTTTTCTGCCGGGCCTAGACTGAATGATCGAACACCCGAATCACCCTCTTGCCCCAAATCTTCTCCCTCTTTACACATGTGTATCTGGTGTATTTGGGTCCAGAAATTCAGAACACTGGATCAATTCCTATTAGTGTCTCTTTTTCCCATCACGGGTGCAGTGTTCTCTTAGAAAAGATAACACAACAGTGCTAATTGTGACCCTGCAAGTCTTTAGTTTTCTTTCTCAGTTTTCCACCTTGTACTTCATTAATTAATTTATTTTTATTTGTTTGTTTTGGTACTTGAAGATTGATCCAGGACTTTGCACTGGGCACTACATACCAAGACTCCGCTTTTTATTTTTTATTTTGAGACAGGATCTTGCTATGTCATTAAATTGCCTAGGCTTTACTTGAAATTGTGATCCTCCTGCCTTAGCTTCCCAGAGTACTGGGATTGGAGGTGTACAACATAAGATAAGCGTGTCTGGCTTATGTTTCACTTTTAAAACAACTAACTGTAGTTGTGTTGACCTTCTCATTCAGTTATTATTTGTCTGAATTCTTCACCACTGTCCTTAAACATTTCCCCCCAATTTCTCACCTTCACTCTCCTGCAGATAATGCAGTATCTTTTCTTATCAAGGAAAATGGAAAGATCAAATACAACCTACCGAGACTCAGCTTCTTTCCCAAGGAAGAACATTACTGTCCTTTTCTGTGCTGAACTTGGCAACCCCAAACGCACACTGTTTGAAATTCCCCTTGCCCTTGGCTTCCATGACCATATTGCTGTTATTTCTCTGTAGTCCTTTATGATCACTTTTTAAAGATTTTTTTAAAAATTAAGTTTATTGGTACATTTTAGGCATACAATATGATGACATTCACCATTGGGAATTTGTACCTTTACATGACATATCTTGGTTTTTATTTTATCTGATTCCCCTGCCCCTCCCTTCAACCCCTCCACCGCTCCATATTTACACAGACTTAGTGTCTGCTTTTTTCTTTTCTCATATTTATCCCTTTTTCTTCCTTCGTATCCCCCTACTCCTCTCACCTCCCCCTTCCCCTTTGTTTTTTTTGGGGGGGGTTCAAAAACTTTTTAATTCATGATAGATTAAGCATACTAGAAATGAATAATGACATTGACAGGTTGAATGATATAATTCGTAAGCATATTTTAGTGGACATGCAAAACTTTATAGCCTCTAATTGTTACATATTCTACTGATATTCACTGGGAATACATAAAGAAAATGACCGCAAACAAGTCTCAAAAAAGCGGCATCAGACAAATTAGGTTCTCAGATCACAATAAAAATAGCATACATCAAAAATAAAGTGGTAATTTTAAGACATACAATACATTTGTAATTTTGTAGGCACATTTCTAAATATCACAGCAAACAAATAAGATATCCTGATAGAAAATATTAAAGTTATATAAAACTGAATTACAATGAAATGCTACAAATTAAATATACAGTATGCATTAAGTGCCAAAATCTATACCTTTGAATTATGAGTGAACAGTGAAAATTTAGTTAGACATTCAATTTAAAAATTATAAAAGTAACATTTTTAATTTGAAGAAGGGAAATACTGAAGGTAGCATAAAATTTAATAAAATGCAAAGAAAAATAAGGTTACAGATAGCAACAAATTAAATAGTATAAAGATTATTAATATAGATAGATTTATTTTTAGATTGATTAAGAGAAAGAGAAGACATCATATAAGGAATGAAAAAGATGATGGAAGTAGAAATATTGTTAGAAACTAATTATAGACTTCTATGAACAAATTTATGCCACTTTACTTGAACAGATAAAAATATGAAAAAAAATCTTTATAAATAACACATCATCTCTGATTGGAAGAAAAAAAGAAAACTGAAATAGAATATTTTTCCCAACAAACGGAATATCAGGCTCAGATAGCTCCTCCAGTGTGTGCTACCAACTTCACAATTTTGTATTCTAGAAAACAACATCACCGTTGTTAAAAATAATAAATAAAGAGATTGTGAATATAATCATGAATAAGTGAATGAATTCTCAAGATCCTGGCATTGGACTATTGAAAAAAATAATTAATTTAAGGTACAATGCCTACAGTTAATTTAGCTGCTTTTGACTTCATGCCTATTATTGTTTATTCAAATGTAGATAAAAAGCACATTGATTTATATGTTCAAACAGAATGGGTTTCTCTGAAAATTATTATTCATCAACAGGATGAAAATTTCATCCCTTTCCCCCTTGGATCCAGATGCTGGTATTTCTGGAGGATTCCAGTTTGAGCCAGCGCTCTTTTGGTTCTCTTGTATACTGTTGTATACTCGCGAGTCTATACCTCCAGTCCTAACTTGTACTTTTTGCTTCAGGGGTCAGTTCACCTCCTCACAGTCACTCCTGTGAGTACCTCCAGTTCACTGTGATTTGACTGAATTTATCATCAGCACTCCCACTTTCTAAAATTTGGTCTTCCTCCTCTATTCTTTTGGAATTTTAGAATGGTTGGTTCTAAGTGCTGGTAGACCCAAGAGTTTCAGCTACTTAAAAATACTGTATAATAAAACAGTTTAATAAAAAGGAGTCTATATATGTAATGTAAAATTTTTTGGTAGCCACATTAAAAATAAAGCAAACAAATTTATTTTTAAAATTTTGCTTTTATTTAAGTCAATGCAAAATAGTATCATTTTATGTGTAATAAAAATTTAAACAATAATTAACTATTTTATTTTGTTTTTTATGTCCCTTTTTATTTTAGCTTTTTAAAAATTCATTAAGTTTACTGGTACATTTTAGGTATATAATATGATGACATTCATCATTGGGAATTTGTACCTTTACCTGATATATCTTGGTTCTTATTTTCTTCCCCCATTTCCCCGCCCTTTCTTCCATCCGTCCCTATTTACAAAGACTTTGTTTCCATTTCTTTCCTTTTCTCATATATTTTCCTTTCCCTTCTTTCTTTTCCTCTAACCCTCTTACTTTCCCCTTCCCCTTTGGGCCTTATCTTCCTATTTCATATTATCTCTTATACATTTTGATCTTATTTACACTTTCAGTTTCCTGTCACCTGCAAATAATGACTATTTAACTTCTTCATTTCCTATCTTTATTCCTTTTATTTCTTTCTCTCGTCTAATTGCTGTGGTTCATGTTTCCAGAATTATATTGAACAGGAATGGTGATAGTGGGCATGTCTTGTTCCTGATTTTAGCGTGAAAGATTTCAGTTTTTGACTGTTTAGTATGATGTTGGTTGTTGGTTTTTCATAGATGGCTTTTATCAGGTTGAGACAAAGACCATCTATGTCAATTTTCTGTAGTGTTTTTTTTTTTAAATCGTGAATGGGTGGTTTTATTTATTTTGTATTAAATTTTCAAATTCATTGTGTACCTATCATACCTATCAATTGTAACTAGTCAGTTGGGGCCCAGAAATCAGGAATGGCTCTTAGCTAATACCCCCTCTGCTAATTTTAGAGTCTTTCCCTTTACCAGTTCCCCTCTTCTTCACATGGTCAGTTCTGTTGACTTTTTTCCCTAGGTATTTCTCCAGAATATTCATCTTTTACAACCTTATATATTGTGGCTTTAGTTCACACACTGGGCATTTCTCACTTGGGTTATAGAAGTAACTTATAGGACTCACTTTGGCCCAAGGAGCATGGAAGATCCATTGAAATACAAGAGGATGTAGTAAGATAGAAATTAAGAGAATAGTTCAGATTTATTAATATACATATTGATACCAGCGCCCTGGTAGCATAACTCATATCCTCCACAGAGTTTTTCCATGTTAAAAACATTATTTATTTATTTCAAAGTTATACTATGTTTTCATATTTCTCTCCGTGTATTTTAATATAATACACACAATTTATGGATACAATAGTCATGTATAGAATTTCAAAATACATATATAGGTACTAGGGATGTGAATCTGAAATTTATTTTCTGTACTTCTTGAGGATTGAGAGGAGTGAAATTCAAGGTTTCCCTGAACTAGATCCACTCCAGTGTCACCGCGTCTCCTCCTTCAGCCTCGACGTCTTCATTTAATCCCCAAGTCTCATTTTCTGCACTAAGTGGCTCTTTCCTACTTGGTTCCTGTTTGTCCTTCTCTGTGGAGAGCAAACATGCTACTTGACCTGATTAATTCTGTTCCCCCAAGGATCTTCTGAGGTATCATCTCAGGATGAGTCTATTACAACCTCCTGAGTTTTGTTGGCTGCATCTGGGTTGGTGTACACCTCCTATTGTATGATCACAGTGAAATTATGTCTTTATAGATTTGCCTTCCCCTGAATTGTAAGATTCTTGAGGACATGGATTGTGACATCAAAATGCTTTTTTGTCTTGAAATATACTTTCTAAAGAAATGAACTAAATTCATGGCTCCTCTTACTAGAGCCAGCCTGAATTACTAGTATGTAGAAATGGCAATTTTCTTCTTGTAATTTGAGGAATATCTAGAAGATTTTTTTCTATGTTTAAAGATGATGAATAAAATGAAATTAATTAATTAATTAATTAGTACACTTCCATTGAGTACTATGAGTAGTAAGCTATTTTAAGCCCTGGTAGAATAGTAATAACCTTGGTGTGAAATAATTTAACTAATTTCTTCTTACTGAAGACTCGATGTGGTCATGTGTTCTAAGGAAAATGAAGTTTTGATTTTATGTATTGGATGTGTATGTAAAAGGCATTTTGAACTTCCATATGAATAAGAATCACCTTGGGAATATATTAAAATGTAACTTCCTACTTTTCATATTCTAATTCAGAGTGGTAGCTGGCTCAGGAATTTACATTTTTAGAAAGCAGTCCAATGATTATAATATTGCTGGTAGAAACCATACTCCAATATATTATTTTCTTCTTTCTGAAGTAGAGAGTAAGAAGAGGGGATAATTTTGGTCAGTGGAGAAGTCTGCTTCAGTCTGGACTTGAAAGAGGTGCCCTGAGTAGGTTTATAAATGCAATAGAGAACTAGAAGGGAGAATAGATTCCCAGGAGGTACTGAAATGAGGAATTGAGGGTGGTTAGGCCTAGGAGTGTGGTGACAGGTTTGGAAGATCAGCAAGGAGAACCTTGGTTTATTTCATAATTTTCCCTAGCACTGGCTTTCCTCCTTCAACTAGAAAACACCAGTGTAAAAATAAAATCTGATTATTAGAGTATTTTCATCTTCCTTTAGAGACATAATCATTCAGTAAATACTTTTTAGTATTTCAGGATCTCTAAGATGTTTAATGACTTTAGTACAGGACAGTTATTGACATTTAGCTCTTTAACTTATTTATACTTTGGGTTTCTTACATAAGAGAAACCATGCAGTATTTCAGCTTGTGTGCCTGATGACATTTAGGAAAATATCATATAATCCCATATAGAATTTCCTTTTTGATTCTATGGCAAGAAAATTATCTAGATTCTAGGATATAGAAAACTATGCCACATGGCAAACAATATAACTTTGCAACAACTGTGTGGGGAAAATATATTTATTCTTAAATGCTTCATAATAATTTCTGTCAAATCTATGGCTCAAGTTGTTAATGGTCCAAAGTATGAAAACTTTAAAGATTTTCATATGAAGATGCTACATGATTTGTGTGTAGCAAAGAATAACTAGAAATAGATGGATAAATCTAAGCCACTAGGAAGCCTAAACTTTTCATTTTAGTTTATTATTTCAGCTTTCTTCCTCAATCAGTCCTATTCATGGATGTTAACAAGGAACTAATTGGTTGGCTGGCGTTTCTGCTTTTTCACCATTTGCTGTCCAGTCCCTGCTGTAAATCCTAATTTGTCTGCAAGCTGGGCAGACAAATGAACCAGTAAGCTGGAAGGAGAGGAGAGGCAGCATGTGTGGAGAATCTATTGTTCATCCAATCAACTAAATATGTTTTAATTGTAGCAGCAAGGCCATAAATAAGCCTGGCACACGTCTGTTAGGCTGCCTCATTTCATTCCTGTCTGTTTCAGTCACTTTGCTTCTGCCATCTATATGAGTCCAAGAAATTTTTATTTTATTCACTGATGGAAGAGATTTCCTTCTGGTCGTCTGCACTTTTGGAAGATAAAATCTCTTGAGTAGCTCAGTAGAAGTTGAGCTTTGGGGGGAACTGTGCTATTCTCATTGAGATCTTGTTTTTAACTTGACTTAGTCTAAGACCTTGCATTTTCACTGGCTTATGTTAAACTAAGCACTTGTGCTGGTGTCTGCTCTCTTGCAGGTCATTCGTAAGGGATGGCTGACCATCAGTAACATTGGCATTATGAAAGGAGGCTCAAAGGGCTACTGGTTTGTCCTCACTGCAGAAAGCTTGTCCTGGTATAAAGATGATGAGGTAAGCCACCGAAAGTGACAGAGTTTTCTTACCTAAGTGTTTCTACTTTGAAATGAATTGCAATTTTTGTGATATACAATTTCCAGATACCACTGGTTCTGTTTCAAGGAGATTTAGCTTGGATGTTTATTTAAAGGAGCACTTTTTTTTTTTAACCCTCTTGCAGATTCTTAATTTTACACTCCTCTCCTTGCATTTCTTTTTCTGTTTTTTTTTTTTTTTTTTTTTTTTTTTTTTTTTTTTTTTTTTTAGAGTAATCATGTTTTGCTTACCTGAGGAATGATGTTAACTATCAGGAGTTACTTCCTTCTGATACTGGTGAAGTGAAAGCAATTTTCATTGTATAATGTACTGAAAACTCCTAAGGTAATAGAACATCTTGAGAGTGAAATTAATGACATCGAGGCAGAGTTAGTAAAGCATTTTGGGATGGTTGCTACATGTATCTCAAGTGAAAGGCTTTTTGAGAATGTTCACATCAGTGGTCTTCAGGTGAATCCTAGATCACTGTTTATGCAAATTTCATTCTTTGAGAATTTGATATCTTTGTAAAAGCATGAATTATGATAGTTATGGTGTTCTAACTCTTGGTAGATGTTAGTAATTTTGGTCCTGTGACTTATTGTTTATTAAAATGTGATAGCTATGTAAGTGTAGAAAAATGTATATATTAGTCTTATAGAATCTTTAAAGTACTAGAAAGTGATATGGCTAAATTTGGGAGGCCATGGTTGGAAATTAAACTATGCTTTGGATATTTTAATACCTGTGGCCTGACCTAATAAATTTTTAATATTTATAATACAACACTGTGAACAATATGTAAGATTGCTCTGGAACAGCAAAACAATGCACAGGTGAGATCATCTCCATTTTACTTGGCTATAAAGGGCATATATTTCCACGGTAAAAGCCCTTCCTATCTTAGATTAATACTGAAAGAATTATAAGGTACTTCTGCCAGTTCTTGGAGGAAAAAGCTTCATGCCTTACAGTTCTTTCCCTTTCCCAAATGCTTTGGTGCAATAGTGTGTTAAAACATATTGGATAATTGGTTGATTGACATGAAGTTTTCTGTAATAGGGGAGCTCCAGTCTTATGGAAATGTCAAAACAAAATTGCTATTCAAAAAGCTTATTTTCAAATTTTTATGTCGCTGACCTTGTTGAAAAGTGAGATCGGTTGTTATTTATGAGGATTATCAATGGTTCCTTTCCTGTGTCGGCTGCTTAGACATCCCCATCTTTCTGTGGGAAGCTCTCATTTTAAAGGTCATCACACCTTGAGGAGCTCTGAGACACCTCTGTCTATATAACTCTATCTCACCTATATGAAAATCAGTGAATAGATTATCTTATTTTCTTTGCTGTTTAGTTGCTCTAAGATGCATTCTAGATTTACCTCCTCCAAGGATTTCGATGATCACATAGATACACATTTAAACTCATTGTCAATCTTGGAAACTTTTTCAGTTACATGTGGGCAAACACAAGATTTTACTGAGAAATCATAATGGTACTAGCTAGTGTTTTGTGTTTATTAATTAACCCATATCACAACCCTAGGATGGTTACTATTACTTCTGTTATTTTTCAGAGTAGAAAAGTAAATACAGACCAACCCAAAACATCCAACCTTTTGAAAAGTAATTTCTAGAGGGCCCAGTTCCTCCTATTGCAGAATATTCAGTATTGCTGAGGATAACTAATTTCCCAAGGTCACTTAGCCAATGGTGGCAAAGTAGAAAAATGAACCCAAGCCATCAAGCTCCAGAGCCTGTGCTTTCATCCACAATGTGAGCAATAATACCAGTGAAGCCCGGGTTGCACAAGTCATCTCACCCTAAACGGTTTTATGCAGCTGATTTCCAGGTGCCTCAGCATTGACCTGATCCTGGCTGTTACCATCACAGGCTCTGGGGACTCCAGAGTAGCTACTGCTGCTGTAATATAGCTTTAGGTCTTCCTTGTCTGGCTGGTGTGGGTCTTGAAAGAAGCACTTTAGAAGCTCCTAAGTGCCCCATGCCCTCTGTAGTAGGGAAGGAAGAAGACTCAACAGGTTAGTGAGCTCATGTTACTGGTCATCTCCTCTTCTCTGCTAAAGTCTTACAAAATCACTGCTACTGAAGTTCCCTCATGATTAGAACACATAGAAAATAACTGTATGCGGTTGTAATATCACCCGAGTACCAGTGAAGATCTTATTACAGCTGTGGGGGTGGGGGGATGATTGGGGACAGGGAAGAATAAGAATTACCCGAGAAATAAAGTGAAGTGCTTCACGTAAAGAGAAGGAGTCGTTTATTTTATGTCACATCAAAAGCAGGAAATGACAGACAAGATTTTTTTCTATATGGAATGAACAACCAAAGAGACTAATAATATTGTATCAGCTATTAAATGCTCTGAAGAAAATGACGTAGGGCAATGAGTGAGAAAGTGAAGGGGAAGAGCCTTTTAGATTGGATGATTGGAAAGAAGTAACATTTGAGCAGAAACTAACAGTGAAGTAGGAGGACAATTTTTATTGAAGAACTTTCCAGTTGAAGGAACAGAAAGTGTAAAAACCTCCAAAATAAGAACTTACAAAAAGCTTGTGGCCTAAGTAGATAAAGAAATAGGAGACAAAGTCAGGGGCACAAGGTGTGTGTTTGAGGGAGTTGTAAGTTTCCACTTAATGATTTGAATTTTATTACAAGGATAACGGAAAGCCATTGGAGTTGTGTGGCCCAGAGAGCTCACTCAGGCTGCCTGGTTGTGCATGGTGTGGGGGGGTGGGATATGTGTGTGGGAAAAGTGGGGATGGCAGGAATAGAAGAAGGGAGACCAGCAGGGGCATGGCACGAGGGCTCAAGGAGATGCTGGTGACCTGTGCTGCACAGAAGCTGGGGGTGAAGGGCATTCAGGTTGACGGTGACAAGGTCTGTGTGCTGCAGCCATTAGCTATGGTCACTCGTGCAGAGCTCTACTCATGAAACAAACAGGAAATTTGCAAAATACGAATGCCTCACTCGAGAATGACTGATTTTGACGTTGTCTGTGGTAGTTGGTCAGACCCATTTCTGCTGGAGCTGGCATCATTCCTTCCCACCTTGCCATTGGCTGCTACGAGGGTCATTCTCTACCCTGCTTCGATTGCTGCTCTTCGTAGAGTTGCCTGCTTCTGCTTCCAACCCCACCGTCAGGGTGAAAGAGCAGTCAACACTGTCCACGGTCTTTGTAATATTTAATGAATAGTTAATAGATGTGCTGATAGCCAAGGTTGGAAGGTGGATTTGGGGGAAGATCAAGCAGAAAATCTCAGGAAAGTGGGTCTCATAGGAATGTCCATTCTTGGCCCGTTGGATTTGCACAGCACTCATCTGTGAACAGTGGTAGTTTAAATGATATTTGGATTTCATAAATGCCTTGCTGCCATAGTTCAACTACATATGGATTAAACACGGTTCTGTAGACAATCTTAAAAACCGAAGTTTAGAGTTTGCCTTTGTGAAAATAAACTAGAGTTCTAACTTAACTTTTGGAGCTAAGCAGTTGGTAAGTTGAATGTTAGTACTTTGTTCCTATACATAAGTAAGTATTACATACTTTGGAAATCCAGCACGTGACAATTTATCACTCTTAGTCAAGAAAAGGTGACATGTAAAATGTTACTAAGCTAGCTGTACATTCATTCACTTATTCAGTAACACATTTATACTTAAATTTTCATAGAGCATTTTATATGCTCCAACATCCTCCTGCTCTTTTATATAATTAGCCAGGTGTATTTTCATTAATATGTAAATGGCTGCTTAATAAATAGCATTTATGTCACATGACTATGTATATGTGGCTTTCTTTAACTTATTTTTGCATGTTTTTTATTTTATTTTTAAACAATTTTATCGGTACACTTTTGATATACATAATGATCACATTCATCTTAAGGAATTTGTACTTATACATAATATATCTTGATTCTCTTTTTTCCCTATTCCCTTCCCTCTCTTCAACCCTTCTTCCCCTCCTGTTTTACAAAAACTTTGTTCTCATTTTTCCTTCTATTCTCTTCTTTCTTTTTCTCTTCCTTCCCTTCCTCTCCTCCACCTTGTTCCCCTTCTCATTTGAACATTTTTTTCCTACATCCCCATATCTGTAATCCATTTTGGTCCTTATTTAACTTAGAACAGGTTTGTTATAAATGTAAATGATGTATGCAATGTATTTGTGTTTAACAAACAGTAGCTCAAACTGCTTTTCAGTTTACTGAACACAAGACCCTATAAATCATATGCCTGGTACATGGAAAGGCTGAAGTGCTTGGGAACATGGTTTTACTATGACTAACTGCAAGTGCTGTATCAATTTTTGAGAGATAGGTTATATGGAATCTGATTTTCTCAGCAGAAGATGGTAAGGTTTAGAAAACAAGAAGGAGTTCAGATTCAATTTCTTCAGTGACAGTTTTTGTATTGTCTTCCTTCCTACATCTTAACCAAGAATTATAGTTGATACTTTCAAAGCACTTGGTTTCTATCCAAGATGGCAGAATCAATAGCATGAGAACCCTGTGTAATAATTTTAACTGAACTTGGCATGACTGGAATAGTGAGGCCATCATTACTCTAATTTCTCACCATCGGAAATGGATCTTTCCACCTTCTTATTGAATTTTGAATGGATGCAAGCCTTTGTGGACTGGACTTTTTTAAAAAAGTACTCTACAGTGCAGTATAAGAATGTCATTTGTATTGGTGCTGACATATGACCTCAATAGAAAAGCTTCCTGCTGTGTCCCAGGCAATGTTTACGTTTCCATGTTATCTTCATGGAGTTTTTATAATGCAGTGTGGTCATAGGAGATGCAATTAATTTATCAACTTGACTGTATCATATTCTCTACATTACTCTAGGATTAGAACTTCCTATAACATTTCTGTAACATAGAAATAAATCAGCCACCTTTTACAGAGTTGGACAGCTTGTGAGTACTCACTAAGGGATTTGCCCAAGCCGTGTTGTACTTCAAGCTCTTATGGCAGAACCCCAAACCTCGAATTCCCTACACAAAAGGTCCTGAGCACATTTCCTGGGGTTGCTTAGGCCTCCTTCTGTATATTCCTAGATATCTTCTTGTGATCTGAGATGCATGATACTTAGCTATTCTGATTTCTATCAAAATAATAGCAAGGTTATTTGTAGTACTTATCTTTACTAAGGATTTGGGGGAGAAATATAGTGGTTGAAATAACCTCAAAAGGAATATTAATATTATATGGCTGTCTGCATAGCACTTTTTAGCCAGCAGACACCCCTGATGAGTTTGTCACTGTTGGCTTTAGCCTTTTTTGAGTCTGGCCCAAGAACAATATTTTGGCTTCTGTCTCTTCATTTTCCTCTCTCCATTATCAATGCTATAAAATTGGATTGTCTTGAATTCAAGGTACTTCTCACTCTAATTTAGTAGCATATAATCAGCATTTGTTTCACTCTCCACTGCAGACTCACCTTTGTATATCCAAAGTGGACAGAGTATTCAACCAAACCAAATGGGCCTTCAGTTAATAAGAGGCTCCTACGTACACATCATTTCCTGTTTTTATTGTAGCTTTATAGACAGTTTTCCATCTGACTAATGATCTTAATGATGAAGGCCTTCATGGTTAACACTTACTGAGCACTTACAGTTTGACAGGCATTGAGCTAAGTCAGTGCTTTATTCACATTCTCCATTTTAGTGATTCAAAGGGAATGAGTGATTTGAACCCTGCTAAGTGCCAGTACTCCGCTCTTAGTCATCTGAACATTTCTCAACAAATATTTTCTGAGTACTTTTTATGTACCAGCAGTTATCCTGTTCAGAAAATGGCCAGCGAGGAATTCATGGTCTCTACCTTTAGGAGGGATATTTCCCAATAAATAAAATACACAGATAGCAAAACCTACTGATGCTGATTGAAGATGTGTTTGACATAACGAATGTCTCGGGTGGGGAGTAGGGTAACAGATGGGGGCACTTTAAATTGAATGGGTAGAAAAGTTTGTGTTAATGTCCTGTGGCAGTGTTGAACCTGATGACTTTAACTAATGGGAGCAAGCCTAAAGGGGCTGGAGCAAAGAAAGAGAGGGACTGTACAGATGAAGGACTGCAGTCACTCCTAAGAGCAATGAGAAGATCTTGAAGTTTTTAAACTGGAGGCCACACCATCAGACTTGAATATTTTATGGACTCCATTAGTTGGATTGGGAGAAGGCAAAACTGAATTGGGGAGTTATTGGAAAGCTGTTGTCATGGTCTGCAGGAGAAATCATGGTAGCCTAGGTTGCGATGGTTGATGGAAATGGATAGTAATGAATGGATTTAAGAGATTTTTCGAAAGGTGAAAATGATAAGGAAAACCGAATCACATGTGTGAACTGTAAGCCTTGGGAACTCTTGTTTTTTTTCACACCAGGACTGGGAGGAGGCACTCATCAAATATTGATTAGTGAAGGTATAATTGAATAAATATATAAATAAATACAGTATAATAATTTACCAAAGGCCTAAATTAAATTAGTGAATTATAGGGTAAAGTTACCCTTAGAAGTAGATTGTCTTGGAATTGTTAATTTTCATCATTGTGGGTTAGGGTTTTTTTTTTTTTTCTCCTCTCACTATACAAATGTGACTTCCTAGGCTGAAGATCACTTAGGGCCAAAATAAATTTCTCAATGTTATTTTCATGCATGAATATGTGTTACATAATTTTTTGGGAAAATTTAGAAGAAAAGATATGGAAATAAACTAGAAACTGTCATTTCAAAAGGATTTTAAGTCTAGATAATTTTACATTAGTATCTTAACATCTAAATTTGAAAATAATAATGATTTCTTTAAAATATGTATAGGATGAGTAGGATGTTCTGATTCAAGGAGAAATGAACCTTATTTCTCCTAATATCAGTGAAAAGTATACTGTATGTGCAGATTTTAACAGTAAAAATATCTGAAAAAAAAGGGTCTGCTAATTTATGCATAATAAAAGTACTTAGCCAATATTCTATTTCTGTAGCCCAACACAGTGCTTAAAATCATATGGAATACTCCTAGAATAGTAGTCATGCAATAGTCATGTTTCCAGTGGTACTGAGCTAACTTTATACCTTTGAAGAAATTCCAAAATCTTCACTGAAATAAGGACATTCTTTGGACTCTTAAGAAATTACAGGCCTCGTTCTTGTGGGTCAGATTGTTTGGATAGCTTGATAAGGAGATTATATAATTCCCTTATAGGGATATTTATTTCATTTTGTTTTTCCTGTGGAGTGGTAACAGATGACATGTGTAACTCTAGTAACAGGAGACGAAGTGACAGCCATATCCCTGGATGGTCAATTTTACAAGATCAAGAAGTTACGGGAATCTTCAGGTTTTTTTTTTTTTCATTTATACTTTCAAAATTGTGCTTTTTTTTTCCCTGCTGGATCTCATATTCCCTGTGACCAAGCACGTTGGCATCAACTCTTTAAATACCATTCACACTCCTTGTTGAGATGTACTTAGGCAAAACTTTGATATTTTACAAAAAAAAAGGTCCAAATAAATATTTACCTTTAACCTTTTTTTGGGGGGGGTACTGGGGATCGAACTTGGGACCTTGTGCTTGCGAAGCACTGAGTTAAATCCTCAGCCCTTTAACCTATTTAGATTACTTTAAATTGTGCATCTTTGTAGTTGTGTTTTTCACATACTACTTTAATACTTTTAAATACCATACTATTTCATGGAAACTAGTTTCTACATTCTAGTATTATCCAAAGATTTTCAATTTTGAAAAAAATTTTACTTAATAAATCATAAGATCAAATGCTATTTCAAACTTATTAAAATATGTTTAGATCCAAACTCACTTGGCATATGCATTATTTGATTAAAAAATCAACGTTGGAAAAAACACCATATCACATTTTATATTACCCTTTCCCAGAAAAGCAAAGCTACTGTATCTCATGTCATGAACATAAATACATATGAAACATTCCTTAAGATTTTTTGAGATCTAAGTAAAAAAAAAAAAAAAGTTTTAAAAAAGTGTTTAGCTCCAGGTTTACAGAAAAAAAAAAATCCCTGAAATGTTAACCTGGAATGCCTTGTTTTGGGCTAGCTCTGCTGCCCCTGCCCCTGCCCCTGGCTTTCCCTTGGGTCATGGTGGACTGGAGTGGTCTCCTCAGTGTACATCCTGAGTGTTGTCACACACAGAGCCATGACTGCCTTCCAGGGTCCAGTGGAATGATTCTGCATGTGAACTGTGTGGGCAGTGCTTGCTAGAGGTTGTACAAAGCACTTAAAATTGTGTGAAATTATATAAATAGTCCATTTTTATATTATCTTCCTGTTTATATTTTGCATTTCATTAAGTATTGTGTGAGAATTTATTTGCTAGTTATAGTGCTTTATCTAAGATGGAAACCTGCGTTGTACAATGAATTTTAGAGAAGCAGAAGTGGGTTTTAGTAGATGATGTGTTGTTTTAACTGTAGACTGTTGAAATGCAAGACATTTTGTTTTACTTATATTTTCACTTCACAGTTTTGCCCATTGCTCAAGTTTTTTTTTCCTTAAATAAATTATACTGTCAAGTTTGGTTTAAATACCATAAAATCAGAAAATTTGGAACATATGGGGGACTCAGAATTAAAACTAAGTATTTCATTTTAGAAATGAAATCTCTGAATGTAAAATAGCCTACTTTGGTTCAAAATATATACTTTCAATAATTATTCATTAAATCTTAAAAAATAGTTTGGGGTACTCTAGTGTTATATTGTTAAGCTTGAACAGGATCTTTTTGAGAAAAGTAAATTCTAATTCTAAATAGTGAAAGTTAGCATTGTAATGAACCAAATCAAAGTTGAAAAATTTCTAATTTTGCTCCCTTTCCACTTTTTATTCTTAAATGTTTGAAATACTCATATACAAAAGCCAGCCCTGATCATTTCACTCCAATTAACCATGCACAAATTGAAGTTTTACTTTTTTCCTCAGAAGATAAGCAGTGCATATCCATTAAGTACTTTCCTCAAGCTTCTGAAAGTTCTGAAGAGCATGAATGTGGTGAATGCGGGCGTGTTCCAAATGAACGCATCGACCCTGTATATTCTTTTCCCAGAATCATTGCAGAAGCCGCTTCTTAATTGAACAATGAGAACGTAATAATTCTATGTATATCACGACACTTGAAAATACTGATGTTTCAATTTCAACTTTCCATTTATCAAAATAGGAGCAATTATTTTAATAAATTTGAAAATATGTTGGAAATACTTTTCCCCACTATAGCTTACATAGACAAGTCTGTGAGTTTCTTAAGAGACTTGATCCTTTAGAATATTACCCTTTTCTCCTTTTTCTTCTCTTTCTATGCCTCACCACCTCCCCATAGAAGAAAAAAAATTACAATATAGAAAACAATACTTAGTTTATGTATTAGAACTATTAGAATAATTTATTTCTTGTCAAACATCAAACTGAAGTTCTGTTTTGCTATATTGATTTTTTTTAAAAAAAGATAAATTATGGGATGCTTCAAAGATGTATACAATAAATGTCAAGGGTAATGATTTGCTAACAACAATTAGGAAAAGAGAATTATAGAAAGCACAGGAACATTTTCAGAAATGGGTTTTATTATATTTCATAGGCACCACTTACTTTACTTTTTTGGTGGGTTTTAATATTTGAATCAAAATAAAATAATAAGAATAATACATACGAGTTAAGTATTAAGCCAACAGATTAAAAGCCCAGACCCCAAGCCCCTCACTCTGGTTGTAGCTCTTGGATGCTATGGTGTGAGGACTGCTTTCTTTCAATGGCTGGTTGTCATTCAGGCTGGGTTGTCATGTGACTGCCTGTCTGTGCCTGCTGTACAGGTGAGCGGATGTTCTGCACAGCAAGTGTAGACAGGCAGACACATGACAACTCTGTCCAGCCAGGCCCTTGGTTCCTTCAGGTTTCCTTTGCTCATGGACAGATACAATCAGCCTGTTTTCCAGATTAGGTGATTTGGGAGGGTGAGGGGAGAGGGAGAAAAACACACAGCAGAATTAAACATTAAAATATTGTGGAACTAAAAACAAGTTAGACGTTTGACTTTATTCAGAAAGTACACTTATACATTCGTTCCAATGTGCTAACATGGATATTTGGCATAACAGAAAACTCACATTAAAATTTTAAGGAAGAAAAAGATTAAACACAAGTTTTATTCTCAAATACAGTTTCTATTATGACTGGCCCGCATGCAGTCAGAGTTCAGAGTAACTGAACCAGATGTTTTTCCTCTTTGCAAAACTTTGCATATTTTAATTCTGAAGTTAAAGATAAAAACTATGTTTATACATGTTCCTTGTAGTAGATAAGAACTATAACCTTGCCCACAAAGAAGAAAATTGTCATTTACATGGTAATAGCAGCCATTTTCAAAATAATTAATGAGCTTAATGTATTTGGCAACTCTACCAATGGACTTTGGTTTCTGATGCTTTGATAGTGGCATTTTATATCTTGAGGAATTCATCTAAAATTTTCATTTTCCTTTTTAATGCATAGTTTCTAAGTATGGAGTGAAAATCAAATAAAAGGCAGTAGTGACTTCAAGTTTTCCACCCCTTAATTAACTTACAGGGTCATGAAATGAACCAAAGGATGTGAACTGGAAAGCTGTTCGAAACAGTGATGCTCAGAATATATTTTGGACATTATTAGTGTATGTATGTTTACAAAATAGGACCTTAAACACTGAAAAGGAAAACTTATTTCATATCCAAACATTAAATCCCAACTTTGGAAATTTTTCTTATAATAAAGAATTAATAATATTACATATATAGATATAAAATGCAATTCTGGGGAGTCAAGAATGATTTTGGCTATTTTAATCTAAATTACCATTTCACACATGTAAAGGCATTTCTACTTGCATCCCTTTAAAACAAAATATCCATACAGACAAAGTTCCAATGAGTTGGATTTCTTTAAAAAAAAAAAAAAACCCCACACACATATCACTATCCAAGGAGTATATACTTGGGATTTAAAAAAAAATATTTTGTTTAAAAAATAAGCAAGTAATTTATTATTTACCTTTAATTATGTTAATAAATTTTTGAGAAAGTAGTAAAGCAACCTTATAGAGAGCAAAAATAGTTTTCAGTGTCTGAAAAATGGCAGTTCTACAAATATGAACTTTTAGACAGTGACTACATATGGTAAGTTTGACAAAGAATTGATGTGTCATTTCTATGTGTTTGTTTAATTTTTAAAAAACAGATAATTCTGTTTCTGTTCATCACTTCAAAGTAGAACTGTTTTTATTTTTCTTCACAGAATTAAAAACATCAGTAAACTTGGCTGCTGTTTAAGTAATTTCAAGGTTAGATTATGCAAAAAGCAAATACCTGAAAATACTATTAAGCTATTACTGCTGCATTCAGGGCAACGGAAAATAATTGTAGAATGATTTACTTAGAAAGAATGTACTGGTAGAAATTAAAAGTTACTATATTTTGCATAAATAATTAAAAGTTACTATATTCTGCATAGATAATTTGATCCAGTTTACTGTGCTCAATTAAAGGAATGATGCATGCAACCTGAAAAAATAAAAAGAAATATTTGTGAGTTCATATATTATCCTTCAATATGAAACAGTTTTATTACACCAAGATATCCAAAAATTTTTAAGCCTGAAAAATCAGTCATAGCAGTTTTTCAGGGTGAAAAAAAATCTAACTGAAAAATAAGAAAAATTCATCTACTCTTAAGGCTTTTGTACAACTTATACTCCTGATTGTTTTTTAAAACACAGCTATAGTATGTATGTGGCATATGCATATTTTATATTATGTTGAACCTGTCCCAAGCTGGTTAAAAAAATGAAAGACTGAAAAAATTTCTGACAACTTTCCATCTCCCAAATGATAGGATGAATATTACTTTGTCTCTTAAATTCCTAGTCAAAATGTGAAACAGCCATTGCATTATCATCATTCTATGCAATCTTAAAATCTTTATTATATCTTATTTCCTTTTTGTCTTTTATTTTTTAAGAAAAAAATGTAAGAAAAGAATTACCTTCTATAGAAAAATTAAAGCAAGGCGACTCCAGTAAATTGAGTATCATGATACGACAGAAAATTCAAATTGAAGATTTAATTATCTTTGTTGATTTACTTCATTAATCCTATTTATTAAACTGATATAAAAATTCTTAATAGGCCACCTTTGAAAACTTCTAAACATTTATGTCTCTGTAATTTGCAGGACACCAAAGGATAAAGGGATTTGAAGAAAGTTTCAATCTTAACTCAGGCATTTCCTGTCCCAGGTTAAAGCCTGACCTTCCAGTTTTTTTAAGCTGGGATTTGTGAGTGATGGTCTCTTATTATTTAGACATTATTGCCATGGGTGGGCCAGTCTCCTTAGAGTAAGTTGAGGTGTTTTAAAAGAGTAGATTCCTTATAGAGTAATTGAAAGCTTTGGCTTCTCTTTACTGGATATGGGCATTTGTGGATGCGGTTTTTTTTTTTCTTCTTTGCTTAACCAAGTTGTACTTTCTTTTCCCAAAAAATCAAAAGTGAAAAGGCAAAATATTCTTTCATTAGGACTTTTATGTCTAAATTCTTTTGCACAGAGTGAAATGCTTGGGTGGTCTGTAAGCAAAGGTGGGGGTAGATAGTACCTTTTGGTCTCAAAAACATAAACATATTATCTGGGCGGAAAGCGTGATGCCAGGCAGGAAGGATATTAAGCCTATGGACTAACTGCAGGAAAGTGATCAGTATGAAACTCTGTCCCATTGTAAACAGACTTTCTTTTATTTGGAGATCTATAGCTTTATAGAAATATTTTAAAATTTCAGTGGACTGTTTTATATTGAACCCCTTTCAATTACTGAATGATTTTGAAGCTGATACCCTGAATTTCCTTCTCCTTAGATAGCCGAAAAAATTCTTTCAGTGCAGTACTTAATTTATCAGTCATCCACACATTAAAATGATAACTATGAAATTTCTATGAAATGCAGTGTGGACAGACCCTGCCAATAATTTTCTCTTTATGGCCACAATGTCTAATTTTAACTCACCATTACATCCAGGTCAGTTTTAGTCGAAGATGCTCACTGTTGGTTAGTTTCCTCTGGAATAGATTCCACGATCCCTAAAATATTTGTATATCTCCTTATAAGGTAATAGCAAAATAATATTAAACATTATTCTAATCACCCTCTAAACAGATACAGCTACTTTTTATGATTATGTGTGTATAAATGTTGGTACCAGCATGTAGAACACCTTCCTGCCTTCATTCAGCAGCAGTTTATAAAATGATCTTTTGGTTTTGATTGATCCTTAATTTAACTCATACAATTTAAAATTTATTATTCCTTTTCATTTGTTAAAAGTTTGCCTTACAAATGGGTCTTTAGGACTGAGCACAGACAGGGCTCCTTGGTTACCCCTTTACAAAGTAATTTTTATATTTTTACTTTTGGACTTAAGCCAAGGACACAATTGTATCCCTTCTATCTCCAGATTAAAAGTCACCTCCGGGATAAAATAGGTGAGGGACTTCTAAAGGTTAGTTTCTCTGAAAAAAAACAAAAGACTAATATGAAGGAAGAAATTTAATTTAAATATACATTAAATCAGAGCAAATTATGAAATTCAATTTTTTCTACAATAAAAAAAATAAAACCCACAAAATTTGAGAAATCTTATACATCGCCGAAATACTGTGTAGCTAGCTTTCTCCTTTAGTAATTGGATAAATTAACAAAATTGCATTTCTTTGAAACATAAGCTCCCATCAATTACCTAATAGTTTTTGTTGATGTTGTTGTTTTCTATGTAAAAAAAGCTGTAGATTTAAAAAGTCTCAAATGTTCTATTAAAATAATTAATATGGAAATCTCTAAGTCACAAGAGAAAATGAAAATGACTTCACTATATCATCTAAGTTAAAAATATCTAAATTTCTCCTTGCTAGTTATATTTTAACTAAAAACCATGAGTAGATGAGAAAACTTAGGTGTTCCTTACACCAACCAGTTGCAGAATGATCAGGATAGATTTTAAGTTGTTTTGACAAAGAAGAAACTTTGGGAAACTTCTGTAATGAAATATTTTGAAAAACAGAATCTGTGTCAAATTTTAACTGTTACAAAATGCAAAATAGAAAATTATTTGCTCAGGACAAAGACATTATGTTCACTTTCCTATAGAAAAACATTTTCGTTTCACAGAATTATTTTAAGGTAGAATTAAATGGGGGTTGAGGGAGTTAGAGGTTAGGCAGTGCCAGTATTCCAGAACTTTCTTTAAGGGACCCAGCTCTAAAGTTCAATACAAATCACCCAGATCACACTGCAGCCCAGACTTTCCTATTTTTCTGTTTAGGATTTCATTCAGCTTGAGGGTTTCTTCCCTCCCACCATCCTCTCCCTCTCCCACCCTCTTTCACCTCCAAGCCTGCTGGAAACTGACCAAAGAAAACTTCTGTCTTCATTTACAAATTCCTTTTTTATCAGTAGGTTTCTAGACAAAGTACCTTATCATTTTAAAAGCTGGGAGACGTAGAAGCCTTGTAAAATATAGGCAAGAGGTTTCAGCTGACTAGCAATTCATCACCCATTCTTGGAAGTAAAAATAAGTAATGCAGTTATATACTGTGATGTCTACAGACAGAAGTTTCTAGTCTCTGATTTATTCAGTTGCTGACTCAGTAAGTTGTGGGTTGGCACTCATTTCTGGGCGAAGTCTCCTCTGCATTGTCTGGTGGGCAAAAACTTGGCAGGCCCATCTTTTATTGTTAGGGATTGTTATTCCTGGTATTTATTTTACATAAGTAAATATTTAGAAAAATTCTACTCATATGGAATTTTGAAAATAGCAAGGATTCTTTAGTTTTGGGCAAAATTCACTCAATCCTGTAGTGTTCAAAGTCATGCATTTAACCCGCATTCATCATGTTAGTCTCTGAATTATTCACTTCAACAATTCAAAACTAATCTTGTTGAGTTATTCTTAAGTGTTCGGAGTGAGTTTTTTCACATTTCATTTTGAAGTGGAAAAACCTTTGAACTTAAGACACTTGAATGCCAATCTTTAGAAATAATAAAACACATAGTAAGTCATTACATATTATACATCCTTGCTTTTTAAAATTTAACACATGGCCCTCTATCACACATGGGACCCATACCTCAGTTGCCATGGTCACAGACCAGGTGAGCAGTCACAGAGGCCTTACCCGCAGGTTTTCCCTCCAGTGGTCCCTTCCCAGCAGTGTCCCTGGGCGCTTCTTGGTCCCTAGTGTGCAAAACCTGTGAAGAGAAACACTGGGTGTGAGATTCGATAAAGGAGCAAACCAATGTCTTCTCCTTGGAAACAGCAAATTTTGTCCCCAGCAGTCCATGGCGTTGCTGTCCCTTGCCCAGTCTAACCAATGTGCAGACTACTGTACAACGGCATTGTCCTGAACAGGTAGTCTGAACACTGGGGCGACGGAGCAGGATCTCCAGAAGCTTCCAGCTGTGGACTTAAAATCCTCTCCCGGTCCTGGGGAAGAGCCTCCCTTCCTGCACCAGGGGTGGATTCAGCTTTCCCCCCTGAATTCGGCCGCACTGACTGAGACGCACTCAAGGGCTGTGATTTCCAGTCTTGACGTGGCACATTTGCTGCAGACTAGGGAACTGGCAATGAATTTAGGACCAGGAAAAGGGGGAGGGCTGGGCTGGAGAGTCCATATATGGGATGATGTCACCCTGGGGAGGTTTGGGTATGTGCTGTGCCGCTGGAGAGACCGCTAGAATCGCCTGCTCTCAGACATGGGTCTGTGCATAAAATGGTACCAGATGTTCTCGTGTAATGTTAAGCAGTCATTTCATCTTCAGGCCAGATTTTTTTCCTCAACTGGGCAGGAAGTGGGCCCCAGTATGGAAAAGCTGTAAAAAAAGAGTCAAGATGTACAGTTCTGCTGTGGCCAACTGAAAGTGAGTTAAGAGTAGCAGTACAAATTTGCCGTCTGATCCAGGCTAGAGAAGTCATTTGAAGATAGAGAAGAGATAAAGTAGTAAACAGAAAGTTGAACACTGGAAGGCAGAGTTCATTTGGAAACCTTTTTGGAGCTTTCCCGTGGTACTTTATTTTCTGGTGTTTCACTCGTCAGAAAGGGCAGATAAGTTTTGTTATTTTTCCCCCCTCATTCCCTCCTCCTCCTTGTCTGTTGGATCTGTCAGCGGCTTGCAGGCTGCTCTAGACTTGAGCAGTAATTATAGCAACTTCCTGAAAGTGAAGCCCCCATGAAAAGTCTGGAGAAATGTTCTTTGTCATGGCCTCTACATGAGTAATTAGTTCCACATGTGGCCTTCCTAGTTTCCCTCAGCTATTTTGGCTGGCTCTTGGAATGCTGTGCTATAGCTTTACCTAAAGAAACTTTAAAGTTTTGATTTCAGGCACCCACAATGCAATGATGACTCTGGTCTCCTAACAAATTGCCTCTGGCAGATGCAGGCTGTTAGGTGTAATACTGTTTTTCACTGGTAATTCCTGACTCTGTTTTAGTACTTTTGTTTTGTTTGCACAGTATTCTATTGTTTAGTTTTATCTCTGGTTAAGTAAATCTGTTGAAGTTTGCCAATACCGGCTTGACCAAAGGTTACAAGATATCAGACCCCCGGCACCCACTCTTCTCCTCCCCCGTTGTTACTATTTTCAGTTATAATATTGCTGAATACTGTGAAAGTGAAGTTCTCTGACTTTCTGTCCACAGATCTCTGATTAATATTAGAGTCGTTTCAAACAAGAGCTTGATTAATTGGCTCTCCAGACACAGATCACGATGTGAGAAAATTTTTAGATAGCTTCCAAATTTAATTTGACTCACCAAACTGAGAAGTGTAGCATTGTTTCAAGAAACGCAGCCAAGGCAATTCATTTCTACTGGCCTTCTGCAATTCTTTTTAGAAGTAGAAAAGCATACCACTTTTATATACATCGGGTGGAATGTTTTAAAATACTTCAAGCCAGAACTGGTTTAAAGCATTTGGTTTTCATAAAATGACTTATTCTAAATTAACATACCACTAAGAGTTCAAAAATGATTACAAGGCCTGGTTACCTTGTGGGGAAGATGAAATATTATGAAAATGAATTATCTAGAAGCTTAGGATGGAACAAAGAAATTAGCAGGTGGCGTGTCATTCATAGTGAGTTTTTAAATCACCAGTAGAAATCTGAGAAATTTCTTCATATCATGGTAGTCTTTCTTTTTTTGCTCATATCTTTGAGGCCTAGCCCATAAAGCTTGAGGAAGCCAGTATAATTTAACTTCCTTTTCTCCATATCATACTACAAGCAGTGTAAGTGGCTGAACATGATCTAATAGTCTTCTTACATGTGGATACTAATTAAGTATCTATGCATTCATTCATTATCATGGAGAAGGTACGAGCCAGTGGTCCACCAGCAATCCACCATTGCAGGGGCAGACCAGAGAGACCTGGGCCAAGTGGCGCCCATGCACACAATCCAGGACTTGGAGAGGCTGACACAGGAGGATCATAAGTTCGAGTGTCATCTGCACAATTCTGCAAGGCCTTGTCTCTTACTGAAGAAAATAATGGCTGTCAGTGCAGTTCATTGTGAAGTCCTGGATTCAGTCCTTAGTAACACACACACACACACACACACACACACACACACACACAAAAGATAAAACATTTTTTCTTCCCATATATTAATAG
>NW_022900923.1:15872866-15901346 GCF_012274545.1 Fukomys damarensis
ACACACACACACACACACACACACACACACACGCACACAAAAGATGAAACATTTTTTCTTCCCATCTCTATTAATAGGAAAGGGGCAAACCTCAGAAATTTTTACTAAAGCAAGTGAAAGGTGGTTCTGATGGGACTACTCCATGATTTCATCTCAGTTCATGCACTCTATCCTCTCAAATTGCTCTACCTACGGCACATAAAGATTTCATGATGTTGCAGTCAAGGCACTTATATTTATACTAGTCTTTGAGGCTTATGAATCATCTTAAGTGATTTTTTTCCAGAAACAGTTATAAAGGTTGTATTTGTCTTAGCATGTATACCTGTCTCCTTGAGCTGCCAGTTGACTAATATTTTTAGAATTATCTTTCCTCCAGAGTAGTTTAAAGAGTATTTATTACTGCCTACTCATAAGTTGTTTCGTAGTACCAGGGACTAAGGATATAGAGTAAGAGGATCTGGGTCCTGCCCTCACTTGAATGTTAGCAACTTTTGATCAAGTTCAGTCTAAAAGGTCTACCGTGCTAACATGGAAAGTCCTTGGCATTGATCTGGAGTTGGCTTGAAGACTTCTTCTGTGTCTGCAGAGTTATCAGTTGAATGCCTGGACCCTAGAAAGTAAAGTTATACATGCAAATACTTGACTTTAATGAACTAAAATTGCTTAATTTACATATTATCAATGTATTATTTTGGGTGACTGTGAAATTTGCTCCATTTAAAAAAATGTATGCAAAAAGCCCTGTTTCAGTTGACCATTATTCCCAAGTTTGGCAAATTTTTAGGATTTTAGAAATTCTCAAATTCAAAACAAGTCTGAGACTTGTTTTTCATATCTATGCAGAAGTAGGGTTACTAGTTTTTACATCCAATTTGTGATATCCAGATATGCATTCTTTCAGCTAATATTTATATAGTTTTAATATTATTTTGTAACAAGATTAGTGTACAAGTATTATAAAAATTCCAATAATAAAGTATGGAATCACTGTTAATTATAGTCCCTTCCAACCTTCAAACCCTTTCTAACTTCCAAAATTAATAATGTAATTCCTTTTACTAGTTTCTCAGTGGGCATTTTATAGCTTCTTTGCAGATTACAAAAATCCTTTCACATAATGTATTAGTTTCTTACAGTAACCCTATAATCAAGACATCATTTTATTGATAATTGAATCAAGTCTTAGAGAGGTTAAGCATATCACTTTGTGATCATAGTAAATAAAATTAAGATTTTTTTCCTACTTCATTAAAAAAAGCACATTGTCATCTTACCAAGGCATCTTCCCCTACTGAATTCTTACAATGCTTATACTTCCTGTTATTAAAAAAATGTGAATTATTTGCTGCTCTGTCATAGTTTTTTTTTTTTTTTTTTAAAGACAAAGTCTCACTATGTAGGCTGACTGTGAACTCACTATGTGGCCCAGGCTGGCCTCACACTTGCTGTGATCCTTCTGCCTCAGCCTCTTGAGTGCTGGAATTACAGGCATGGGCTACCACATCCAGCTCTTTTGTAGTTTTGTACTGAAATATTATCTGCATTGTTTGTTATTTTACATATTTGGATCTTTCCTCAGATAAAATATAAGCTAACTGAAGATAAGGACAGTTTTTTACACTATTTTGTTTGACTGGCTCGTAGTAGGCCATTTAGCTAGCTAGCTGGTAAGAGTGAGCAAAAGCTAAATAGTATGCAAGTGGTTTCTGATCAAATTTTATCATAGTAACTTAGGAATTTAAATGGAAACCATAGTGCAATGTTAACATTTATGTAGATGTACTTACTGTACCTATTCTTCTTGAAATAAATGTGAACACGGGGGCCAGCCACATTTCCTTGCTTATCTTTGGCCTTCTAATCTGGAAGCATCCTGTGCAGCAGTGGGTCGTACAATCTTGTGCTAAAAGCAGGATCCAATCAAGTTGTGATGTTTCATTTTTGCTGTTTTCTGCTTCCCAGTTTGGAGCTCAGATAAAAATCTAGTTGACCTCAGTTCACTGCAAATTAGAGAAGATAGACCCACTTAGATTAACATTGCATTTTGTGGATTAGCACTGTTTTATGTTGTTGGAGGCAGTGCAGTCCTCTAATCCCCAGCATTTTCTAGTTTGTTAGAGCCCAGAGGAATAGGAGATTTGCTGCAGCAAAGTCTTCCTCTTTTCTTTCTTTGTCTGGCTTGCAAAACAAATGGCTGCCTTTTAATCACCGTTAAGAAGGGCCTTGCTGAGGAGAGAAGCACACCAGCCTGCAAAACAGAGCAGAAATATTCCAGAGGAGTTCAGATTTTTTGGGTGGTGACTAAAAGAGAAGCTAAGATACAATAGCTATAAATCATAAACTCAGTGTAACTGATTTTACAATCTTTGAAAAACTTACAAAAGGCAAATGTTGTGAGAGGGCTGATTTTAAAACATACATTTATGAATGCGTATTTTGTTTTGCCTGTTTCTAGAATTTCCATAACTGAGTCTGTTTATTTAGAAATCAGCCCCTAACGAAAAGCAATATATGTTTTATGAGCATTCTTTCCTCAAATCAATTGAGGAGATAAGGTTACGTCTTGGAGTTTCACTAACCACTGGCGTGCAGAGCAGCCATTTCTGTTTTTCAGTAACATAATATATCCATCCAGCAAGCAAACCTTAAAAACTCTGGCTCTATGGAATACCAGTTAATGAAGGTAAACACATGATTTATGACTTGCACAATCTCAGATCGCTGTCTTGAAATCTTTAGGAGAAGGCAGATAAAAGGGCTGGATGACTGTTGCTAGCCTTCTTAGGTGGCTTTTAAGAGAGAGCACACTAGGATCACAGTCTGCTGCCTGCCTCTACCCTCACAAGCTGATGGGTATCATGTTAATTCTACATGCTATGGCCTCCTGTTGACTTCTGCATTACAATCAGACTTTAAGATCAGCATTGATTCACTTGGTCAGGAGAAACATGGTGTCCTTGGATCACTGACAGATTTAAAATATTGACTCCTGATATCTTTTAGTATCACCAATATTTCTTTACTGCACCTCAGACATGAGCATGTAAGATGTCAAAGGCAAAAAATATGCATGTGCTCTACCTCAAGACTAAGTAGGAAGATCACAAGTTCGAGTCCTGTTTAGGCAACTTAGTAAGACTCTGTCTCAAAATAAAAAATAAAAAAGGGCTGGGGATGTAATTCAGTGTAAAGGTCTTGGGTTCAGTTCTCAATAGTACACACCCACCCACCCATCCACCCCCCACACAGAGTCATAAACTACTTTTTTGCCTTTTATGTGGTAAGGGGTGCAAGTTAAGCATATTAGCTGCAAGAAAATACACGTGTGTAGGAAAGCATTGCGCTTCACTCACAATACAGTACCTGCAACTATGAAGTGGGTCATTTTAGACGTCTTCTAAGTAATAATAGGAACACTTGCATGATACGTGGCACATTGTCTTTATTTTAGGATTCATAATCCTCTGGAATATGCACAAGGGGCAATTCAACTACATGAGTTTCTAAAAGGATTTGAACCACTGTAAGTTGATTTAGTTGTGTACATTGTAGACACATTAACTGGGTTCTCCATTTTATTCAGTCTCTGGAGAATTTACTCATGCCCTATGAGACTATATTAAAACACTTTTATTCATGTCACTGTGGAAATTCACTCTACTTTACATCCCAAAGAAAAGCATTTGCTGTACAATTAGTTCATGTTGAAAGGTTATTTACACACTGCAATTTGTGTTAATTGCACATCTTTGTAAGCACATATTATTTGGGTATTAATCCACCCAAAAAAAGGCTCCAATTTGCCATATGGGGTCAACTGGTATTGCTTCTTTGTCACTCAAGACCACAATATAAGTGCCACCAGGAAGGAAAGTTACTATTTTCCATTTTTAGAGGTTTATTTCTTTAATATTTTCTTTTGTGCGCTTGTTTTATGCTGGACCTCATTCGAGCATTAATCCAACATCCTGGAAGGTAAGGTCTCTCCAAGGTTACAGATGAAGCAGCCCAAACTCAGTGGGTCAGTGCAGTGGAGCGCCAGAGCCAGATGGCAAGTTTGGAACCAGGGCTCTGCAGAGAGTTAGGTCTCCTTGGCAAACTGTTTACCTGTTCTGCACTCAGGTGTCCTCATCTGCAGTATGGGTTTTCTCATGCGCATTAAGAGAGTTAATGTGTGAGAAGAGCCCCGCATGGGGTCAGGCCCAGAGCAGGCCTCACACAGGCAGAATGCTCCTGTGAGGATGTCCAGCCACCTACCTTTATTTCGTCACTGACAGTGACACCAGTGACTGAAGTCTAGCGGCAGTGATAGCGAGTACTGCTCAGGAAGAGTGTGTTGTTTTCCTCACATGTCACAAGCATTGAAACAACCCATACTAGAAGAAAATGCTTGATTTGAAAGGAAGACAACAGAATTGTTTTCAAAACACTGTGTGGAAACTCTGGGTAACCCTTGGAGAATCTTTCTAAAAAGCCAATAAACTTTCTCTTCTAGAGTTTGTCTGCTTTTGATATATGTGTACAGTTGCACGTTGCAAATGAGTAGTAATCACATCTTTATAAAATATATGTACATTATATGTTTGTATGCATATGTACATATGGTATCTGTGAATATGTGGGTATTTTTGTGTAGTAAACCAGATCATACCTGTATAAGAATTATCAACATCACAATGAATTCTTTTTGTTTTTAAGGCTAGAGCATAATGTGGTGATTTTTTTTTTTTGAATCTTAGATCTTAGTCTCAGTGCATGTAGATGTGTGTTGTTGTTTTCTTTTAAATTATACCTATCATAGAGCTTTACCACAACAATAGAAGGTTAACAAGAAAAATCTCTGTAGTTTTGCAAATGCAACATTTTAAGGGGATTGGTTTCTACACAGGCAGATTTCACTGACCTTATTTAAAAGCCACATACACACTTCGCGTACCAGGGGTTCCGTTTTCTTTGGGGAGAGCTCAGTTAATTCCCAGTTTTCTGTGGTGTGACAAAACGTTTTCCTTTGGCACAGTTTACTTCATTTCCTTCTCACCTTAAATTTTATATGACGAACTAGCTTGGATTCCATTGACAGGGTGGATTGTGATTGCTTTTGAAATGACACTTACGTTTGTTGGAAAATCAATAGATCGTCCGGTGATTCTTTTTCCTTGAGGGATCTGTACTGTGTTGCAAATGTCTGGGCAGCCTCTGGCGCTGCCTTGCCAGTGTGTATGCCAGGCCGTAGGGCAGGTGCTTGGCTCAGTGTGCCCGCACTGGTACTTTTCAGGGTCCCTCAAAATTAGCACTGAAGAGCTTACTAACTGTTGCCGGCCTCTTTGTTTTCAAGTTTTCGACAAAGAAAATATAAGCGCAAGGGTACGTGGTCTGAGAGGAGTCCTTTGACTTTTCCAGAAGTAACCGTTTCTCCAGTGGTGAAGCCACCCCGAGGAAATGGTCTTCCCTCCCGTTTCTCATGATTCCAGGCTGATATTTTTAGCTCCACCTTTCATGGGTTAAGTTTTGGAAAACTGAGTCCTGTATTTTTTTAAACTTTTAACAAGGAATAAGGCTGCTAATGGGATTTGCTTTTCCAGTATATTTTGCCTTATCTGTTGCATAAATCAATCTTAATTTTGGTTCCGTCTTAGCCTTCACATCATAAAAATTGTTGGTATTAGATCCTCAGTATTAGGGTTAGATCAGATCCAGTATATGTTAAATGTCGGCTCTATTTTATTATCTTTTCATTTGATTTTGTTTAGATTCTATGCTGTAGGCTCACATTAATTTACAGGAATGTTCGGCTGCATTCCTATATTATATCATTTTGAATGCATTTGACCTATATTTGTCTATGCAAGATTTTCTGAGTAAATAAAATTCTCCTCCACTTAAAACAATTTCCATGGTGCATGTCTTGTTCACGTTCAATACAGGAAAGTTTCAGTGGATTTTCAGTGTTTATGCATGCTGACAGAAACTATTTAGAAAGTCTGTGTTAAAACTGTTCTAACTAAATGAGATAATTTTCGTAATACTCATCTTATTGTTTACCGGTGTGGAGTATGATTGTGAATTCGAAGTTTTAAATTAAGGTTCATAGGGAAAACATGAAAACTGTCTTTCAGTGCCCAGAACAGATGATGTTTGGTGGCTTAACGTTCGTATAGATCTATTTACTCATATTTAATTTTAAACTTCCTTCATTCTTGAGCAAATTTCACTTCTCCGAAGTGAAGTGAAACTTTTGCTTTCTTGGGTTCAGCTGAGACGCAAGAGCAGACTGGCCTATGCCTGGCTGGGCTGTGCTCTCGTTTGTCACGTGGTGTGAAGTCGCCTGACTGAGAAGAGGTCGGCAGCCCGGATTAGACAGCATGGTCAGCGGGGAGAACGGTCACGGCGGGCCGGGGGCAGGTAGTATCAGTGCTGTGCAGCAGAGCATTTCTACCCTTAGTGACTTTTGTAATGCTCTTCTATATGAAGAGAAGAAACACCTATTCATCAAAAGGCAGAATATGTGATGTTTATTTTTCATATTACGCTTCAATGAAGTGAACAAAGGCATTGAGTAACATAGGTTTATTAATTTTTCCCCTCTTTTCTGCTCATTTTTCCATTATTCTATTTCCCTGTCCACGTTTCATCATAGTGTGATACTTTTCTGGTAGCTTATCCCTCTTCTTCCCAGCTCCTGTTCTTCCTGTTTCTTCTTCAGAAAATGGAATTAAATTGCTAATAAAAAATGTGTTTGAATCTTTAAGAAGATTTTGTTTCTCCTCCTTAAATTTTCAGCCAGACAAATTTAACGCTGTGTATGCACTGCTTTTAAACAGCTATCTGGGCGTGGTTGGCACACGCTTGTCATCCCAGAACCTCTGGGAGGCTGAGGCAGGAAGATCTCACGTTCAAGTCCAGCTTGGACAACTTAGTGACTTAATGAGATCTTGCCTCAAAATAATCAAAGGGCTGAGTGTATAGCTCAGTGTGAAGGCCCTGGGTTTAATCACAAGTTAAAAAAAATTAAACTGCCATATATATACATACATATATATATACATATATACACATATGTGTGTGTGTGTATATATATATATATTTTTTTAACCCCCCTAAATTGTTAAATGTCTTCAGAAGGTAGGAGAGCGAATGGTGGAAGCGTATAGTGATGATACCATTTTATTTTAAATCAGCTTTCTCATGACTCCAAAGATAATTGCATATCACATATTTCCAGATGGTTCATATAGTTCTTCTGTCTGTTCGTTCATTCATCTATTTGTTGCTTATGGCCTACTGATTTTTCTTAAACTGTTTTTGACTTGTCTTAGCATCTATATCTCATCTTTCCAACTTGATTACCAGGTCAGTGAGGCCAGGGGCATGCCTGTGGCTTCTGCCAGTCCCTCACAGTGGTTTCCCAAATAGAATCTGGTGAATAAACACGAATCGATCAAGCTGAAATCTTTTCTGAATGGATGGAGTCAAAGAAAGGGGACTCCTTATTAAGTAAAAATCAAGACTACTAAAAATCACCTTTTTAGAATACATGATGTCATCTTTGCTTATCTTTACAAAAACTTTAAAACCGTAGTGGCGAATGCTCTGTAAGACGTAGGCTGTAGGGCATTTTAGAGTGTGCTGTGAATGTGCCACAGAAGATGCCATCTTACTTAAAAAGCACTCAAGGAAGAATTTTTTAGATGAATGTCTGCTGGGAAACTGTTGCCAGGAGAAATGTGGAAACCACATGAAATTCACTACATAAAGAAATCTGGTTTCCATTTCTGCACTGCATTTTCTGCTAGCAGGAAGAAGATAAACAAGCTGTTTAAAACTAAAGTGAATGGCCAAGGGATTAAATTTTTAAATCCTGTACTGTAAATGTATTTCGGAATTCGTGAAATTTAATCTCATCACATAGGGTCCTTTAAGAAGGGAGAAATTGTGTTGAGTCTTCTCATCTAAGATATCTCGGTGGAATGGTTGAGTAATCGTGCTTCCTGTTGATGTGTAGTAATACAATTATAACATTTGCTTCAGTTCAAATTAAAATGAGTATTTCATTCTAGTCTTTGTTAGACAGACGTTATTTTGGGAATAAGGAGAGGGAAGGAAGCAAGAAAATCTTTCTTTTTTTTTTCTCTTTTTGATTAGTTTTGATTAGTTTTATATCATCTCCTTTACAGACAGGAGAACTTTAACCTAAGATTTCAATTTAGTGGTTTAAAACCTTGTATATGAAAAAGTATACGGGTGGAACAGATGGAAGGAGAAGGGGTGAATATTTTTTTCAGAAAAAATATTTTTAAGGTTCTTTTTACGTTTTCTATTAAACAACTCTTTCACAGCTTACATTTTTTATGAGGTTGACAAAGTAGAATAAGCCCAATTAAGATAAAATGTATTGAGACTGATAAAGTATTAGCATTTGAAGCACAAAGATCAACCACTCAGACTGATTTTTCTTTACAAACTTGGCCACATCACACATAGCCCTGTTGAGGAGTAATGGGCAAGCATTTCTGAATTTAGGAAGCTTTCTGCTTTGCAAAAGTCTGTGAGATTAAGAAAATTGTAAAATTAAGTGTATCCTACTTCAGTAGATTAAAATTTTTCCTTCTATAGATTGATTTCTTTCCTACTTTATGGTGGGGAAGGAGGCTGGGTTAATTAAGATTTATTTCGTGTACTCTTATTTAACATTTTTGAATTTTAACTTTGAATGTGGAAACTCTTAGATGATTAAATTTAATAATGAATACATAATTTGTCTAAGCCCAGATTTATAGTTCGTGGGACTTACGTTCTTGGACAGTACTATTTTCCGGATGAGTTGTAGAAACAAACCTCCAGTCACCCTATTCATTTTTTCCTTCATTTGTACCACAAACATTTATCTGAGTCCTACCTTGGTGGACCCTGGGCTGTTGATACAACGGTGAATAGTACGCATCACGGCCTCAGTGAGTCCAGGATGACTTAAGGGGAGAAAACAATTGCTACGCAGGAAGATAAAGATTTTCTCTTTGCATGTGAACAAATGCTCAGATTTGTGTAAAAGTAGTCCGTTTCCAGTGTTGCTGTTGTTAGACACCCGAATGTGGAGCCTGAGGGTAGAGACTGTCTTGCACTAGCTGACCCAGGAGTGTACTGAGCTTTGCTGCCGTAATTTCTGTGTGACCTTAGAAGCCTCGCTTGTGACCTGTGACTGATTCATCTGTAGGAAGAAAATGATAAGAGCTTTTACTTCATCCAGTTTTTGTAAAGATCATATGGATTAATCTGTGATAGCTTTCAGCATAGCATCTGGTATTTATTAAGCATATTAAAAAATGCCAGTTTCAGGGGAGATTTTCAAGATATTGAATAAGCAGGACAACAGGGGAACCAACCAGGGAAGATGGATGTTTGTTCTAAAGATCTGATAAGACTGCTCTGCACTGGGGTGGAGGGCTGGATGTTGCTAGTGTAGCCTTCACTGGTATTACTATTGCCACTGAAAACGTCTGACCTTTATGCCTCATCTTGGACCCATTTTGAGGAGCTTTGAGCCTTGATCAGGCTGCACCTCCCAGATGATTTTAGATGCTTTTAATCTGCTTTTTTGAGTTCTTAGTTTGAAGTACATAGACTAATTTTCAAGTTCAAGACAATTTAGGATGTTTTTCTTTGCAGATAATTTCTAGAAAGACCCTGGAGCCCAGCCTTGAGTTTTCTGTTTCTTTCCTCTTATGTTGATTGGCAAATTGCTGTCTTGTAGGCTTTTCTTTTCTTCTCCTCCTTGTCCTTCTCCCTTTTCTCTCTTTCCTCCTCCTCCTCCTCTCCCTCTCCTTTTCCTCTCTCTCTTCCTCCTTCTCTTTTCTTCTAGTAAAAGGCAAGTAATGTCTAAAGCTAATCATCTCCAGTTCTTTTTAAAAAGAGATTATATGCTATCAACAAATCTACTTTTTGCAGTAGTTGGTTGATAATTTGTGGTAAGAATAGAATAAGTATAAGAACATTTAGGGGGAGTTAAAAGACATGTGGCACAAAAGATATTGTCCTTTTGTAGTGAAGAGATTTGGTTCCCAGACCTATGACTTGACAATCACTTATGGTGTGGTTAAGTCACTCTGCATGATGTTTCTCCATCTACAAAACTGAGATGATAATGATAATATGATGGTACTGATAATAATGACAGTGATAACCTTTCTTATAGGATATTATATCATGAGCATTAAGCATACAGAATATACATTTTAATTAAGTCATGTAACTTTTTATACTTATCAAGCACTTAGGTTGTAGTTAGCATTCAGTTAAGTTACTTCACTTATTCAGCACATATTTAGAGTATTTATGTGTCACATAGTATTCTAGTTTGAAACAGGCAAAAACTTGTGCCTGTGGCCATCCAGTAAGCAGAAAGTATAGTAAGGAGAAGAAATAGAAAATTTGTGATTGGAATTATAATATTAAATACAGCAGTGAGGAAAAGTGATATTTGCAAGCAGTGAAGGTGGGAACATGCAGATTGTTGTGAACATTTCAAATGCTGGAGAAACCTTATGTGCAAAGGCCCTGAGGCAAGAGTGTGCCCAGAGGCCAAAGCGGATGAAATAATGGGGAAAGAGTAGGGGGAATGAGGTCAGTGTCAAAGAACTGATATGATCCGAGTGGTATAATGAGGACCATAGAAAGGGGCATCAGGGATGCCAGCAACGATTATTTGCAGGAGAAGGTAGACTTTAAAAGTGGGTGGGTTATAAAAAGCCTATAGAAAAGGGACAACATTCATGTTCATGGGAAGAACACTAGCAAAGACACAGACAGGGCAAGATTGGCCTGCAGGGCGCCCAGTAGAGCTCATCTAGAACACAGACTACGTGGGTGGGAAGTGAGGGAACAAGACTGGATAATCGGTGAGCGTGGACGGCGGTGGCCTTTGAAAACCCAGGCAGGGAACTTGGGCCTGGTTTCTGCTGACTCAAAAATAGATATTTTTAATCAGCAAAAGTAAGACAATGATAAAACATTAAAGCCCAAATTAAAAATCCATATACAAACGATGTAAGTAGGATTTTGTGAGTTTTTTAGACAAATAAACTTAAAATTTTATGGACAGCTTTGATATATAATAATAAAAAATCGAGACTTTTAAAAAAGCATTTACTATCGAATTTTTTCCTGCAATGTGAGCTACTGCCAGGACCACCACAGCGTAGCATCTGAAGCAGGGGAGAGCGGTGGGAGATGAAGACAGACAAGGGAGACCAGGATTACTCTTAGCTGGGTCCAGGTGGAACCGTAGCATGCTGGCAGCTAATGAACGCCTGGAGGGCCATGGGCTCTCTTTGTAGTGGGAGGAAAACAGGAAGAGAAGGTGGGACAAATAATGCTACGGGTGCCTAGGCAGAAGGTAGTGTGATTGTTTTGTGATAGGGCATGTGCAGGAAGGGAACAGGGAAGGAGACAATGCAATTGTCATGGGGCTGTGAAATCTGGGATCTCCATTAATCTTGCAGGAGAAAAGGATCAGGGGAGAGGCAAGGGCCGTCTTCACGCTTGGCCTGTGGCAAGCTACAGTTACGAGCATCAAGACTTATAAAGTAGATGTTGCTTCTTTTGTGGTACTAGGGATTGAACCCAAGGCCTTTGCACTGGGCTGCATCCCAGCCCTCTTTAAAATTGAAAAATCTGAGATGTTTAATTTTTAATTTTTTGCCCTGGCAGGGCTCAAACTTTCGGTCCTCCTGCTTCAAGCTTCCTGAGTGTGGAATAAATGTTACTTTAAATATAAAAATGACAACTTCTTGTATAAATAATCTTTGTGTTGATAAACACATGGTAGGAGGCTAATTCTAATGGATTCTCTATGGTTTAAGCCTAGGATTGTTTTGCTTGCTGACACATATGCATACTTGAAAACATGGTACAAAACAAGGGAGGCAAATGAGTAAAAGTCTTTTTAAGTGGTCACACAGTTCCTTTGGAAAATTACCTTGCAACTTGAGAGACCCATCGACCACGTTTATTAATTTCTGCCTGTAATTTTCTATTCAGTAAAAACTATGCAAAAAAAAAGTGATGGTTGGAGGGAAAAAGCCATCTATGGAGAAGCACCATTATGGCCTTTGAATTCAGCTAGATTCGTCAGACTATCAAATGTTCTCCGTGGCTTGTACTTTTGTAATATAATCTCTCCAGAAGAGCTTTCACCTGGAAATACATTTGTACCTCAAAATGACTTTTGTGACTGTGTTTCTGCTGTAGTAAGTTTATCTCACACAGATTTATTGTCCAAGACTGCCATGGTGCATAAACCTGCCCACGTAGAACTGAACTTAGATTTAACATGCTTTGCTCCTACTTAGAAATGTAGCTTAAGGGAAAAGAAAAAAAAAAATGAAAACAAAGTCTTTGTAAATAGGGAAGGGTGAAGGGAGGGCAGGGGAATGGGGAGAAAAAGAACCAAGATACATCATGTAAAGGTACAAGATCCCAATGATAAGTGTAACTGTATTGTTTACCTTAAATGTACCAATAAACTTAATGGGGAAAAGAAAAACCAAACAAGAAATATGGCAAATGTATAAACAAGTTTCTTTACTTTATTAAGTGAAGGAGATTCAGTGCTAAGCTGAATTTTATGAAATCTGTTTTAAGTAATAGATGATGAGACTGTCAAATGTGATACAGGATAGAATGTAAGGGAGTTTCTGGTTCTATTCCTGGCTTTCATGAGTATTGCAGCAGGAATTTGCTCATGAGCATTCTCGCTCTGTTGCTGAGTTTCTTGAGCATCTCTGTGAAGTAGGTACAAAGGTACCAGATAATGCTTAAATAGGTTTGCACTAAAGGACTGAACAGTTACTAATTGGGTTTCTGCTATAAAATGTGAGGTACTTAAAAGGTTCTACTACCATCTTAATAGGCTGAAACAATATGAATTAATCAATTTTGGTTTGAAGATCAGAGTTTTTACACTTTTCTTGCAGTAATTTTGATGACAGACTTCAGAATAAATTTGCTAGTCTGAATAACACTAGATTAGCCAGTGGAGTGACCTTCTATATGCTTATGTTCAGTCTAGCAGTGAATAAACAATAAAACACAGTCCAGAAGAGCAAATGAAGGGTACAGACTAAAGAGAACAAAGCAAGACATGAATGTTATTACCATCCTTTGCTCAGGTTAATTTCAGCATTATGGGACTTTCATTAAGAAGTTTTTAAAAAGAATATCACAACCTACAGTGAAATAACTGGGTTATGAGGTAAATCAATACAATGTGCTGGGAAGGGGAGAAAAAAAGGATGTGGTATAAATCATGGAGAGTAATGCTTCCCTTTTGCTCAGCATTGGTCTTATAAATAAATGAGATGTGACCCCATTTTAATACCCACATTTTAAGAGAAGCATGAAAAATTAGATATCACAGATGAGCAACCAAGATGATTCAAACTCTGGAGTCTGCCAGTGTATGTGGTAAGGGAGAAGTGTGGGGATAGTTTAAGAAAGAAAGTGTTGTTTTGACTGAGGAAGAATCTTAATATTGACTTAACAGCCTCTAAGTAAATTAGATTTCAGTGTAAGAAGGATGTTCAGCAGCAGTTCATCTTCCAAAGGAAAGTAAACAAATTAAATTAGTGTAAATTGTTACCAGAGATATAGATTGAGCAGAAGATATTGATTGCTGTTAAACTCCATGAGGTACCAACTTGATAGGTTGTAGACTTTTTTCCTCGGTGATTGCCTTTTAAAAATGGAATTTATCCAAGGAGCTGGATAATTGGTTATCTTGTTTTCTAAAATCATGATTCTCTAAGGCAATAATTTGGCTAAAATGTGTTTGCAAAGGAATTGAAAAATTCATTCTGTCATTTTGTTAAATTTCACAGTGCTAGTGTACTCCAAAACATCCATTCAACACATATTTTGGACATAGATTAATGTTAGCAAATGTTATTATAATGGTAAGGAAGCATAAAAATATGTACTATTATTGTCATTAAAAATGCCTAATTTCAAAATTTGCCTACTCTGCTTTTGATTACTTATGTGGAGTTTTATATAATGAAATACTCCAAACCTAGTGTAATATAATGGAATATCAGTTGTTTTGCTTGATTATCTTTAGATTTCTTTTAGAGAATTCATTATTTATAAGGTCAAAAAACATCATTTTGGGTCAAATAATATACATAAGGCTGCTTTCCAAACATTTGGCAAGGATTCTGACCTCCTGATTGATGTTAGGTAGCTTACCGTCAGATGTTGCCATGACAACAATTACTCAAGACACAAACATGCAAACAGATTTTTTTAAAAAACAGACAGAGATGGCTTTTTGAATGTATTTTTCCCTGCCTTAAAAATATTAATCAAGGGTTAGAAAGGTAATTCTCCCTTGTCTATCTTTTTATATTTTTTGAGTTTTGAGCTATGTGAATGTATTGCTGATTTTAAACTTTACATTATCATATTTAAATGTTGCACATTACTTTTATTGTTTTATAAACAAAATTTCCTACAAATTTTTCTTTAGAACTGAGACAAAAATCAGATTTCTCATAATAATTCACTTTATTTTCACTGTACTCAGATCATTATCTGAGCGTGTTCTGATTTTCATTGTTATAGGACTTCACTTAAGGTGCTTTGGTAATAGGTGCAGGGGGCATTTTGAGGATGACTATCTGTCAAATGTTTGAAATAGTTTGTTAATGTGAAGCTATATCCTTTTCAAGGTACTGGCATATGTAAGTGCTTAGTAGAATTCTGCCTATTCATGAAAGAAGGGCTCCTGGAAACGTATTTTTCCAGCTTTATTGGAGTATATTTGACAAATCAATTTGTCAGTATTTATGGTATATATATTAGGTATATAGTAGTCTTTGATGTATATATATTACAATGAAGCTAGGTAACATGCCCGTCATCTCACACAGCTGCCTTTTTCTGTGAGTGTGAAGAGAATACGTAAGGCCTATTCTTTGAGGAAATTTAAAATATACAGAATAGTACAGTAGTATTAACCACAGTCACCATGCTGTGTATTAGGTCTCTAGAATTATTTGTATCTTACAAAGTTTGTACCCTTTGACCAACATCTCTCATTTGCCCCCTGCACTCCTCCAGACCCTGGTAACAACTCTTTCTGTTCTCCTTTTCTGTAAGTTTAACTTTTAGATTCCATATATAAGTGTTATTATGCAAAATTTGTCTTTATGCATCCGATTTCTCTCACTTAGCATAATGTCTTCTGGGTTCATTCATGCGATAATAACGAGGTGACAAGATGCACCTTTTGAAGGCTAAATAATATTCCAGAATGAGCTATCTATCACGTATTCTTTATCCATTCATCCCAGTAGATACTTGGGTTATTTCCATAGCATGGCTGAGAGAGTTGAGACAGTAACAAACCACTTACTGAGTTTTTTGTATGAGAAAAGAAAATATACTTGGGGTTTAGTGCATTTTGTACTGCTATGACAGAATGCCACAGGCTGGGGAATTTATAAGAGAGTTTATTTAGCTCAAGGTTCTGCAGACTGGGAAGCCCAAGATCAAAGGGCCACTTATAATGAGATCTGCCTTGTTGCATTAAAATGCGGCTGAGGGTGTCCTTTGAGGAGAGTGTCTCAAAGAGTGTCTCAGTGCAAAGAGAAAACAAGATACCGGGGAAGGGGGAGCTGACTCTTCCTTGTATGGGAACTCACTGGTGTGTTGACCAACCTACTCTGAGACAAGAGCATAACCTGTTAACCCTACAGTTTTTTATGGTAATAAAAAGAAAGAGAAGGGCACTGGTGTTGTTTTTAGACCTCACTATGAATCAAGGCAACAGAATGTAACTTGAAGCACTCAGCAAGGCAAAGGCTGTATGCGAGTCAGGATGCTGTTACTTGATTTTGTGGCCAGAGAGCCAGAAATACCTAAGTCCCCTCAAGACCACAGCAACTGCTCCCCATGTGGTTTCGGAGGAAGGAATAATGGCAGAGAAAAGCAAAATAGCACCTCATTATTTTCTGGTGATTTGGCCCCAAACCCCAGTGCAAAGAACCCTGGCAGGCTGGGCCAGACCACCTATCTGGAGCAGCTGCCTGGGCTGAGTGGTGGGGCCACAGAGCTTCACACCGAAGGAGGCTTCGTCCGTCTTGACTCCTGGGCTTTGCATCGTGACACACTCCCACCACACATAAGAAGGAATCGAGAGTGACGTGTCTGGCTCTCTTAAGCCTTGGCCCTCAAGACGCTGCGTGCAGGAAGTAAGCCACACAGCCCTGTGCTGACCTCTTCCTGTCAATCCCCTGCACAAGGTGGCTGAACTAGCAAATCATAGCAACTCATCCTCCAGGGGTAAAACAGTGTGTAAGGAAGGTGGGGGATGGGGCATGGAATGAAAGGGCACGTTCTTTTGTGGGTGGTGGGCTGGAGAGTAACCAAAGGTGGATGAACTCCACCGCCCTTTTGCGAGGGCTGGTTTTCAAAGCCCATGTTCCTCACAGTTAAGCTGATGCCACACACAGCTCTTTACCCTGAGGCAGAGTGCTTGGCACAAATGCAACTTGCCAGATTTGCCATGATCACAAGGTTTTCTGGAGATCCAGTTTTGGAAATTGTCCATTTTCAGTCTATCGAAAGAAACACTGCTAGTATATCAAATTTATATGCATGGATATAGTGAAGATTTAACGGATCTTTGTCCTGATTAATACTTCAACAGTACAGCTTTGTTGGATGAAACATGGACAGAAACTCTCCATAATGCTTTTCTAGCTCTTTGGTAAATCTTAAAAATATTACAAAATATAAAGCTTTTTAACAAGTGGAAAATAAAAGAACAGGGTGATAATCTCTTAGTGAAAGAGTGTGAAAGTATAGCTTTACAAGAAGAAGGATGTT
Organism: Fukomys damarensis; assembly: GCF_012274545.1. Lineage (NCBI taxonomy): Eukaryota > Metazoa > Chordata > Mammalia > Rodentia > Bathyergidae > Fukomys > Fukomys damarensis. The sequence goes on from NW_022900923.1 coordinate 15,889,751, forward strand.
TCTACGTGTTTGCTACACAAACACCCCGATGTATAGATTTTATACTGTCATATTGCCCCAACACTTTAGCCCAAGTTCATTAACCTTGGGATTTAAAAATCTTTTAAATGGAGCCCTTGTCTACCTTTCCAGCGCTTTAGGTTACCATTACCCTGCTCCAGATGTTTAGCCAAAGCAGTTCCCTCACTGCCCTACAGCAGAGATTTCCCTGTAGGAAGCGACCCATTCTTCTACTACAGGGAACCTACAGTGATCCTACAAGGAGCATTTAAAGACTTGCTTCCTTCATGAAGCCTCCCTAACCACCGCCAGCCCAAGGCAGTACCTCATTCTTCTGCTCTCTTAAACAAAGTACTGCGTACAAACTTTCAGTACTTCTATTTTTAAAAAAAAACTCTTCAGTTTTCTGTTCACTTTATGGCTTTATGTCTCTTCTTTCTACTGGGAAAGTTTAAACTGCTCAAAGTAGGACCTCGGGCACCATTTGGATTTTCACTCCACTTAACATATTAATTACAAAAGCTTTTGTCTGTTACCTTTAATGCACCAAGCACTGTGAGGGTGCTTAGGATATGAAGCACAGTGCAAGGTTTGCTTAATGGACCTTCTCTTATTTCCCCCAATTCAGAGGGGCTCTTCTGGGCTCCCATTGCAGCCTCACCTTACCACTGTAGGTTTCAGAGTCATACTGCATTGTTACATGTGCTATGATGTGAATCCACTGCCATTAGACTGGCTACTGTCCATAAAAATACTATACTATGATATATCTATATTAATTCCAGGAAAACATTTGTGCTGCCCACTCGGTTACCTTTAGAAATAGCTATCAAGTTAGCATTAGAACCGAATCCCTTGTAGGCAAATTATTCAAAGTAAAGTTTACCTCATTCTGAATTCCAACATTCTAGTTCAACAAGAAAGGCACCTAGAACATAGTATACATTTGATAAATGTTTGTGAAATTAATATTATGACTCTCTTATGGCCTTATCAGGACTACCAGTAAGTCAGAACTTGCTGTTTGGAATTTCCTTCAACTCTCCTTGCCTCTGTGCTGTTCCTGAAATGGTGAAAGTGATACGATAAAGGAGCATCAGACTTGGGTCATCCAAGAGTTCATTTTCAGGAGGATAAATGGAACAGGATTGTGTTTCTACTGAATTTTAAACTAAAAATTTCTCATTCTACCTAATTAACTTGTGTTTTTTTCCCATTATTGACCTTACTAATTTGGAGCAAACAGATACATATAATTTGACTCAATTAATTTATCAGAACCACTTTACTGAGAATTTAAATCCAACTACAGTTATTTAGCTCACATTATTACAGAGTATCACATTAGCTACTAGAACCAGAGAGACTCTTAAGTTTTTTAACTCTGCCTTGATAACTCATAGTACCACACTGATTTTTTAAAAAAAAAACTGCAGTTTCCTGCAAAGTGAAGATTAATTCCTAATGTTTTGAGGGTTTGAGTTCTTCAGATAAAAGACTACAAAGGGAAAACATGGGCATACCATCTCTGGCAGTAATTATGCTCTACATTTCATGGTTTATCCCTATGATGTTTCCCTAAACATGAGCACAGCTTTTCTCTATATCAGAATAAAACACACATTCCCTGATGGCTTCAACTACCTGTGTCATAATCCACCCTGCAGTTGCTCTCAGTGGTGTTAAATGCTTTTTTAATGAATGGATATCTTTTGATTATTGGTCATTCAATACAGTCTCCCTATTGTTTTTTCCATCTTTCCTTGAATATTAAGTACACTGCTAAAAAAAAAAATAAGGAAACACACTTTCCCTTTCTTCATTATGGTCCCTCATTTCTTCCTGTATATGTTAACATGAAGGATAAAATGGAACATTGTACATTGTAACAAAAGGTTTAGTGGTCATGGCAGGGTGGACGCTTACAAGAAGGCTGAGTATGCAATTGTTCTATTATCGAGACAATTGCCTGATTGAGAACAGCTCTTTGGAAAAACTCCAAGTATGTGTCTGGATTACCACAGGGTGCTGGAGTGATTAGACTTGCTCATGAGCAACCAAATGTCCTGGCTTGTCTCCATCAAGCAATTGAAGCATATAGGATCCCTGAGAGACATGACTTAGTTGAAAGTATTCTCTTCCTGTTCTTGTCTTTGCCTCAGGCTGAACGTATTAAATATACAGCAGGTCTCTATACGGAAAGTCTCAAGTCAGACCTTAGGCTTCGGAGGTGTTCCTGGCCAATTGCATGCTTGCCAGAGACATCACACAGTGTTACTGCTTATAGAAACTTACACTGATGGGTACTTACAGACATTTAAAAATTAGGTACGAATTTTCAGGTTCTACTTGCCAAACTGCAAAATGCAGAGGTGATGAATCCACAAACATGGAATTTATACTGTTGTCCCAAGAGGTGAAACTCAGCATACATCTTGGGCTGAAAATGGTTTTTAACCTTTGCATTTTCAAAAGTACATGTATTTATAAGTGACTCTTGAAAAGTTGACGATGGTGGAAATAGTAGTAGTAGGCTTTGAACATATACAGTAGCTGTCTTCTTTTAAGCTATCTTTATGCAGTTCCGTTCTAAATGACAAAGTTTCACCATACTATGTCTTGCTTAGTTGTCCTTATCCACACAACTACTGTTACAAGAAAGCATCCTTCCTTGTTTCTGCAATTTATCTAGGATGGAATTCCACGTGGAGTGGTATTTCTTTCACTCCAGATACTTATTTATTTAATTTCCATGGCATGGGGGTTGAACCCAGGGAAGTACATGTGCTAAGCACATTCTACCATTGGGCAGCATCCCAGACCTTGGGTGCGTCAAGCACTTCTTCATCTGCTGCCTGGGCTCCTTGATTACTTTACATCCTGTCTTCCCAGCTACTTCTCTGTGATGGCTGTTTCTCAGAAGAAAAATATCCATTGTGTTATTTTCACAAAATCACCATCTTTTCATTTTCTTATCTAGACTTTTAAGTCTCAGGGAAAACAACCTTTCACCTTAGGTATTTATTCTTAGGTAAATTTACTGTAGGTGTATCACCTATGGGTATTTACTTTTTAAATGGTTATTTCCTGATGTTTTTAGCTTCTGATGTCTCTAAATGTGACTGATAATGCCACTGAGCCTGGGCCACATTCTCCTTAAAAGTACTGTTATTAACTTGAGTCCTTGAACTTGGGGATGGGGGGAGTAGGGAGAAACCTTAGAAAGACCTAAGGCAATTTTAGAGAAAACTTTCTAAATAAGAATGACTTAATAGGCAGACTGTATTTGCAGCTGTGGAGATAGGCTCATATTATTTTCTGTTACTGGCTGAGTAATATTAGATGAATTGTTATTTAAAATGAATTTAAGTGTCTATAACTGTGAGATGGTTTGCTATAGAATTTAAATGATTTATCCATAATTCAGTTTCTTTTCCTTTTGAAGAATGTTTTCTAATTTCTCATTGAGTTTGTTGGTACTTTTTAAGCATACAGTATGGTTACATTCATCATTGACCTTTTGAAGAATTTTGCCTTTCAGTTTTAACATCATCAAAGAACTGAGGGCAAAGCTGAAAGCAAAGCACTGGACTTTACAGTGTGAAAAAAATCCTCTGCAGCCCTGCTGATAAATTTTGCTGCAGTTTTTTTTTCTAAGTATCTGTAGGAAGCAGCTTTGAAAGGAATTCAAACCCTAAGCATGACAAAGCATACTAACATCTGTGTGAATGTTTTCAGAGAAGTATTAGATAATAAAAGAACAGTACATGGAGGAAAACTTGTATTTTTTTGTTTTATTCTATTTACATTCAAATTAATATGTATTGAGCATTTAATATACATGAAGTATATTATGTTAAGCCCTCTAGGTATCAAGTGGAGGTACCATTAATATTCACCTTTGATGGAAAAGGAAACAGGCCTGAATTGTAAGATGCCCTCCTCACATAGGTAAAGGTGAGCAAAGTTGTTATTTGGACATGGAAATGAACAGTTAAGCAGGAGGGTAGGCATGAATGGCTCTGACTCTGGAGCCAGGTTACTGCTTAGAAGCTGTGATGCCCAGGGTTTAATTTCTCCATGCCTCCTCAGTTTTGTAGCTATAAAACTGTGGATGAAATAGGATTCTGTGAGTTTACATATGTGAAGCTCATTGCATAACATGTGGAATATTGTGACGACTTCACTGCTAACTTGTGTCATCAACATTATAATTGTTTCCTAAAGGCAGTCATTTTGGGACTACTTGTTTAGAACTTGTGAATATATATTATAATGTTGTTGTTCATTTTCTCTGACTGAAAGGGCTAGGGGACATTTGAGTGAACATTCGTTATATTTGACCTGTGGTTTCCGCATCTACTGTGGCTAGGGCACTGTACCTTTATGGGACCAAATAATAAAGAAGACAGATTGCATTTCTGGAATTCTGAATGTGAGATCATGCCAATGATGTCTTTATTTTATACTAAACTAAAACTAAAAAAAAAATCTAGCCAGTGACATTTCTACACTGTTGGAAATAATGGTGCTATTTTTTATTGGCTTAGAGTTTTAAATTTCTGCTCATTCTTGACTTCATCATCATTTTTTGTGTTCTGATTTGATATTTTTGTTCCTTTTCAACATAACTTCTGAAAAATAGAGATTGATTAGTTATGTGGCTCAAAAGACAAACTTCTAATGTATCCAAAGGAAGCTGTGAGGCCCAGCCTGTAATTTCAAACAGAAGAGGGTTTATAACTTGTATGAGGTAACTGGATGGAAGACCCTCCTATGTTTCTGTACGTCTATATTTTTCATTATTCAAGTTAGCTATTTTGACTTTGTGGGGACACATACCAAGAGAAAGTTCCTTTTGGCCATTATGATCATGTTATTGAATGATTTAAACATTTTGTTAAATGGTAGAATTGAATTTCATATGATTGAAGTACATGAGTAGACTATAAGAATGCAGTTACCGGAGTAAAATTTTGCCTTTTGGGAAGTTATGACTATACTTGCTCACTCAGGGAAGCAGATTGGAAGTATACTTTACCTAAAATTCTTACTTACTTGTCATTCTCCATTTGAAGTGGTTTAGTTAAATAGCTCACTAAGTTACAGGGGCCAATTTATCCTTGGTGGAGAGTGAGGAGATGAAAATATGTTTTAGAACATGTGCTGATTTCAACCTTAAACAGAAGACTTGGGCTGATGACAATATTTCACAATGTTTATTGAATTGACTTACCCAGTATTTATTGTGTAGTCATTCTGAGTAGTTCTGTTTTGTGTGTGTGCGTGTGTTTGTGTGTGTGTCTGTGTGCTCAGATAATAGATATAAATAAATAGAACAATGAACAAAAATCTCCTTGTAAATAGCAGGAGTTTTTGTTGGTGTACTTTTCTTTTTGTGGTGCTGGGGATGGAATCCAAGACCTTGTGCATTCTGGATAAGTACTCTACCACTGAGCTACATTCTCTGCCCTTTTAGCAATTCTTGGGTCTGTATTCTCTCCATTATAGAGGGAGGCTGAGAAGAAAGGATGGGGAATTCTATTCTAGACACAAGAAATCTGCATTATAAAAGCCTGGGAGTGAGAAAGGTATTCTGTGCTCAGAGGTTGGTACATGTGCCTAGTACCTAGTGAGTAAAAGGGACTGTCAGTGCATTGGATGAATATTTATTGCAGGAATAAAAAGGGTACCACGAGAAGAATGCCAGGAAATGTGTCAGGTACAAGGAAGGGCAAGGGGGAGTGCCTGGTAAAGAACTGAAACTTAATTTTCTGCTTCGTGATTTACAACTGGGGTGCTGCTACCTGGTGTGAAAGCCCAAGCCCTAGCATGGCTATTCCTCCAAGCCTTTAGTTTTTAATTTTTGCTACATCTACAAATACCCTCGATTGTACTGATGTCTGTCAACCTTAGGCTGAGTTGGTGGATTATGTGACCCATAGAGAAAGGTGCAGGTCTCTACAAATTAGAAATTAGATGGAAGATGTGATGTTACAACACCCCAACCATCAAAGGGCTATAGAATTTAGAACCCATTACGGATTGCTGTTCTGAGAAGGCAAGATGGTACATTTAGGGAGGAAAGCATTCCTTTCCAAATTGGGAAGGTCGTGGCACTGAAGAACTAGGATGGAAGGGTGTAAAGACTTTTTTAAGCGTTTCCAAATTTAGCGTATTGACCGAGTTTAATTTCTTCTAGTAATTCTATTTATCACTTATGCTATGTATGTAAAAATAAAAGGATGACAAGGCATCATCATAGTCATGACTATTATTTATGTGAAAGAGAGTGGACGCTGGAACTAAAACACTGCTGGCAAAGATGGACAGAATGGAAGAGAACTGTTGAAGTGGTAGAATCAACAAATTTTTCTTGAGCAGTTACTGAGGGATCTGGGAGAGAGAAGAAAAAGGATGACTGCATAGTTTTTGTTTAAGGAAGTGGGCAGAAGGGCAGTGTCAATGACAAATCAGGAGTGCACTAGAGGACACAGGAGGAGAGGGTGTAAGAGGCTACGATTACTTCAATTTGTTGTATCTTGAGATTCATACGTGTGGGAGCCATTCTGACAAAGATATCCAGTTGAAAACACAGGATTTAGTTCCCCAAAAAGCTTTAAATTCTGAAGCTAACCACAGAAAAGTCTGATCTGAGGAATGGTCTTAAGGTGAATTGAAAACAGAGCAAAAACCATGGTTAAATTTATATGTGATTAAATGTATTAAAGTTTTGAGCTTTAAAAGTTTAGATCTTTCTTAGTATTCATAATTGTCTTTCAAAGATATTTTGTTAGGCCTACAGTTTTTTGTTTAGGAGATGAATGTAAAGCTTGCTTATTCTTAACTGGAGATATCTACTTTTCAAGTCTCCTGGATCATATGGTCAAGACCAAGTCAATACAACGGTAGAGGCCACATACCTAAGAGAAAATCAGGGTCTTAAATGCTGAACTTGAAATCATCGTGATAAGGCCTTGTTACCGTAATGGTGCGTTCTGAGAAAAAGTGGCTCTGTAGATCTCATTGACTAGAAATATTTTTCAATGATGCAATTCTTTATAAAATAACCTCTCTGGAAAATGGAGATTATTAATCTACTGAATATTAGGGAATATTTCTTATTTTGAATATCTCTTAAAAGTATTGTAGTTGAACTGTAATTTGTTGTTTCAATGTAAGAATGATCTTTTTGTTTTCTAATATTAAGTTCATCACTTCCAGAAGGAAATATAAATTAAAGGAGTGTGTGTTTAAGTTTTAAATAAAAGATTTTGGCTCCTTCTCTGTTTAACTGTGGATCCATTGTGAATGTACTCTTTTAAAATAAATGTGTCCGTAAGTGATTGCCGAAGATTTCAGACCAAAAACCACTTTTTCCCTTGGCAATGTCTGAGACCTGGATACCAGCTCTTGATTTTTGCTGTTTGGTTTAGAAAAGACTGACAAATCACACCTTGGTGATTTATCTTCCTTGGCTGACATATGTGAGCAAATGCCTTTGTGTTATATCTAGAGTTGGTGTTATATATAATATTTCTTTTTCTTACTGGTTAATATTGCTTGTGCATTTACCTTGTATTAGAGAAAAAGTGCTAAAGTATTCAGGAAGTATTCAGCAAGGAAGAACTATGAGTATCTATGAGTTATACACAAGTTATTTATGGTTTTTTTTATTTTATTTTGTGTTTTTGTAAACAAGTGAAGGATATTACTGTGTTTCTATTTTATACTTTAATGTTAAAATAATGTAATAAGAAGTCATTGCGGGTATTAGCAAACATGTTTGGAATGAGAGATTGCAGAGTGGTTCAGAAAGTTTCCATAATTTATCTCAGTGGCTTTATATCTTTCAAGAACAAACATTTGGATAGGGGAATTACCATTAAGTTGTAGATACACTGATTTTTGAACTTTTTAAAAATCTTATTCCATATGGAATAAATTTAGTTCATTAAAGGACATAGCATTCTAATGAGACAAGAACCAGAGAGTTTATTTATAACAATAGTCTGTCTGTTTCATTGACACACCGCCTCCTGACTTTGGTCAGGCATCCTCCAAATTTCAGTCTTTGTCTATGCAGGGAACAAGAAGAGTGTGACTGGGTTAGCAGAAATGTATTCACAATTGACAAAAAACAAAACCAACACACACACACACACACACACATAAGCTGTGAATTACTCATGACTTTGAAAACAACAGTCCTCTCTTACTCATATGTATACCTTGACTTCATTTTCAGTTTTAAAATTGATTACAAATATAATAATATGGAAAACATATTTTACTGCCTCAAAACCTATCAATAATAAAACACCAATTAAGTGATTACTATAATAATAAGTTGTACCACAGGAAAGTAAAAGATTTATGATACAGTTTTCATTTCCTAAATTCCTGATAGAGTGATATGGAAGTAACTCTTCATACAATTAGCTTTGGTGACATAGAAAACATAAATTATTTGAAATAAAATGATTGGTATAGGTAGCATGTAACAATAAAAGAGTAAAAGTGGGAGATACTCTGGGAACTGATAACAGGAAGATTTCATGAAGGAGATAGCTGCCAAGGTGCAGTTTTCTCCTAACATTTTATTACAAAGATTTTTAAACATTCAAGTGTTGAAAGAATTTTTCAGTAAATACCAGTATGCTGTATGCCCCCACCACACTATCAACATTTTCCTATACTTGCTTTATTGCATGAAAATATAATTTAATAATAAGCAAGACTTAGACATATCCAGCTAAAATAATTAAAGTATGCCCAAAGCAGGGAAAAAAATAACAGATAAGTTTTGCCGTAGGCAGCTTCACAACTTTCTATAATCTCCTTCCACATTTTACCAGGTTGGCTAAGAAGTATTCTCTGTTGTATAACAGAGATGTCAGTTTTCTAATCTCTGGGATATATAAAATTTCATATGGAAGAAGCGACTTTGCATGTGTGACTAAAGATTTTGAAATGGGGTAATTATCTTGAATTATCTAGGAGGGCCAAATGTAATCACAAAATCTCTATAGGAGGCAGTAGACTTAGAGAAGATAAAAGGATGGACACAGAAGTCAGAGAGGAGATGCTTCTGAGCTACTTTTGAAGATGCAGAAAGAAACCATGAACCAATGAAGGTATATGGCACCTACAAACTAGAAAAAGCAGGAAATGCATTCTTCCTTAGAACCTCCAAAAGGAATGCAGCTCTGCTGACACATTTTAGCTCTGTGAGCTCTAGAAATAAGAGGGTAATAAATTTGCTTTGGTTTCAACCACGGAGTTATGACAATGGGTTACGGCAGCAATAGGAAACTAATAGGGACCAATGGAATGTGGCAGGAACTGGAGCTTGTCAATATCCAGATTAATAACCTGCAAAATAGGTCCTGCTGTGATTGGGTCTTCAGATGACTGCAGCTCCAGCTGGAAGCTTGGTGGCCATCCGTGGGAACTCCCGAGCCGTTCCAGTCGTAGATTCTCGACCCACGCAAGCTGTGAGATGATAGATACTTACTCTTTTGAGCTTCTTACTTTGGAGCCAATTTGTTATACAGCAAAAGACAATGAATGCAGGCAAAAAATAGGTTGAAGAGAGACGGGAAGGTTTTGAATGCTAGATCAATCAGTTTCTCAGTGGAGAATACCTGAGAGTTTTTGACTGGGGAGGAAACCAACTCAAAATAATAATAATAAAAATTTTACCTGATTGGATATACTAGATAAAGGAGTGATTGGATGGAAGAAAAATACAGTAATAAAAAGGCAGTAATATTGCTATAGCAGTGAAAGCCAGCTGTAGGGCTGTTAATGTAGGAAGAGGATGGAAAGGACATCGGTGAAATTCCAGATGCAACCCAAGGGGACACAGTGACCAAGTGGTCTCAGCTCAACAAAGGAAGCTGAGAAGTTGAAGATAGTCAGTTCTGAGTTCATAATTCTGAAAAAATAGGGCATTTACACTAAGAACCAGTTTTTAAAGTTATACTTTCTGAAACTGAGTTGTTAGGTGAAAATGCTCAGAAAGACGTTTAGCATAAAAGGCTTCATTACCTGTCCTGCGGGGACTTAAGTAAGCGACAAAATTGAGGGGTGAGACAATAACAGTAGGGAATATAATACGAAAGATTCGTAATTGCATGTTATAAAGTCCTGCATGCTTTGGCTCTGAGAGTATGTGGTTTGGGCACCCATTAGACAAAAATAACCAGAGGGAAATATCTCCACTGGATTTTCCTAAGGGTACACACATCCTTAGCATTGCCCTTTGGTGAACATCCTAATTAGTTTCATAGGGGCTTTTCCCTTGTGTTTCTGAATATACTTAATGAGGATAATAAATGAAAATAAAAGCAATCCAGTACCAGATCCAAAACATTAGGGGAAAAATTAACCTAAATCTTGAAAAACTGCCAAAGATTGAAATTTCCATTCATTAATTTATTCATTTATTTCAAAACTCTATGCATTTATTTAGGATATTGACTTTTTCTATATATTAAGGCCTGTGTGAAATTTTGAGGTGGTAAACAGTTAATATACGTACATGTATATTTATGCATACATCCTACTAAAGTGAAGAAGAGAGAAGAGTAGGAGGTTGATCAGTAAGGCAGGCGGGACTCAAAAGTGAGGGAAGGATGGAAACGAACAGAGATGAAGCAGTTAGGAAAACATCGCAGCAAGACAGTAGATGCCATGATAGTGAAGAGGGAGGGAAAAGAAAGAGAAAGTGGGAAGGGATGGGGATAGAATAAGAATGACTCCTGGCTTCTTAGAGCTTGAAATCATTACAGAAATGTAAATGGGAGGAGATATGACTAAGTCATTGGCTTTGATTTTCAGTTGATCCTCACTGATCTTCAAGATTTCATTGTCTTTTTGTTAGGAAGGACACATGCTAGAGTAAAGAAAATTAAGGAATAACTTCATGAAGATGAGATGGAATCAATATAATCTAGATCCATAGTCCAGCTCTTAGGGAACAGCTACATCATTTTATGCCCACTAGTGATCAAAGAGCAAAAACAGTGATCTCCTGTTAGCCTAAAATATAGGCAATGCTCTGAGCCACTAAGAAAGGTAATACGTAAAGTCAGGGCTGAAATAGTAGCTGTCATTGTGGGTTTGGGGACAGTTTGCTGAAATCATTGGTTTGTGGAGTCCACCTTCACCTGGTTACTCCTGATCTTTCATTAATTGAAAGCATCCCACTGTCTGGTGTATGATTTTCACCTGTGACCTTTATTTAGCTCATGTGTGATCAAGTGTAATTTGGTCACTGGTCATGTTACAGAGGTGTTTTGTTTTTTAACTAATCTTGCTGAATCTCAGTTTTGATACAGCTTTTTACTCTCAGAAATTTTAATCAGACATTGAATTCAAGATACTTTGAATTAATTGGATATTGGCCCTTTCACAATGCCATTTCAAAATCAAAAGAAACTAATTGAGATGAACATGAAAGTTGAAGGGTCATCTAAGTAGCATTATTACCATATTAAAATAATGTTATAGGTGGTGAAATCAAGATGTCCTTAAAGAGGCATAAAACCCTTTGACATGGCTAATTTCCTTTTTTTTTTTTTTTTTTTTT
>NW_022900923.1:15901479-15927485 GCF_012274545.1 Fukomys damarensis
TTTTTTTTTTTTTTTTTTTTTTTTTGTAATAGGGATCGAACTCAGGACCTTGAGCTTGCAAGGCAGGAACAGTGCCATTGAGCTAAATTCCTGGCCCCTAACTCCCACTTCTGTATAACTTAAAGTTTCTAAGAAAAGTATGTGTATAGAAATAGTTATAGAGATACACATATTGAAATTGGGCTATGTTTGATCATTTTTGTATTTTTTTTCCTAGTCTTATTTAATTCTAGATCTATTTTCCCAGCTTAGTTTTGGGACTGTGGATTCAATAAGTTTTTAGGTATAGACAGTAAGTATTGAGTGACCACAATGAGAGAAGCACATTTTTATGTCTTATCTTTTAATCATCACAATAATTTTGTCAAAGTAGATCTTATCACTTTTTTGAACAAATAAACTAAGGCTGAGAAGTTAGATAGCTTTTTATCCGAGTGATATGTAGCAGGGATTTGAATCTATGTGTAGAGCCCAACCATTAGCAGACAATGAGCTCAGTCAATGAAGATTGATTTGCTCAGATAAATCATAACTGTATCTGTAAATATGTTTCAAATATTTTGTCCTAAGAGTTAAACTGGTGTTGCTTTTGAAGCGGAGTTGTCTTTTGTTACTGAACCCCTCATGTCTAACTTTAGCATGAACGCATGGGAAGTTTTTCAGGTAGAAATCAGTCTAGTCTATGTGGATTTGTTTCCACAACTCCAAATAGTCTCAAAAATCAGTAAATTACTTTATGTAAAGAATAAGCTATTTTTTTGAACTTTGGCTTCTCAATATAGAACCATGGGTAGATTAAAAGATGGTTACTATTTCCAATCCAGTATTTGCTTGTGTCTTATGGCTTACTATTTGTTTTGATCTTTTTTTGTCTTCCTCATTTGGTCCTCACAATCACCCTGATATTATTTACCTCATTTTACAGAAGAAGAAACTGAGACTAATGTACAGTGTATGATTTTCTCATCAGCCTTCAAATGTATCTGCACAGAAAAGATTCTAATAGATAAACTAAGTCTGAGTGGACCCAGTGCCATAACGATATTATTTCTTGTATAACTAGGATTTTGCTGCTACATTGTAGTTTGATTTAAATAAAATTCCCATTATAGAGCACATTTGAAGAAAAACAGGAGATTATAAGACTTCTCTTCTTCTTTGTTGTGCTGGGTGAGCATACCATTATTCAAACCCTAATTACTTCCCAGTGGTCAATATGTTTCCAATAGCTGTGTGTGTGTGTGTGTGTGTGTGTGGTTTTTTTTTTTTTTTTTTTGTCTATATAAAGGGTGACAGTAGAAGCTGCAGTTTGTGTCTCGTAGTGATGTCACCAGTCACAGCTGTGCACAGAAACTTCTCCTCCCCTGCTTTCTTACTTTGGTGTGTGGTATTTACTTGTGAAAATGTCTCAGCATCTTACGGTTTGTGTCATAGTTGTGAGATAATGCAAAATAACATGAAATGAGAATAAGCTGTCTGGTTACCAATAATGAAAAAAAAATGTTTCTTCTTTCATCAGGCAGCATTTACTGAGCTCTTACCAAGTGCACCCACTTTGCTGGATTCTGGGGAACATGGCTCTTGCCGCACTGGGTGGATAAGCTAGACTACAAGATCTAAATATCAGGGCAAGCAGCATCAAGTTTCATTGTCTATGTAATTTCAAAAGCCTAGTAGATGTCTCAAAATATAGTTTAAAGCAATGATCCTTTTCCACCACTTCTAAGATTGTTTCTTGGCAAAGATGATTTTAAATGTTGGCGTGTTTCTAGGAGAAAGAATGCAAACTGTTGACATGTCTCAAAATGATCAGACAAAAACAAGGAATATAAATGTCCAGCCCTGGATCTTCCCTTCTACCTCTTGGTAAATCCTTTTCTTTGCATGAAAACACACACATAAAACACACTCAGACACAGGCACACACATTTTGTCCATAGAGCACACGTAAAGATTATACTACTTTCTTTATGTACAGTGTCAGTGCCACAAAATTAAACAGAAATGAACTGTGTGACTCTGCTTTCCTTTTTAAAAAAATGTGAGTGCATTTCTCTACAGAGTTGTTTTGGAGCTGTCTTGCTGCTAAAGTGGTGCCCAGCTCCAGACCTGCAGACTGCTGACACACAATTAATCTCACAAATTTATGAATGCCAAAGCATGGAGCAAAATGAAAACAACTGGGGGAATGTTTAAGGGAAATAATTGGACTGTATCCAGATGTGCATGTGTAAAACATCACTCCTTAACTCCTCCCCTGTATCCTGTCTGAAAACAGGATTTTTTTTTTCAAAAATAAACTGGAGTTATTTGAAAGAAGTTGTGGTCTCTGACTAAAACTGAATAAGCAAATCCAGGTTGGTTATAATTCTGTATGTTCCTGGTGTCTTTGTTTCTTAATTAACTCTTTGGGTGCCGATGAGTCTCTCTGCCTTATGGCTGTTCTCAGAGTCGCCACAACTGTGGGCGCTCCATTTAAAGGTAGCATGAATGAGTTTGAAGGATGAGTGCTGATTTCCTTGAGTTTTGGTTGTCATGAACTATAACTTTTGACTACTAGAAAGGGGCAACATTAACTTGTCAGTGTGGAGGAAGTCACTGAGATGAGGAGTGAAATCTAGACAAGGGGAGAAAGGAATGTGAGAACATTTTATGGATTTTTAAAAAAAGTAGTTATAGACCAGTCAAGGAGAGACAGAGAGAGAGGAGAGAGGGAGAGAGAGAGAGAGAGAGAGATGAGAGAGAGAGAGAGAGAGAGAGAGAGAGAGAGAGAGAGAGAGAGAGAGAGAGAGAGAGATCTTAAGCTTCCTTCATTAGATAAAGCACAAAAATGGAGATAATAATGTTGACCTTGTATATATGAAATTAATTTCAGATCTGACATCATTAAGCTGTGAGAAACTGAAAGATGGAATACTCTGAACAAAAACTTTTGTAAGTTAATGTTCAACCCTCACATATACCTTAAATGATGCCAGAAGGGAAGGAAAAACATATTTTCTCCCTTAAATACCAAGAAATGTTTCCTCAAAAACAAGACAACCAGCTGGGGATTTAGCTTAGTGGTGCCACCACCTGCCTCAGAAGCACAAGGTCCCAAGTTCAATCCCTGGTACCAAACAAAAAAAAAAAAGAAAAAGAAAAAGGAAATAAACAAAAAACAAAAAAACCCAGAAAAAAACAAGACAACCAAATCCAACAATAAATCCAGCTAATTTCAATCAAGTTTTTTTCCCATAGATCTGCTTTTCTCTTTATATAAGAACAAAATGAAGGTGAAATTAAATTGCAATGAACCTGCTTAAATTTCCTTACCAATGAGAGCAGCATATGAAGGCCTCCTTGTCTGTGTGCCCCTCCCTCCACGCTGCCTGCACTGACTGCCCTTGGGAATTGGGGTTCTGAGATTCATGAACAGAGTCCTTAAACTGGATTTCTGTTTTTATTCAGAGAGAGGACAGGAAAGTAGAAAAATTGAACATGGATCTTTTATTATATTTAAGGGAGGTTTAAGGACCCCAATCTTCTGTATTTCTGCAGTTGGAGGCAGATTTCTGTTAAAGAACTTCGGTATTGGAACACTGTCAGCACTGCATTTTGAGGCTAAGCACTGACTATCTAGTGTCATTCAAATAGTGTAGGTACTTATTTAATTTAAAGCTTGATGTTATTACAATAACAGTATAGTTTCCATCAATGATAGGAATTATCCCACTTTCTTAGTTCCTGTAGCAAGGACTGATAAAAGAATTATTATTATTTTTTTTTACCAGAAAGGAACTGGATGGGGAAAAATATTGCCTTATGCCAGTGCCAAGGGTCAGGGGATGGATGGATCCAGAGAAGGAAAGGGGGTGAGAAGATCATATCTTTAAATAGCAGCACGTGTGCGCACACACACACACACACACACACACACACACACCTTCCCTCTACAACTCCTCTCTTCCCTTCTATGTCACCTCCATATACTATCTGACAGTGATATGTTTCAGTTCGCTAGTTTGGGTTTCAAATACTAGTGATTTCTGAGAAAGTTAAGTATATTTGTTTAATACATCTTATGAATATACAATTTCCTGATATTGCAAATAATTCTACATTACCCAAGGTTCTTTTTTCAAATACAGTTCCTGTAAGTTAAAAATTTTGACATCATAAGTGGCAAATAAATACTAAGAACTATTTGTGTGGCAGTTTAAGGGCAGTATAGTGATTCTGAATTTCAAAATTGAAATACAGTGAAACATTATGGACTTTTAAAGGAAGGATGTGCTTGGTATGCTGGGTGATAAATGCATCCGTTGCTTAAAATTATTGCCAGTTACTTGATAAAAATCAGCAATGTAGCAAGAGCTACTATTACTCAACCCAATAACCACCATAAGTATGATAGCAAAGTCTGGGATCATGGCTCAGTTGTACCACTTACTAACAGTCTGACTTTTAAATTAGTTGCTTCACTTCAGCCTGTTTCACTTGGCAGGACATGAAGGTCATTCTGTTTATTTTACGCCTCTCTATCCTTGTTCACAATGTTCCATACACATCCCCACCACTCTGCTCCTGCTCTCATCTTCTGCATCTGAAAAAACTCACCTTTATCTATGCTTTTATAGAACGTAGATCCTTTCCTTGTTTCATACTTTGCAAGCCAGCCCCAGGGCCCACTGATCCCATGCTAAAATATACATCGAGCCCACTGCCTTCTCTGTCCACAGCCACAAGCCTGGTGTGAGCTATGTTCGTGGGAGCAGTGCCCTTTCCCTGTCCACCCTCTGATTTCAGCTTTTTCCCTCGGGCCGTCTCACCTGCTGTTCCCAGGTGTTCTGAAAGAATAAATCGATCTTGTTATTCTCTTGCTTCAAACCTGTTGGAAGCCATGGATGCATTTATGATATGACGTAAAGTCTTTAGTTTGACCCTTGACACCCAGCTCCTTTCCCATTATTCCTTTGAGAAAAGCTCCCTTCCCACTCCAAGGCCTATAACCTTGCTGCTCCAGGATTCAACATAAAATGAAACATAAAGAAGTTTTCCTGACTTTCTCTTCTAGTCAGAAATCATACTTCTCCTGTTTTACTTTGTTGTGGCATCTTCTTGTTTTCTCCTGATTCACTTATCCCAGGATATGATGACCTATTTATTAACTATCTGTTCCTGAATGTAAGACCCAGGAGCCCAGGAGTTTTATTCCTGCTGTTCCCTGCTGACTCCACGGAGACCAGCATATTGCCTGGCATGCAGGAAAGGTTCTTGAATGGTGAGTGCTGCAAATGCAAAGCTAATCTCACCCCAACCTCTGGTCTCAGTGAGTGTACAGTCAGTGAGAGAGAAACATGAACAAGCATTACCTCGAGTCATTTGAGAAATGACTCAGACAATCAAGGACAACAATGTGTGCTTCAAGAAGTCATAGGAAAGCAGTATCATGACTTAAGAATTTCTCAGCTCTAGAGACATTAATTCTGCAGGACATTATTACTACTGGAATTTATTTGTGTGTATCCATGTGCATATAAAATTTTGACCTAGATGGTTTTGTGTGAGAGAAAACCATGTTCTCAGCACAGAATGCCCTTGCAAAGGTTGAAACTCCTTTGCTGCGCGCAAGGAGAGATATCATCATCTAATGTGGATAAGATGTAGCTACCAATCAGTACAAAGAAGGTGAATAGTGAGCAGGCAACATGTGTAGCTCAGTGAAATCTTTATAAATGCTCGCCTTCCAGGATGTTAAGGACCACTAAGAACTCAAACCATCACAAGCATACTGATGTAGGACGTAGATAGGTAATCCAAATTCAGCATCAGAACTCTGAATTATTAAACAAGAAATTTGACAAAACAAATGTGGTAAATGTGATTACATTTCCAGCCATTTCCATGCTGTTGCTTTCCCAAGACAGACACTCATTTTGTAACATAAAACCCATGTGGCCAAGGTACAGGAGTTTGTCTGTAGTTGAGAAGATAGTGATTGAAAAATAGGAAGTTAGAATGAATTTCATTTAAAAGAGGAGAAATTTTCATTCTCCCTTCTAAATCCTTTCATTGCCCTCCAGCCAGTCATCAGCAGCATGAGGGAGAGCGCATGGTCATAACCCTGAACGTCTCTCCAGGTTAGGCAGTGAGGCCTTTCCTCCCCTTTGAAAAAAAGTGTTGTTTCTCTTAGATGTGGCTCCCTTTTTTGTATTTTCTTTAAAAAAGAAATTCTGGAAGTTGTATATTCAGAAGTGAGAATGGAGAAGAAATCATCCTAGAAGTTGCTGAATATGTACTGGATATATGCTGTGGGTTTCATCCTATGTGCATTCTCCTTGCTGACTCCTTCTCCCTATTTTACAAATGCAGAATCCAAATCTCAGATGAGCTCAGTAGCTGTCTGAAATCTCTTTGAAGTGAAGGAACTGTGGAGCTGAGACGTGATTCCTCGGGGGGTCTTGCCTGCAAATCCCATATTCTTTCCTTTCCGTAACCCAGAGCTTACAGTAAATTCATGGAATGAGTTCTTCTTAACAGTCAAGCATCAGAACAGCAGAAGAACCCTAAGCATCTGGAATAGAAATAGAGATGATGAAAGAGGAACAAGGGAGGGAACTGAGAGGGGAGAAACTTTGTCAGTCCATTCAAGAAGTCAGGTCTCTGCCGTTACCTTGGCTCTGTAGAACAGCAGGTTTTACTTCCTACCTCTAGGGGCTTTGATGGACTCTGAGGACCAGAATGAAATTACAGAAAGCTCCCAGTGCCTCCTGCTTGATCTGCAACAGTGATGGGACAGAAAGAGGCCTCCTCACTGTGTGAATACCTAATACTGGTGACTACAAGTACAATTAGACTGTTTAATGTTCCTGTTTGTGTTTCTTCCCATTTTATTTTCTCATTGGGAAATAAAGTTGAAAAAAAGGGGTAAAATAAGGAGAGCAGAAGACCAAGGAAATTGAGGCTTGGTTTTTAAACAGATCCATTTTAATATATAAGATGAACTGTGGGCTTAAAACACACTTTGGAAAGCATTGTGGGTGGGGCGTGTCTGCAACAGAGCTTCACCTAATTCATTCTATATGCTTGGCAGAGGAAAGACTGAAATAAGAGCCAAATTCCAAAGGGTCTCTAAGGGAAGCAAGGTCACACTGAATTCAGAATATATAGCAATCTGGCCTGAACAAGGAGTTTTTAATGTGCTTGTTCACTTAAGAATCATTCTTCTACAATTCTGTAATTGTTTAGTCATTTAGTGAGGTTCTATTGTAAAAGTGTGGCAATACTGTTTTAAAGATAAGAGAGACGACTAAAAAATGTAATCAAGTTAACCAGGTTGATTTGAAGACTGGTTTTGAAACTGGAAATAAAATAATGTGGAAGGGGTTATTGATTAGTTCCACTCTGAGATAAGCTCGTAGAAATATTTTAGGAAACATACTTGATGTTTTGTGTGTGTGAGGAATTTGGCCCATCCTTAAAGAGAAAATTGTTCTTTAATTCCAAACAGTCTTATTATAAACAGTTGTTAAATTTTATATTGTTGTTTAGTTGGCTTTGCTGTTGAAAAAACTTCTTTTGCAAGGTGAAAAGGCAAAACACACACACACACACACACGCGCGCGCGCGCGCGCACACACTCACACACAGGAGAACAAGACACGAAAAGTTGGAAATCAGGAATTATAATAAAAATAGAAGTAAGCAGAACTGTCATTTCAGTTTATTTTTTGGGAAGATCTTCCAGAGTTTAGGGGACGACAGAATATCTTTTGGGTGCTTAGGGTCCAAAAGGGAGTGAGGATTGCAAAAACTTTTGAAGTTGTTTTTGCTCTCAACCAACTTTACCTCAAAGTGCAGAGTGCATAAGAGTGAATTTAAATGTCGGTTACAGATTCCAAGAAATGTGAAGATGTAAACCAAAAAGATAACATGACATAGAGAGCTGAGCAAGGGTTTGGGGATGTGGACTCTGCTGTTGGCCTGGTGTCCATCCGTTCTTGCATTCATTCAACTTTGTTGTGATGAAATACAGTTTTTATTGGCTTGAGCACCTGAACGTAATACTAACTGCAAATAGAATGGAATATATTTTCTTCCACTTTTTCCCCCTGGAAAATAATATGTGACAATGCCTCCTCTCCCTTTATGAAGATGGTATGTGGGGTTAGCCATTGCTGAGAGGTCTGGGATGTCGGCATTTGCCTCTTCTGATCTGCAGGTGGAGACCTCTGGTTTATCTAAGGGACTTTTTGCCCTACAGTGATGGCCAGTCCAGCTGAAGGAATCAGAATCACCTGTTGAGTTTTGAGGGCATCCTTTGCTAACCCTAAACTGTGCGCCATTAAACCTGTTGTCTTTGAACCTTTTAGAGTCATATAACTAGTTAAAGAACATCAAAAACTGATGGACCTTTTCCTTGGGGAATTGTATGCACTCACCCAGTGCTTTCCGCAGGTTCTCTGGCAACCTAGGATGGTTCAGGATCATGACTATAAACCTTAGCTCTGCAGGGTTTGTGTACCAAAGCGTTGAACCTTCCAGGTCCCTCTTCTAAGTGAGAAGGTGTTCCCCTTGGCGTCCATCTTCGTGATGAAGAGGAAGTACCTGTGCAGGATAATTTATTCTCTTATTCCTCCCCATCTGTGGCTCTTCTTTCATCAGGCAGAGATGTAGAGGAACAAGAGATACCTCACGAGTTGATGTCACTGTTTATTCTAAGGTTAGGTCTTAGGGTTATTTTTTGTTTGTTTGTTTTTGTTTTTTGCATGAAAGGAGTGTAATTGCTGGATTGTGCGGTAAGTCTATGTTTAGTTTTGTCAGAAACTGCCCAACTGTCTTCAGAAATGACTGTACCATTTTTCATTCCCACCAGCAATGGAATTGAGTTCCTATAGCTTTATATCCTAGCCTTCGATGGTGTCAGGTTTTTTAGATTTTAGCCATTCAAACAGGCATGTAGTTGTATCCCAGTTTTGTTTTAATTTATAATTCTCTAATAGCTTATAATATTGAGTTCTATTCACATACATATTTTCCACCTCTATTATCTTCTTTATGAGATAATTTTCAGATCTTTACCCCATTTTTAAATTGGGACATTTAATTCTTTCATGGATTATGATTCTTTTTCGTGTTGTGTCTGAAAACATCACTAAACCCAAGTTTACCTGGATTTTCTCCTTGGCTATTTTATAAAATTTACTTATAGTGTTGTGTATTATGTCTGAGTCTATGATCCACTTGGAGTTAATTTCTGAGAAAAGTATAAGATTGGTGTACAAAGGTATCTTACTTTTTTGGCATATGAATGTATATCCCTTTCAGCACATTTGCTAATTTTTGTGAAAAGTGTAAAGGTCAATGTATAAATCCAGCTTTCGCTCTCTCTCTCTCTCTCTCTCTCTCTCTCTTGGCATATGGATATATGTTTCTTTCAGCACATTTGTTGAAAAGACTAACCTTTCTCCACTGAATTTTTTTTTTGTTTCTTTGTCAAATATCAGTTAACTATACTTGTGTGGTCCATTTCTGGGTTATATATTTTGTTCCATTCGTCTGCTTCTGTCTGTTCCTTAATCAGTTCTAAACTCTTGTATTTACTATAGCTTCACAGTAAGACTTAAAGTCCTTCAGAACTGTGGTGGTTCTGAACTCTCCTACCTATGAACATAGACTCTCCATCTATTTAGGTCTTTGATTTATTTCATCAGTTTGATTTGTCTCATATACATCTGCACGCATTTTTTTAGATGTATACCTAAATATTTATTTTTTTGTTTTGGTGCTAATATAAATGATGTCATGATTTAAATTTCGAATTCAATGTATTAATTATTTGTATACAGGCAGGCAATGAACTTTTAGGTGTTAACCTCCTGTCTTATATCCTTGCTTTAATGACTTCTTAATTTCTGGAGATTTATGTTTTTGTCAGTTTTTAAAGATTTTCTAAATAGACAGTAATGTCTTCTGCAAAGACAGTTTTATTTATTTCTTTTGGATAATATACCTTTTATTTCCCTTTTTTTTTGTCTTTTATTAGCTAGGATTTCTAGTACGAGATTATTGAATAGTTGTAAGAGGCAACATTATTGCCTTATTTATCACCTTAGGGGAAAACATTTAGTTTTTCACCATTAAGTCTAATATTAGGCATAGACTTTTTTGGTAGATATTCATTATTGAGTTGAAGAAACTTCTCTATTCCTAGTTTTTGAGTTTTTATCATGAATAGACGCTGGATTTTGTTAGGTGCTTTTTCTGCATCTGTTGATATGTCATACAATGCTTTGTCTCCTTTTTAACTTTTGAGATGAAGGATGACATTAGTTTGTTTTCAAATGCTGAGGTGGCCTTGCATACCTGGAATAAATCCTGCATACTGTGGTGTATAGTTGTTTTTATGTGTTATTGGATGATGATTTGTTAATATTTTGTTGAGGATTTTTTGCATCTATGTTAATGAGTGATATTTAGTCATTAGTTCCTATTTTTTGCAATGCCTTTCAATTGGTTTTGATTTTAAAGTAATGCTGACCTCACAGAACCAGTTAAGAGGTATTCCTTTTGCTTCTGTCTTCTGGGAGAGATTGTAGAGAGCTGGTATAATTTCTTCCTTTAATATCAGAATCCATCACTAAAACCATATAGGCCTTGTGCTTTGCTTTTGAAGGCTATTATTGATTCAATTTATTTAATGTATATAGAAGTCTGTTCTATTTATTTCTCTTCTTGCAAGTTTGGTACCTTGTATCTATCAAAGGAATAGGTTCCACTGTACATTTAAACCACTTATTTACTTTTTATATGGCACATTTCATACTTTTATAACATAGTATGTATATATTTTTTTAAACCGTTAGCATTTTTCAACTAAGACTTAGCAAAGTGATTTGAATTTTGAATGAAATGAGCTGAACTTGAGACATATATCTGTCAGCACCACAACCATAAGAAGAATATGAGAATAGTATAAACCTTTTCACTTTTTTAAGGGACTAATCTACTAAATCCTTCCAAGTAATTTGGTTCTGTGGCCCATTTTAATATTGAACTATAGACAGTTTTTGTTTGACAGAGGCTAGTGATGGTAAATAAGAGAAATCTGAAGTTACAGAGGAGTGTAGTCCAAAATGATGATGCCTATCAGTGGAATAAGTATTGATAGCAAATAGGTATTGATATAAAAATGTGATTCACCCCTTTCTCAATTTCTAAAAAATATCTGTTGGATAAAACAGAACACACCTGAATAGACACAATAAGTGTATAACCTGGGTTCCACCAGGGTGAACTGATCATTAAAAATTACAAAACAGGAAGTTAGACTTATAATTTAAATTTCTGCTTCACTCTCAGCTATGATTAAATATTATGTTCAGGTCAAAGAGTGCTCTGGAAGGTCTCCTTAATCTCTGCTCTGATCTGCTAACTGCTATTGTGCAATCGAGGTACCTTGTGTTCCCCAAAGGATGAGCCACAAGCGGCTTTGTCCAGACCCTGTGTTTAGAATACTTGTGAGCCCTCAAGTGCTACATCCGCTGAGACGCGGTGTTGCATTTCAATGATGTGCTCAGACTCCTCTGGTCAGGGAAGCTGAAGCATAAACACTGTGCTGACAAGTCGGGTTGTGGAGCAGTCTTTGGTCAGTGATCTGACCAAGCAGGTTATTAGGGAATAACATTTTTGCAGCAACAGCAAGTTGTTTATGTGATATCTGATCCCAGACATGTAGCATGTGTTTAGCACTATATGAATCTATTTTTGAGATTTGTGATGATTACAATAAACAATCAAATTTCTCTGTGAAGTTGACTCATGTTATTTCTCATAGCATTTATACCATTATTTATCTGAGTTTCTCCTCTATAGCCTATAGTGTTTGCTTTTATATAACAGGGTGTTTTAAAATATATAATACAAGGAAATTAGCATGCAACTTAAAATGTTTAGTCTCAGTATTTAATTAAATAGTAGTGTGTTGTATGGGTTGGTACCAGAATAAAATGTGTATAATTCTTTGTTTACAAGTCCATATGGCATAAAAGGCAACTTCTGATATATACCTGATTGCTAAATTGGTTATTTATGTTGTGTGTGATATTTGCAATGCTGTATAACAAATTTGGCTCTTGAATTTCGTCAGTATAATTTGGATAGAACTATGTGCCACATTTTTTGAACAATAAAGATCTATGATATCTTTCAAGTAGGATGCCTTGTACCCATTTTGTTACCATTAAACACATGGTTTAGTAATAATAAGTATTTTTGAAAGAAGCTAATTGAATTGTATTTTGTACACCAAATTTTAAGTGCATATGACTCGAGCATTTCTCCTTTCTATCATAAGTGCAATTGTATTCTTCCTCCATATATCTCAAAAAGAGACTGTAACCCTCCCATATAATTGGCTCATAACATATTTTTATCCTTCTACATGCTGAGACTTTGTTGTCAAGAAAAGGATTTTCTTAACAGTGTGCAGCATCTCCCAGTACTATGGTACATTCTGACAAGGACCATGTGTGCTGTCTTTATCTCATATGATTGAGTCGTGCTGAGGAAACAATATAATAGCCGTAATGAATCTATTTTAAAATTTAAAATAGGAATTTGTGTTTGTTGTTCTTATTATTTTATTGTTTTTAGTGATGTTGTTTCTGCTAGCATTTAGCTATTTTGCAGAAAATATACACAACTGATAGATAAACAGTATATTATTTGTTCTTAAGAAGAATACACCTAGTAATGTTAATACAAGACTGAAAGGAAGCATTCCTAAAATGGCAGTGACCTCAGGTTAACTATTTCCTGTATTTTCAGACTTAAATTCTGTTCAGTGTGGTAGAATCAAATTTCTTCTTCCCCTCTGGAGTAACTTGCAGGCCTCTGAAATTCAGACCATCACAAACTCACGGCAAATTACTGGGTTTATTTTCACCTTCTCCTCTATGCCCAGCAAGCCTGTTGTTCTCCTGCATGCCTTACCTTCATTAATGATACAATTCTCCCACATTGCACTGCTTCAGATTGCTACGAATGTATCATTTTTCTTCTAAATGCCCTTTATTCAGCTCATCTTCAAATCTTGATGGTTCTTACTTTCTCAAATGCAGCCCCTCCTCTCACTCCTCCGCTTCTAGTCACATTCTTACCATAATTTCTCTGAAGAATTAAAAAAAATCTCCTAAACTTTCCACCCTTCACCCCACATCCGGATTCTAAACACACAAACGTGATCATGTGTCTTCTGAGTCAAACATTCTACGTTACATAGAGCAGATTTGTTTACAAATTGCAGGTTGTAAACAATTCGTGAGGAGTAAGTTCAAATTTGTGAATTGCATTGGTCTTTTTAAAGACAGCAGAAAGAAAAGAGCACATTTTAAGGTATTACTCTGTGAAACTGTCCTACTTGCATTTGACTGTACAAATGTCCATGTATTTCTGTGTTGTTTCATGATGTAAAATGTATTTGTGACCATGGGTTATAGTCATGAAAGCTAGAGAGGTATCAGTAAAGATAAAATTGAAACTGCCTATCAGGACATGCAGCACCTCTAGCTACTTTCTCCAAGAAGCCTTTCTCTATTTCCACTTAAGGAACTCACTACATTTCCCTTGTGTGAACTTCTCCTTTATACGTGCTAGTTTCTCAATGAAACAAGCAGTTCTCAGACATTTTGGTTTCAGAATCTCTTTAAACTCTTAAAAGGTATTGAATGATTCTAAAGAGCCTTTGGTCTTAGATGTTAAAAGGAAGAGTTTTAAAAAAATATTTAGTTTGCTGGGCTGGAGATATAGCTCAGTGATGGTACACTTGCCTAGCAAGCCCACTCCCTGGACTCAATCTCCAGTAACAACAACAACAACAAAAGTATTTAATTTCTTAATAAAAATAAACCCATTATATGTTCTAAGTAACATTTTTCTGAAAAATAACTATTTTTTAAAAAATTAGAAGAGTGAAATTTCTTTTTATTTTTGACAATTTTAAAAATAGAAGATAGATTTTCATTTCTGCCTTTGTATTTAGTCCATGGTGATGTGTTTTAGTTGAAAGAGATAAAAAAATTAAACATTTAACAAATACGTAATTGGAAAGTGATTGAGCATTTTGATAACCTTTTCAAATAAATGCGTAGGCATTCTTTTTCTTTAATATTACACCAAAACTCAACAAGTGGGAGTTTCTTAAAGGTGAGTGGCAAACTTCGGGAAATTCTGATTTTCACTTAAAATCTATAATTTTGTGTTGGTAACCAGTACCATCTGTTCTTTGCCTTGACATGTCACAGAACTGAATTGAGGGTTCACAGAATGGTATGTGACACATTTAAGCAACTAGTTTGTCAATGATTAAAGGTGGCACTCCTGGAAAAGAGCACAACTCAAGCACTTCAGCACTTTTTTCCATGAAGCGTACACTGAACTTACTCAGTAAAAAGGCAAATATGAAATAGTCTCTATGGGCCTCACATGTAGGCCCCCTGAACAGATCTTGCTGGCTCCCAGGGGAATGTGGCCCATACAACTAACTTCCATGAACACATATTCTGCTTAGAGAAACTTGTATTTAGACTTAAAGATTAGGCTCAAATGCTATGTACTGTATTTTGTGAAGCCTCCTCAGGTTGATTTGTCTCTCCTTTCTGAGGTCCTGTTTATTAAAGCCCTCCTCGTATTTCTCCTTGTCTGTTGGGTGCTCCTAGTAGAGGCTGAATCTTATTTCTCTGCCTCCCCCAAATGCACCCAGGTTTGTTAAGGAGCAGAAACCTGTTCATTTTTGTTCCATATCCTCGGTTTTGTTTTTTTCCCCACAAGCATACAATGAGTTCAAGGAGAATAATTACTGCCTCCATTTTTCAGAGTAAGCAATATTTTGTTAACATTTCTCTAAAGCTAATTACACAAGCATCAGGAATACTGACATGATGGTTTAAGATTCTAGTACTTTGTTTTGATATTGGTTTCATTAGACTGATGCAGAAAATAGCAAGTGGATAATTCCTTTGTCACTTTTTGCTCCAAATCTTGATATAGGTCAAGGAACCATTTTAGAGATATCTACCCTAACTGAAGATCTTATTGGACTGACAAATTTTGTATTAAATAATTTTGATGGAACCTTATTTGAATATTTTATGCCTTCATTTCGTTCATGTTTTCGGATGTATTTATTTAGCATTTAATGTGCACCAGGTTCTCAGGATACAAAAGGATTTCAGCATTTATCTTAGACATTTGGATTCAGGCATGTTAGGGGATGCAAAGTGTCTTAGTTACCCTCCTTGTTGTTAAGACAAAATACCCAACAACCACAAGTTAAAGAAGGAAAGGTTTATTTTAGCTTACAGTTTGTAGAGGTTTCAGTTCATAGTCTGTTGGTTCCAAGACTGGGTGGCATTGCAGAGGGGAATCACAGAGAAGAAGCTGTCCATGGCAGGGTAGGGAGGAAAAAAATGAAGTGCAAGCAGCAGCAGCAAGCCTCCCTTTCCTTTTTATCCCATCCAAACTGCAAACTTTTTGGGTGATACCACCCACACCTATGGTGGGCTTTCCATTACCCACCCTCAGAACTATGATAAACCAGTTAGTGAACTAATCCAGTATTGCGCACCCTTAATCCCAGTGACAGACCTTTGAGCAGCATTTACCCTCCCTAGATCCAGTCATTTCTGAAAAGCACCACCTATGAGCACATGAGGCTTTGGAGGGACATCTAGATACAAACCATAACACAAAGTATGTATTTTTTGAAGTATAATATATCTTCTACATTTATTTCCATTTCAAGTTATGTAGTAACATTTCTAAGTGTAGTTTTATGCAGAAATTGAAAAAAAATAATCCATGCTGTCCAGAAAACTTACCATTAGTTTACTGAAGAGGTAGACCAAGTGCAAACGTGTTCATAAAATCCCAATTGAGAATTTTAATTGAGAGTAGCTCAGCTATATACACTTGCAGTTCTTTTCCAAGGTTGAGGGGGTGGAGACCAAATATATTGTTTGTTTTTGGTACCGGCAGTTGAACTCTGGACCTTGCACTTGCAAGATAAGTGGTGGAACCACTGAGCTAAATCCCTGTCCTGGCCTGAGGCCAAATATAATGAAGGCTACAAGGTAGTGTTGCTCTTTCCAAAGTCAGTTTCCTGTATTGTTATCTATATCATATGTTGCTTATGGGATCGTTAATTTTATCTGTCAATTTAGTCAAGCCACTATACTGAGATATTTAGTCAAATATCAATCAAAATGTCACTACAAAGGTATTTAGATAAAATTAACGTTTAAATAAGTAGCCTTAAAGCAAATTACTTTCCATAATGAGGGTAGAACTTGTTCAATCAGTTGGAGGCTTATGCTGAGTTTCCCTTAGAAGAAAGAGTTATGTCTCTAGACTGCTTCCAAACACAAACTACAACATCCTTTCTTCTAGGGTCTCTAGATTTCTGGCCTATCATTAAGATTTTGGATTTACGAATCTCTGTAATCACATAAGGCAGTTCCTTAAAATATAATTTTCCCTGTGTGCAGATCCTACTGGAGTTGTCTTTGGAGAATGCTGACTAGTACAACTAGTTTGCAAATGTGTATGGTCTTACCTTGATCTAAAGGACAAGATGCATCTCCCTACTCCTTGACGTTCCTGGTCCTAGGCTCACAGAAGTTGTAGTAATGTAACATTGTAGGGGGGTCACAGCACAGATTTCAAAACACTTGCACATTTGTGCTTGATCGACCATTTCTGTAGAAGAATTCAGAAGTAACATGAACTATACATTCAGGAAGAAAAGCAAACATGTTGAGCTACGTGGACCCAGATAGGAAGGAAGAGACTGGTAAAAGAAGTAACAAAATAGAGAAAAGAGAGAAGACTCTGGGAGCAGCTAAACCAAGGCTTCCCCTTAGATATTTATGTGAAGTCCTAACCTTCATTACTGCAGAATGTTACTACATTTAGAGACAGAGGCTTTAAAGAGTCAATTAAGTAAAAATAATGCCACTAGGATGGGCCCTGATCCAGTTTGACTGGTGTCCTTATAAGAAGGGGAAATTTGAACCTAAAAAGAGACTCAGGGGCCTCATTTATAGGGGAAAGATCATGTGGGGACACAGCAAGAAGGCAGCTTCTGTAACCAAACAGGGAGGCCTCAAAAAAAAAAAAAAAAATCAAAACTGGCAACACTGCTTTTAGTCTTTTATTCTCCAAAATTGTGAGAAAATACACTTTTGCTGTTGAAGTACTTTATGGTGGCCCCATAGAATAACACGGTTCTCAACAGCAAACATTGGTTACTTCTCAATGTTTCTTAGGGCTGGTTGCGATTTTGTTGTATTGGACATTTCTATTCAGCTAGAGGCCAAGTCAACCCCAAGAACTGCCTGGAATAGCATAGACTGGCTGTCCTCTGTCTGGTTTAAGAGAGACCCGGGCAATGATTGCTTTGGTGCTAATGCAGGAAGGGAACTTTTCTTTCTTCCCAAGAGCCCTCTAGCAGTGTTTACTTCTTTGTCTGTGAGTGTTTCTGCCTCAGTCTGTGGTGATCCACAACTCCATAAAACTCTTGTCATCCTATCTTAGTCTGCTTTCCATTGCTATAACAGAACACCTGACACTGGTATTTGTAAAGAATAGAGGTTGTTTTGCCTCTTGGTTCTTGAGGTTGGGAAATCCAAGAGCATGGAGCCAGCATCCGCTCAGCTTCTGGTAAAGGCCTCATGCTACTTCAACTTGTGCCAAAAAGCAGAAAAGAAAGCAGGTTCCTGCAAGAATGAGAAAATACACAGGGCTTATTTTATAAGAACTCTCTCAAAGTTGCCAATTCAGCTTTGAAAGAAATGCATTAATCCCAAGTAATCTTGTAAACACATCGCATTGGCGATCAAATTTCAACATTTCAGAGGAGAGAAACCATGTTCAAGGTTTAGCACAGCTCATACAACTGCAAGCCACACATTATAGGACATTTCAAACAGCTCAGGTATTTTCTAGCCAAATATATCCAGGCTGCTTATTATTATTATTACTTAAAGAATGCAGGTAATGATGCCTGGGTTTAAATGGGTAAATAAATTTGTTTTCCATTCTAATGATAATATTTTAATCGACACCTGTCCGTAGTATTCCCCCTTATCTGCAGGGGATATATTGGAAGACATCCAGTGTACACCTGAAACCACAAATATCCTATAGGTGCGATAGAAGACTGTGATGAATGTTTAAGTTTTTAAAAAATTATTATAGTAAAAGCCATATTGCCATTAGTCCTCTTCGAAATATACCCACCCCCTGCAAGGAAAACCACTTCAAACACACATATCCCGTTGTTCTTGTCACTTTCTGAAGCCATTCTGGAAGTCCTTCTCTATGAGTGTCTCTAGTTGTGCCGCCCTGGCTGCCTTCACTTCCTGAATCAGTTCAAAATGTTTACCTTTCACAGTCATTTTCACTCTGGGGAAGATCCACAGGTCTCACAGTGCCAGATTGGGTGAACAAAGTGGTTGAGGACACACTGTAGTATTTTTACGAGCCTTGCTTTTCCATGGGATGACAGTCAGCAACAACATTCACCGTATTTTTTATCACACTCCCTAAAGTCACTTGCTAGAGAGGACATTCAGAACTACTTCAGAAAGTGGCAAGAACACTGGACTAAGTGTGGTAGAAGTGAGGAGGAGTGCACTGAGGGACCTTACTGGCAATGTGTCTTTTACTGCAATAATTTTTGAAAAAATTAAGCACTCAGGATATATTTTGCTAAGACTTTTCATACTGTTTTTCTCCTTTACATATATATCTGAGATAAAATCTAATTTAGCCACAGTAAGAGAGTCATCAGTGAAAGCAAATAAAACACTTATAGCAATACGTTGTAATACAAGTTGTGTGGATGTCATTTTCTTCTGTCTCAAAATGCCTGAGTGTAGTGTGCCTATCTTTCTTCTTATGATGTGAGATGACATGATGCTTATGTGATAAGAAGTGACGTGAATGACGTAGGCATGGTGATGATGTAGTGTTGGCTGCTACATGAGAGTTTCCTGAGGCAGGCGTGACAATAGTGTGACAGTCGATCTGATAGCCAAGAGGGCTCACCAGTAAATAACGGGTAGATAGCATATATAGCATGGATACACTGGACAGGAACAAGATTCATGTCTCAGGCAAGCAGGGTGGAGTGATAGACTGCAGAATCTCATCACGTTATTTCTGGAATTTTCCATTGCATATTTTTGGACTGTGGTCGACTGTATATAACTAAAAGCATGGAGAGTGAAACCGTGGTTGAGACAGGACTACTGGAGTGTTCACTGGGCCGAGCACCATTCATTGTAGCCTCTGTTGATGTTAACTTAGAATTATTTTGATGCAGGACTACCTATTTCATTCTTGGTATAAAAATGTGAGTTAGGTAAGGCAGGTATCGTTCCCATTTTCCAGAGGAGAAAACTGAGGCTTAGAAAAGCTTTATATTTTTCTGTTTCCTTCTTGGTAAATGGCAAATGTGGAAGCAAAATCCAGTTCTTTAGATTTTTAAATTAGTAATTTTTCCAAACCACTTCTCTTGTAAATGACATCAGATATCTATATGTGCATATTTTCATATATACATATATATCTATATATCTTTAAATACATGAAATGAAGAGTGAGAGAGCATACCTTTCTTTCCCTCTTTATGTTCCATACAGAGAAATGACAGAAAATATTATTTGCCCCCGCAAAGGACTGTAACTTTCAGCCCTTGCAGAAGGACGGGGAGTAAGGAAGGGAGTCCAAGGGGCACAGTGTTCCTCACTCCAGAAGCTGTGTGGAGTGGGGGACAGGAGGGAGCTGAGTTGCTGTGTAAGATGCCTGAAAAGCAAAACTGGAATATCGAGCCAATAAAAGAATAATAATGTTTAAAGTTACATCTGAACTAATATGCAAGATGTAATGTGAAACAAAAGGACTAGGAAACGCTTCATTTTCACTTATTTTTTCATTTGTAGGATAACTTAGATTTATAGAAGACAAACTATGTCCAAAAAGAAAGTTATGCCTTTGAGACCGAGGAAGCAGATGACATGTGTCTGTGGATACTCCACGGCCCCAGCGTACATCAGCATGTCCTCTAAGATATAAACTGTGTCAGTTTCTGCATTCAGATTTCATTCCTGACCACAGCAGAAGCCGCACATAAATTTAGAGCTCAAAAGGATAGAGAAGAACATGGTCAAGAGCACTTTTTAAATCTAGTGATTTCAGCTACCCACTTCCCCCAAGGCATAATTTGTGAACAAATTCAAAAGTGCTTTTGCAACAAAATGGAATGGAGTAAACAGAGACACATTTTGTTTTCAAAAATTAAAAAACACGATCTTTATTCCTTTCAGTGATTTCAGTATCAGAGGTAGGACAGAATTGCCCACACATAAGGACGCTTAGGAAGCGCCGTATTGTTTCCTTTCAATGTACCAATAAACTTAATGGAAAAAAAAAAAAGAACGTTATTGCTTAACCAATACCTCCACGAATTAATTAAAGCTCCCGGGCGAAAAAAACCAAAGGGGAAACCTTTCTTATTATTGTTACTCCATAATTACTAGAATTTTGTGTAACCTAGGTAACTCAGCTGAGAAACAAAATCCAGCTGAAAGTGAACCTTAAAATGTTTTCCTTTTACACTTTTGTTAAGGCCCAGAGCAGGTTCCCTGTCGCACCGAGATCCCTCCTGCGTGTCTGGAAAAAGTCTTCTAGTCTAGGAGGTATTCCAACATATGTGCAATGACCATTACCATGGGTGTGAACTTCTTAATGCATTTTTCAGAAATTCCCACCACGATGAAATTGATTACTGCCTGAAAGGATGTTTTCCTTTTCAAAACAGCAAGCAGCTAGAATATGCCTTTCTTGTGTTTTATCACATCCTTCCCTATCTCCTGCGAACTGGATGGGACTGGGGAAAGTAACCACTTTGAGTTTGATGTACAATGTCTGGATGCAAACACTTTTTAAAAAATCGATGGGTTGGGTGAGTGGAGAGGAAAAGTTCTGTATCTCTGAAGGTTATGCACATAATACTGTATGCTGATCACTAATACTTGAGTTTCAGTTTTCCTGCGATAGAACCTGATGGGAGTTCAGAGAACAAGTGTGAAGAAATGTTTTTTCATGGACGGGTAGATGTTAAAAAGAGAGTGGAAGCAGGAGCGCTCTTAATCTGTCGGCCTTCTCGAGGTATATTTATGAGGGTAGAAGAGGGGCCAGAGGACTTCTTAGTTTTTTGTATTCCAGATAAAATTGTTCAAGTTCTTCAATGCTTCCTACTCACTGAGCTGTAGTAAAGGAATGGATTTGTAGCTGACAGGCAATAATTTGGTTTTATTCACCAAATGCAAATTATCGCAGCAGAACAATTCCAGACTCCTCGACGCAATGTCACATAGAAAAAGTCCATAAAGCAGAGAAAGAAAAGTAGAGGGAAGATATTACAGAGTAAAGGAACTACAGAAGGGATATCAAGTGGGACATTTCTCATTCTGCTTCCGTAACAATTTCCATATTCTTGCTGGAAGTGGAAAGGAGTTCAGTGCCTGGTGTTAATCACACCTCAGCGAGACAGAGAGTTGTGACCAGTCGTTGCTGCTGGCAGATTCCTGATGTGGAGTTGGACGAGCCAATTGTCAGAAGTTCTGAAGTTAGAAATAGAAACTGACGTATGGCTTTTGCTGTTGTACTGTCCCAGAGCGTTGTTTCATATAACAGAAAATAGCTTTGCGGCAATATTAACCTCTTCCTTATCTTTCTCTTCTCATTTGTGAGTGTAACATTTCCTGAGCATTTCATGCCTCATGTGTGTGGGTGATGAAATTCTCACTCATGTGGTACTTGGGGTTCCACAGGAGGATGAGGAGGAGGAGGAGTGGGACCCAGTCTAGGGAGCCCTAGCCTTTTATTCTACATTGTATAAGGGACTAAAAAGCCCACACCTGTAAACCCAACACTCTGAGCGGCTAAGGTAGGAAGATTGCAAATTTGAGGTAGCCCTGGGCAATTTAGCAAGTTATTGAGACCCTGTCTCGAAATGAAAAATACAGTAAACTAGAGCTAGGAATGTAGCTCAGTGGTTAAATCCCTAATACCACACTCTGTCCCACAAAAGAGCCTTTCACTTATGGCCTTGGAGATTCTTTATTCAACACCAAAACTGATTTTAGTCTCTTAGCAGGGATGATCAGGTAATTA
Source organism: Fukomys damarensis (assembly GCF_012274545.1). Classification (NCBI taxonomy): domain Eukaryota; kingdom Metazoa; phylum Chordata; class Mammalia; order Rodentia; family Bathyergidae; genus Fukomys; species Fukomys damarensis. Next base: position 15,923,701 of record NW_022900923.1, read on the forward strand.
CTTTTAATGACAAGCACATGATTCAGAAGCAAAACTAGGAACAGCAAAGGGTGGAAGATCTCCATTTGTACGGGGCCCAGACCTTGTGACATGGCCTCCCTCCCCTCCGCAACCACACATCGTTTCTTTTTTTTTTTTTTCCCCTCATTGAGTTTATTGATACTTTTTAGGTACACAGTAAGTACAGTTACATTCATCATCGGGATCTTGCACCTTTACATGACAGGTCTTGGTTCTCATTTTTTCCCCTTGTCCCTGCCCTCACATCATTTCTTAATGAATCATACATTTTAGCATTGGAACAAACCTCAGCGATCTTATAGTCAATCATCCCACCCGCCTGTAGGAAAAGGAACAGGAGGAGTAGGAAGGTTAACTAAATTGTCAAAGGTCAAAGCTGCCCCGATGAGGAAAATTTGAATCTCAAAAAAAAAGAGAGTTTCAGCCAATAAAGTCCAGTGTTCTTTCTTGTCATCCCACACACTATCCCTTCCAGGTAACATACCCTCCTCCCAGTGATGAGAGAGCAGCACCCCTCCCACACCCAGGGAAGGGACACATTCTACTTTAGAAAGGGCCCAGCATGCCACCAGAGGTGCTGCAGAACCGGCCATGCCGATCTTCACTCTGCACCGGCTTTGGAAACAATCTTTCTATAGAGACCACATTGACACAGTTTACTAAAAGGTTAGGAAAAGGCATTTGTGATGCTAGTTTTGTTCTGTTTCTTGATCTGGGAGCTGGTAATGGGAACATTCAGTTTATGGAAATTCAGTGAGCTGTTTCTAGATATTTTAGTAAAAAGCTAAACAAAATTATAGAACAAATTCCAGCACTCTGGGAAGCTGAGACAGGAGGATCTCAAGTTCAAGCTCACACTAGACAAGTTAATGGCTTAGTGAGAGCCCATCTGAAAAATTAAAATGACAAACAAAAATTAAAAAGGGCTGGGATGTAACTCACTGCAAAGGCACTGGGTTCAATCCCCTGTGCTGGAAAAAAAAAGTTATTGTCATTGTTAAGTAAAGCATGTTGGCATCAAAGAAATTAAATCCCTCAAGAAGTTATTTTGCAATCATGTTTTTAAAATTTAAAACAAAATTTTAAGTAAAAACAGCCATCCTTATTTGGCATGAACAGAGTTTTTACTGCAAATCAAATTTAATCTACTTCAGATAGGAAGTTTTTGGGATGCTAGATCCTTCCTTTCTGCTGTATATTTGCTGAAGAAATCATTTGAAAGCAAAAGCTATTAGATGCTTTTTACATCTTCACACAGTAAGAATTACTTTAAATTAACTCAAAGAATTTTTCTGATCTGCATTTGAACTTATATCTAAATACTTGAGAAGTCTGTTTCAGAATTTCATGGTAATCTGTTATAATTCATGTACTACAGGTACTTCTAGTTAATTGGCTCTGGAAGGCACAAATAGTACCAGAAGCAATGAATATTAAACAAGTTGTTTTGGCCAGAAAGGGTAGCAAGTCATGAGATAGTTGACACAGTTCTAGATTGCAAGTGAATTACCAGACAACAAATACTGATACAAAATTTTCTCATTAAAATGCATCAAATGCCAAACCAAGGAGTTTCAAAGCCATCGAGGCCCAAGGGGTGCCTGTAGGGAAAATATAAAGCTTACATTTTGCTCTTTTGGGAAATATGTTATTCTAGCTAATTACTATTATCAACAAAGGAAAGTTTATATACATATAAAATGTATACATACATTCATACTTCTTTGTACCCACCCACATAGGAGAGTACACACACACACACACACACACACACACACACATGCCACCAAAGCTATACTAGACACAATTAAATATGGTTGTGATAAGTCAGGAACATTTCATGACCTGCTTCATTGTTGGTTGTAGTGCACACTGGTGCAACAATTGTGGAAATCAATATGGAGATACCTCAAACAACTAGGATTAAAAGTCCCATTTGACCCAGCATTTCCTCTGCTGGGTATCTTCCCAAAAGAATGAAAAGTATCATACCATAGAGATACATGCTCAACCATGTTTATAGCAGCACAGTTTGTAATAGCTAATGCTTGGAAACAGCCCAATTGCCCCTCAACTGGAGACTGGATAAAGAAGACCTGAGTTGTTTTTTTTTTTTTTAATAAAATGGAGTACTACTCAACCATAAAGTATGAGAAACTAGAGACATTTATAGCTAAGTGGGTGCACATTGAGACCATACTCTTAAGTGAAATTAACAAGACACACATGTATAAATACCAAATAGTTTCTCTGGTGTGAAAAACTAAGTGTAAATAAAGATCAAAATGTGTAATTGATATTGTGTAATAGGAAGAAAAGGTCTAAAAGAGTAGAGGAAGTGGGAGGGGTAGAGGAAAGGGAAAAAGGGTAAAGAAAGTATTTGTGAAAAGGAAAAACATGGAAACAATGTCTTTGTAAATGGGGAATGGTGGAGGGAGGGCTGGGGAATGGGGATAAATAAGAGCCAAGATAAGTCATGTAAAGGTACAAGGTCCCAGTGATGAGTGTAACTGTATTGTGCACCTAGAATGTACCAATAATTTAATAAAAAAAAACTGTCAGGTTCAGGCTGGGATATAAATTCAAAAGTAAATGTATAACTGGATAGGTATAGATTGCTGAATAAATTAGTATTTATTAATTATTAAAATCAGCTATTCTTCTCAGTAGTAACAATGAGAGAGTTCCTGAAATCAGTGCAGTTGAAATTAGTCTTTTCTTGCTTTCTTTCCCCAGGTGCCAGTGAAGGGTATTTTGACTAGAGAAAGGCCCAATTAGACAAAAATGCAGAAAGAAGATCTATAGCAAAACATGCCAGAATGATTGATCCTTGAAAAACAGAGATTCATTTATGCTGAGATAAATTAATACTGTTAGGAAACAGATGCCAATTTCGTAAACCATATACAGGTACTTGGAAATTTTAAATGCAGGTACTTAACAAATATTAAATAAATGCCTTAAAGCTGAAGGTGAATGCTGATATATTTCAGTATTTGTTCCAGCTACAAAATCCTGGCTAATATGTGTAGACTCTCTTAGTAGTAATTGTTTTCCAGTAGATTGGGCAGGGATTACATCTATTAAAGTGTTGAAGAGTGGCTTCAATCCTGTTAGCTTTTAGAACATGAAAAGTAACAATGTTCTTCAGAAATGCTGCAGATAGGAACTTCTCTTGGGAGCATTACAAGCAGTACGTGCGTTTTCTACATGCACAGATCTCTATGAGCATTAAATAAGGCACCTTTGCTGAGGAATAGCATGACTTCTGAATGCACATGAACCCATGGAGGACGACGTAAGTTCAGGGAAGTTGTTGAGCACCAGTCTTTATTAAAGATGTGTGTTTTAGATTAAGAAGCAATCCAGAAGTTGAACCTCAAGGACACTTAATTTTACCGCAGCAAAATTTGGAAGATTAAAGAATGGATTAAATAAAACCAAATGGAATAGAGTAATTGTAAAAAAAAAGAAAGCAACATTTAAACAAGGGTAAAGGCGTACATTTTACCCTTCAAATCGTACATATCTACCAGTCGGACTCATATTCTTTTACTGGGTTTAGCAGTTCAAAGCTATGACTGCTTGGACACTACTTCATCAGAGGCCCCATCAAGAGAGCCACTGGTGCATCTTTGTGCCGTGGATGCTTGCTTTTAATTGTAAATATTTAACAGAATTGATTTTTCGTATAAAACCAGCTATTTTCTCTAAAACATATTATAATTCAATTAATAATTTATTATATATATATATATATATAT
>NW_022900923.1:15927560-15952787 GCF_012274545.1 Fukomys damarensis
ATATACATATGTATTACAAAGGGACAAGGTCAGTGGGAGCAGAAACCTGTATACATGTACTTTTCTAATCCTCTGTCAGTGAAATCCAGAAATCAAGTTCTTGTACACAAAAACATGAATAAAATCAAGACATTTAGCTATGTAGTTGTAAAATTATAGGCAGGATTCATAGACTCTAATCTATTGGGAAATCATAGTCTGAAGTGCTTTCTTCACTGGAAGGCATAATTCCCTTGGAAGACTCATGCATGTTTCATATAGTTTGACTCTAAACCTATGCAGGGGAAACTAAAATTTGAAGTACTTTGACTCCTTTATGGGCGACTGTATCTCAGACATAATCTACCACAGTAGTGATTTCATGGTTTATTCATTAGCCAGTGGGCGCTGATCCACTTATGCCTGAAAAATCCCCCTCCCCATTTAGAGGAAGCAAACTCAGAAACCAAAGTTCTTCATTTGTTGTGGACGCTAAAGTCATATGTGGGCAAAAGACTTCAGCTAATCAGGACTACATCTGAAATCAAAAACTACTTGTTAGTTTCTAAATTCTAAAGGTTAAAGTCACCCGGAAACACTCAAGACAAAATTAGAGAAAAATTATTAACTCCTTTGAATAAATATTTCTTTCTTATAAGTGAACTTTAAATAATCGGGCAAATATAGCATGCTTTTTACCACTATGAATGTAAAAGCTTCTTTAGGGTAAGTGTGGAAAAGAAATAGAGAACAAGATTAGACTACACATGTGTTTCATGTGCATTTTTATATATTCACACATATATACACACGTGTCTTCTTTTTAATCCCATACTCCATCCACCCAAAGAACTTGTTGAATATACCTATGACCTTTGTTTATGCTCCAATTTCAAGGTCAAGATTAGCTAAATTTTCCACATAGATTTTTTCCTCTATAATTGGATACATAATTAGATACTACAGCAACGATTTCTGGAGATGACTTTAATGACATAATGATTACCTTCATTGCCGGGAGTTGGTACAGGTACATACCTTTTGGAGATGACTTTAACTTTTGTTTCACTATGAGCAAACCATGCTTCCTGATTTTTCTTTACTAGGTCATTTTCAAGCTCCACAAGAATCTTCCTTCAGTAGCTGAGATGACACATCTGTGGTTGTTTATGACAGTGGAAATGTAATATTTCTTAGAAAAAATAGTATTCTAATTAGAATTGCAATCTTACAAGCTATCTTATCCATCTGATGACACTAGGGGCTCTGATTATCTTGTCTCCTCACACCGTACTCTAACATCACCCACTGTCTCCTGAACGAGCTCCTGGTGGCTCCTTCATCTAGAAGGTCTCTCTTCCATCCGAGGTGCGCCTGGGAGACTTCTGGGTTCATACTTCACCATTCTGCCCCTCATGGCTTGTTTTCCCATTCTCATTCTTTCTTCCTCTCCATCTAATTTTATTCCTAACATTTCCAGTCTTATTTTATAATAAAGTATATGATAGGTGGTGTTCTCCTTTCCCCTCGCCTTTTTACCTGCAGCCTACAAACTTTACTCCCTAGTCGACTTCCCTTGAGAAAAAGACTGAGACAGACAGCAAAGGCTTTCAAAGAAATGTGTGAAATGGTGACGGTGAAATTGGATTACAAAGAGTGTATCGGTAAAAATACAGCAGCTACCCGTCTTTATATTCTTGTCATATTTTAAACTAGAATGATCAATAGCTATGTCTTTCCTGAATTATTACAGATTGGTTTTGTGGTGAATAACATTTTAAATTTGTTCAGTGTATTTTACATAATGATAGCAAAATTTTCTAGAGTATTTTATGCCTGCCAAAAGAGATTATGGGCTCTAACATCTGGTTGTCAGATTCAAATGTTCAGTTCAGATGTTCCCTGCATGTTTAAGGGCTTCAGAAGTGTCCTTTAAGTTGTAAAATTTCTTTATATTTTATAGGCATAATTGCAGTTGGAAACCATTGCAGGCAGGGCCCTTGGAGAGTGGACAAAGAGAAGAAACAGATAACAGCGTATTCAGCCAGACACTTACCTTAGAAAATCAATTAATAGAAAATATCTATGTAGTACATTCACAATTAAGTAGTGAGACTAGTAGAAACTAAAGAATCGGGCACTGTGGGTTTGGATTACATAGATGAAGGAATTTTTTTTTTTAAGTGAAGGAATCGTGTGTTATTAGGATGGTAACATTAAAATTAATCAGAGTAAGGAAAGAAGGACAAAACAATCAATGTCACTTATGAGCTCATTGCAGTAAGCTGAGGAAAACAACTTTTGACAAGGTTTTTGATTGATAAAACCTGATTTTCACTAATGTATAGTTATCTATTTATGTATCTATTTATATATATATATTTATCTTTATATATCTGACTAATGTGACTTTTCACATATTTTATTGGAGATACCCGTATGTTGGGTTTTTGTGGCGTATGACACAGTATATGACTTTTGCAAATTCTGAAAAGCCCTAAATTTGGCAGCATATGTAGTTCTCATCACTTCCAATAAGGAATGGCAGATTGCATCAACAGGGAGGAGATCTGCAGGAGGTATTGTGAGCGAGCTGACACCACCTGTTAATTGGAAGAACCATTGCCAAAAGCTATTACATGAAGGAGGAGGAATATCAGTAAGTTGTACAGGGTATGAACCAGAAAATCTAGAGGAAGTCAAAGAAATTTCCTGTGGAAGCAGAGAGCGTTGGACTTGCTTCTCATTATACCTTCTTCAAAATTCTTTGAACAGTGATCACTAGCATGAGCATGTGTAACATTTTTAAAAATGCACATTTCAACAGAATCGCCTTGAGCTTATGTAATGTGTCAGACACTAGATGTGTAGAAATATAAAAATTAAAACCTTTAAGAGTTCTAATATGGAAAATAGACTTGCAGACAATAATACAAAATATATACAAAACAATGAGTGCTGATCTATCATATGAGCAGAGAAGCAAGTCAAAAATATTTTCCAGCCAAGACAAAAAAAAAAAACCCCAAAAATCTATGTGTGTGAACACAGTGGCACTGATGCAGGAGGGAGCAGCCCACTTTGGAGTCTTCACGGAGGGGCTGGAACTTGTTAGATCCCACGGGCCTCTTTCTAAGAAAGGGAAGAGGAAGAGGGAAATGGAAGCAAAGATACAGAATGTTTGCCCTTTTCTATGCCTCTGCAACTAAGGGCAACCAGCCTGTAGCTCCTGGCAAAGAAGAAGCTGCTCAGATGATTGGTTTTCTCCCTCATGGGGTGAGGGTGGAAGGAGGAAAAAGTATATTTTACATAGGAAACTTGTGTCTTAATTTTACTCTCAACATGGAAGACCACTAGAAAATATACATACAAGGAAATCATGTCATTTGCAGGAAAACGCATGGATCTTGAGAATGCAATGGTAAATGAAATAAGCCAGTCACAGAAAGTTAAATATTGTGTGGTTTCTCTTAGATGAGAGACCCAAACTATAAATGAATAAAATAAAAGAGAGATGGTAGCAAACAAGGAGAAGGGAAAATGGAGAGGGAGAGCTAAATGGATTGAAAATGATCAAAAGTATTATACAAACACCCACCTATATATAAAATGAAAATGCATGTGAGCAGGCAACAGTTTGAAGAAATTCAGTTTAAGTTAATTTTTTCTAGATTGCAGAAAAATGTATGGAATAAGTCAAACATGACTTCATCTGACCGGAATCTGAAAGTAGGCAAGTTAACTCAGTCTCACAGGTGGTCTTCAAGGGGAGCCCCGAACCCCACATTCATCGCTGTAATCCAGGCTGAATGTGTGAAGGTCATGAACAAATACGTTGAGGTTATTGTTTGCTTCCATATCTATATTGGCATCTGTAGCAGCTGCAACATTTCTTCAAACACCCAGATTATAGGTTAAACCATAAAGTTGAGCCTTTTTGCTTTTAGAACCAGGTAGACATTTCTTGAAATACCAGGCTTTGGATACAGCAGCTATGATAGCATAGGAGCTGTATGCAAAGTGATTACAGTGGGGAGTGCTCATATATATTGTAAATATAATATATGAAGAGTTAATAGGAAAAAACATGGAGAGAAGGGAAAACTCTCCAAGGAGCGCAACAATCAGTGCTTCAAGCTGGTGTAGAGTTAAGAGTGCACATGCGAGAGGCACTGAGGCCCCTGACAGGAGGCAGGGCAAGTGAGTTGACAGATGAGCTTTATGTTTCTTGAAAACTTTGTCTTTATCTCAAGTCACAGAGGCAGATGGGAAAGGACCAGACGTCAGAAATAACAGTGCTTCTCAGGGAAGATTAAATGGTAGGGGAAATGAGGATCACATTACTAAATAAGAAGGGAAGGCAGTGTGTCTAAGTGGGACTGGACAGAATGCCCAGGTGGGGTTTAGATCTCAAGTTTGAGGAGATACTGTACAAAGGCAATGAATGTTAGGCTATCACAGCATGGCAGGTTAAGAGTCCATTAGCTGATGAAAATGATGGGTTCCTCTTTTATTTGTTAATAATTTAATGCCATTAAGGATAAGAAAATTAAACCTTTAAATTTTAGACATATTTATTTTTCCATTTCAAAACTGATGGGAGGTTAACAGTTTTGCAATATATTGGAAAGAGTGAAAGGTGTAGGGAGATTTTGGATTATGCAAGAGTTGATTGGGTTACACCATGTGACTTGGGTTACACCATGTGACTTTTCATTCCTTTTTCTCCTTCATCACTTCCTCTCTCTTCCCTTATCTCTTCACCTTTCCTTCTCAGAGGGACAGTTGGAGTTAGGAACCCACTGGTAGTATTTTAAAAAACAATTTTTAAATATGGGAATTTGTGACATTATTTTTATATAAATATGTACTCACTAAGGAAGCATTTATATAAGCAAAGTATTCAGTTAGATGTCTTTTTGTGTATTAATGATGTTCTTAATCAGAGGACTTGAGGCTGAGGTTTAGAAGACCTAAGCTCTAATTATAGCTTACCTGAAGTTAGCATTATAACTTCAAGGAAATCCTGTGCCCTCTTTGGCTCTCAATTTCTTTGGCTGTAAAGAGAGCCTTCAATTGTATGAGTGATGAATGACCTTAATGATGTGAATACCTCAGTCAAAGTAGTGATCCTAGTGATTGCAAATGGCTATCATAAAATGGGAAGGGAAGAGATAACTCTAAGAGCACAAAATTACTTTGGAAAAGGAATTCCTACATGTTTACCCATTCATTCCACTAACGCTAGTTAAACATCTTCTATGATTTCCTATGTCTGGACAGGATCCTCTTCCAGAGAGCTACCTAGTTCATCCCCTTTTCTCTTTTAGGTCTTCACCCAATCCTCAGTCATCTCATGAGAACTTCCTTACTTAAGTTTGTTTTTGTTTACACTCCCGAAACACACCTACTCAAATGCATAGGTGTACCCAGACACACAGCTCCTCTGGAACTCTCAGTACCTCGCCCATTTCATGCTTCAGTTTTGTCAAAAATAATTATCACTTTCTAATATTCTAAAAATTTCACTTATTTATTATTTATAGCCCCCACATTCCAAAGTAAGTTGAATGCAGAGATTTTTTTCAATGTGTGGAATAGACTTTCTCACATAGTAAGCCCTAAGTAATGTTCAATTCTTGGTCATCAAGTAACTAAGGAAGGGTAGTCTGATTGTCATCATGTTATTAAAATGTGAATGAATAGAGAAAATAGGATAGTCAGAATTAGTAACGGATTCACAACAGGGATTTTTCAAACATCTTGAGTGTGAAGGACCTTTGTTTCAATGAAAATGTATGTAAAAGCCACATATGAAGAGAACGACGTGCAAACCTAGAGTGAGGAAGTGAGTGAAAGGGACGTGGCCCATCTCGCTTACGCGGGATTCTGGAAGAGGTCCGGACTAAACCTTCTCAAATTTGCCTAATCTCAAAACTCACACGGGGGTGGGGTGTTAGCTTAGTGTCACTGCGCCTGCCTTGCAAGCACAAGGTCCTGAGTTCAATCCTAGGCACCAGAAAAAAGAAATCACTTGGGACGGTGGTTAGAAATACCAATTTCTTGGATCTGCCTCTAGAAAGGAAGGAGATAATAGCAAGAAGGGGCTAGAGGTGTGTATCAAGGAAGGTGCCTATAAATAATATGGAAGAACAGGGATTTGGCAGGCTGAACAGACAGATAGGTTAGCAAAAACAGGGGTCCACTGAGTGAAGTAATTTTAATGGTGGTCATTCACTTACACTTATCTCCCACATAAGAAGAAACAATTGGATCTTGGTTTGGGCTGAGAATCAGATATGTTTAAAAAGAGAAAAACAAAGCCATATTTAGGGGTTTGTTTGGTTGAATTTTATTATTGACAATGGCGCCAAAGAACCAACATACAACCACTTGAACTAAATAGAACATTAACAGAGTTCTAAACATTCAAACATGTGATGAAGAGAAAATTCCGCTGGTCAAAAATTTTAGAAGAGACATAACTCATTCATTGAAAATTCAATCTAGGAAGAGATGTGTTTATATTCCCTGTTCTTTCAAATCAAGCATTAATTTCTTTTTCTGTTTATCAGGAAAACCTTATCAAATTGTCCCATTTAAGTTGTGCTGCTTCTCCAGACATATATGCAGGAGCCATTGTACACCCATTCTATTGTGAAGAATTCCCATATCACCTACAGCTTTTTGCCCATTGGTTCTTATGGTTCATTGCATTTACTGGTCTAACTTTGTCTGATAATATCATAGCCTCAAAACTATTTCAAATAGTACCATTCCCCCCACCCTCACCCTCTCTTCTTGAATGAGTCAGACTCAAAATGTCTTCCACGAAATGCATGAACTGCACGTGTTCCCAAGCTCAGTGAAGGGTCACCTCCCTGGTTTTTATTTTTTCCCATCACTCAATTCCTGTTAGTTTAACCTTCTACATATATGGTTTTCAAATGCTCACACTTTCTCCTTCTCTCCGGTGTACTTGGTCCAAGCTAATGCTATCTTCTTCATGGACTATTGCAGTCATTTCTACCTGCTTTTCCATCTATTTCTGCTCATGCCCACCCATCAGTCACTTCTTTGATACCCCCATTGCCGTCAGCCCATTTCATCATCTTTTATCTGTGTCTTCGGAGCCGTGAATGCTCTAGCTGCTTTCTTAGCCTTTAGTCTTTGTCATCTTCTGTTTGTATTCAGTTCTTTCTTTGGTTGGGTTTTGTTTTGTTTTTTTGAGACAGGGTCTCACTATGTAGTTGAGACTGGAACTCACTATGTAGCCCAGGCTGGTCTCGAACTCACAGCGATGCTCCTGCCTCAGTCTCCCGAGTGCTGGGATCACAGGTGTGAGCCACCACACCCTGCTTGTATTTGATTCTAATCCAAGCTCATATCCAGAAAGCACATATGGTCCTTAACTGCTTTGTTGCTTATTGAATTAAATCCCGACTTCTTTGTTTACTGTTTTTTTCACCAGAAATATCCTGTCCCCATATATGCCCACCAAACTCCTACCCAGCCTGCAAGGCTCTCAAAACTTTTCCTGACTTCTCTTTAATCTCTGTGATGCCTTTCTAGCCTTCACACTTACATAGATTTAACTTTTCCTCAAAACTCAGAATACAGTCATCTTTCTGAGCAATCTTTCCATGTTTTACTCACCAGACCCACCTTGTACTATCTGTTGCACACAGTAAATTCTTGATACATTTAATGAATTATAGTACATTTCACTTGAATGGCATTGTAAACTTTGAGTCTCGGGAAAAGACTAAATCACTGAGTTCATTTTAGTATTCTAGATTCCATAATCAAATGGAAACCACGCTGCCTATGAAAGCATAACTGCACTGTATTTGTTTTATTTCAAAGTGAGCCAGGTCCCTTTACCACCAGAGAGGAAGAAAGGGGATTAAGCTAAAATTAATGTTTTGATGAAGATGAGGCAGATGGTAAATTAACCAGAGGGAAGCGAAAAAAAAAAATCAACATGCCACATGTTAGCAACAGAGACTCTTTCGTGATTGATGTTCAGTGACTTGGAAATTCTCTTCAGGGCAAACTGCATTTTCACTGCTTATTCACATACATTTTGAGGCATAGATTAATTTCAAAAACAAAAACTTAAAGCTCTAAGGAAACTCAGACATCAGCTTAGTTTGCGGTTTGCAAACTTTCCTTTCCCCTTTTTTGTTTGGAGCATTGGAACTCTTTCTTCAATCAGAATCTCTCAGGAAATCCTGTTATGTGAAATAAATAAAACCAGGGTTGTTTTGGTTAAAGCAGGGTAGGGACCCAGGTCCAGCCCTCATGCCTCCAGGTCTGCAGCTTCTCTGGTGGCCCCCGAAGCACATCTGGAGAAAGTCTAGGATGCAGTGACCTGGGTTTGAAAATCAAAGATCTGCATTTCCTCTTGTTTTGTGCAGGAAGAAACAGGTTCAGAGAAGGAATCATAGTATGCGCCAGTGGCAGACCCAGCACCAAGGTTCAGTGCTCCTGCTGTCTGGGCCAGGGTCCTCCCGCCGCATTTTCGGCCATCACCTCCCCACTCATCTCCTAAAACATGAGCATATTTTCATATGGAAATGCACTGATAGATTGGAGGTATATTAACAGGCAATTCTAAGAACTTTGTGTCATCCTACCCACGAGAGGAACATAGGATAGCACAAGTAAATAGGAGGTAAAAACTAAGAATGCTATTTTGAGGCCAGATGGACAGAATTAAAATGAGAAAGGAGCAATCTTTAAAAATTTTTCCATCAACAACCGTCCCCAGAGATGTCTTCTCTATATGAGAACCAAACTGTTCACTTGTTTTAACATAGGAAACATCAATTCCACATTTCCCCAAATGATAGATCATTTTAATAACAGATTTAATGGGAAAATACTTTAAAATATTCTAACACCGCACCATTCAGAAAAAAATTGTTATTCCTATTAACCCTTCCTCTATATATTTCTCTTTGAATACAAGTGCATGTGTTTATATCATGTAATATAAGTAGAGCTACACCATTCATATCACTCTACAACTTCATTCTTCTGTTGAGAAAAACCTTTGTGCTCTTCTCACTAAACACAGACGTTTCCCTTCTACTCCACAGTCACAGGGTTCTTTTGTATGAATTTATCACAATTTATTTAACCAGCCCTGTAACAGAGGATTACTTAGATTGTCGCTAGTTTTTTTTTTTTAACACTATGAGGCTACATCCTTCACTATTAGGTTTATTTAATTAATTAATTAATTAATCTATTTTTTACCACATAATGGATTCTGAACAAATCTCCACATTAGCACCTATTGCTGTAGCTTGTGCCTTTTTCCTGACTGCAGAGTCTCACGCAGCAGGGAAGGGGCTAATCTGCTCTAGCTGTGAACCTCTGTCCCAGAGGCACATGACCTTCGCTGTCATTTGGTTTCTCTGGGCCTTACTCTTCTTTTTATTTTATCATTTTAATTTTTTATTTTGATGTATCACAAGTAGATATTAATAAAGAAAATATAAAAGCTGTTCTATGAAAAAATATTTTTATAACAAAAATTATTAGAGAATAACCATAATAATCTTAAAAGAAAATATTTTCATTTGATAATCTGTCTCTCAGCTCATTTCCTAATAATACTATTCCTTTTTTGCATAAAACATTTTAAGTACTAACAAAGAATCTCACATTTTGTATAATTTTGAAAAATTTCTTCCTGTTTCACAATATTTATTATTCTTTTTGGTTCTTATTTGCACTTTCAGTTTGTCAACACCAGAGATAATGTGATATTTACACATGTATGTTTGATTCATTGCACTTAAGAGCATGGAGGGACAGGGATTTAGCTCAGTGGTTCCACCACCTCCCTCACAAGTGCAAGGACCTGAGTTTGATCCCTGGTACAAAAAAAAAAATCACTTAAGGGCATGGTCTCAGGTGCATCCATGTACCTAGAAATGTCTCAAGTTTATCCTTCTTTGTGGCTGAATAGTACTCCCCACATCTGTTTTATCCATTCATCAGTTGATGAGCATTTAAGGTGTTTCCAAGATTTGGCCGTTACAAACTGTGCCACTGTAAACATGAGTGCACATATGTCACTGTGGTATGATGTTTTAAATTCTTTTAGGATACTCTGAAGGGGAATAGCTGGGTCATTTTGAAACCATATGATAACACTGCCTACTTCATAGTAGGAAGAGTAGATGAACAAAAATATGGGAAAATGCTTGGAACAATAAACAATAAATATTAACTGCTATTGATATATACCATAATTTTTCAGCTAGTCTTCATTTGGTGCACATTTGTTATCAGTTTTTAATAATAAATAAAGTATATAAAACCTTAACTATATAAATATGTGAAAGTATTTCTTTAGACTATGTTCTTAAAAAATAGAAAATGGAATTACTGAGTCAAAGAATGTATTTCAAATTTTGATGTTTTTATATACCACCCTCATCTGAGAAGTTGTGCCAAGTAATAGTCCAACTAGAGGTTTGTAAATATAGCTATATGGTTAATATTTAGTGAATTTGGTTAATATTTGATATTATCAGTCTCATATGTAAATATACACTTTAGTTTTTGTGAGCATTTCTTTGAGCACGAGTAACATTCAGCAACTTACTGTCTTTCACCATATGAGAGCTGCCAAAATTATCCTTGGCCATTTTTCTACCAGACTGTTCGTTTGCTTTTTTTTGAGCACAACTTAAAGATTTTTCTCAGTATTATGGTTATTAAGTTTTAGTCATAGATGTCACTGTACTTTTTTTGAAATTGTCATCTATTTTTCAATTTTGCCCATTATTTTTATTTTTCTATCCCTGAATCTTTCAGATTTTGTTTCATACATGAAAATACTACCACAATTGTTACTCATGTCATACTTTGGTGGACTGAATTTTGACCTATCTAAACTTTCTTTTGGATGAGGGAAAGGAAGATAAGATGTTCACCCTTAAAATCAGCTTTTCAAAAGTCTGATTTTTAATGCCACTTTCACAAAATAAATTCTCAAGTGTGTTTCCTTCTTCCTCATTTTTTAAATTCAGCTGATTTGCCAGTGTATTTTTGTAACAGTTATGAGATCTAAGTCTGTGTAACTTTTGCATTAAATCTAAGCTTTGGTATTTGAAGGGCATATTCCCTTTGATTACCTTTCTTGTTTTGTTTTTTTTTCCCCCCTTCTTGGCCTTCCTCACCTATTTATTCTTCCAAATGAAATTCAGAATCATTTTTTTTTCAAATTACCTCTCACAAAAGCTATTAATTTTGGCGACAGAGCTTGAGAAAGGCGCTTTGGGTTTGTGCTTGGAGACCCCGCACGCTTACTTGCAGCCTGGGCTGCGGAGCGGGTTGCCTCAAAGTGCGCAAGCCCAGATCTTGGCGCGCCGCTGAGGAGTTTCCGTGGGAAGATTTTGTTTTCCATGTTTCCCAAAGGACCTGAAAAGAAAGCGAGGGGAATCAATAACGAAATGAACACTTACTGAACCTGTAATAGCTGTCAGATGGCGTTAATATATCGTCCATACCCTGGAGGATTTGACAAATCAGGCTTGGACAGATCAGAGGTATAGATGTTCCCCGAAAGCCTCATGCGGTCATGGATGGCTGGATCGAGAGTGTGTGATGCTAGGATTAAGGGCATGTGATGACTAAACCACTACACACGAGTGATTGATTTGGCACCACCCTATGCCCAGTAGTCTGAGTAAGATAAGAAGAGCAAAAAGACACTGTTAAGGTTGCTTTGCTATACTTTGTTACCTTTGCTACATTGTCTGTGCCATGTTGTCTCTCCTCTGTGAGGCCTGTTGCCATCCCTGCTTTGGAGCCCCCTGATTATGGACTAAAACCTGTCCCCCTTTAACTCTGGATGTTGCATATTTTGTCTCAGCAATGCGGAAACAGTACCTAACAGTGAAATTTGGTACCAGAGAAGTGGGGTCATTGCTGTGACATTACTTGACATGTGGCTTAAGAGCCTTTGGAATTGGCTTGTGGGCAGGGGAAGAGATAGGAAAAATTCAGAGATGTTGGCTGAATAAGTAGAGCTTCTGAAATGTGTTGGGCTGTTCTGTATGGGAGATTCTGATCAGAGCTCAGAAGACCAGAAAGATGGTGAAGACCAAAAAGATGGTGAAGACCAAGTCCAGTAGGTTTCTACTAAGAAGAACCACATTGGCTGTTGGACTCCAGATTATGTGTGTTGGTTTGTCTGCATTTTGCTCATGTCCAAAGACCTTTTTCTGAGACTGAGATTAGGGGCAGTGGACTAATTTATCTTGTAGAAGAAATTTCAAGACAGTCTAATATTGAGGCAGTAGCATGGCTACAGTGGAGTGCTTTTAGCC
This sequence comes from Fukomys damarensis, assembly GCF_012274545.1. Lineage (NCBI taxonomy): Eukaryota > Metazoa > Chordata > Mammalia > Rodentia > Bathyergidae > Fukomys > Fukomys damarensis. Next base: position 15,939,893 of record NW_022900923.1, read on the forward strand.
TGATTTACGTTAAGAATCAAGAACAAAGATCCCAGCAGAATGATTCAGAATGTTTTGAGTTTGGCCAGAAAGGAAGCTCCAGTTTTGCGTTGGACTACAAAGATAGAGAGGGATAGATCTTGATTTTGAGAAGGAACTGAGTACAAAAGATGCCCTGAGGGCATCAGAAGAAAGCAGCAGAACTACCCTTTGCAGCCTTAAAATTGCAAAAGTGAGAGTTTTCTTTGAGAAGGGAGCCCCAGAGCACCATGTTCCAGAATGGCAGAGGCCTAGAGAATTTGTTCCTCACAGTTGGATTCAGAGTACTCAGCGATCCAAGCACTCACCCCTACAGCCAAGAGAGAAGAAAACCTGGCTACTACTACAACTGGAAGAAAACCTTGGTACCTTCCATGTTTCTCTTGTTTTATGTGATGTAAAATGCAAGAATTGTGGGGTCAGGAATTCTTCCACCCAGATATCAGAAGAAGGCCTGGGAGGCCAAGCAGTGTTCCCCTGAGAGGGCAGTATGTGAAGCTGTGAATGTGAAGCCAAATGTGCCATGGAGACACCAGAAAGTTAGAGAAGTGAGGAACATGGATCTTCTGAGGAAACCGGCAAAGGGGGAGCAGAGCTGGCCCAAGAAGGAAGCCATGGATGCTACAACCACCAGCAGTGCTGCAGGAGTGGAGCCACCCAAGCCTTTTGGAGTTCACGACTTGCCATAGACTGCCCCAGATGCTGTATATGGAACTACAGGACTTGCAGTCGGCCTTGCTGAATTTTGGACTTGCCATGGTCCCATTTTTTTTGTATCCTCCTATTTGTACCTTTTAGAATGGTAATGTTTATCTTGTGCCATTGTATGTAGGAAGTGTTTAACTTTCTTTTCATGTGTATTCAGAGTCTTGTAGCTAAAAGTTTGCCTTAAATTTCAGAGGATACTTGGGAGTTGGACTTTTTAGTAATGCTGAAACTGTTGGGATTCCAGCAACTCTTAGAGATGGAATAAATTCGTCTGTATAAAGGAATGTACATGAGCGTTGGTGGGCCAGGGACAGAAGGTTACGGTTTGGGTCGAAATGTCCCCCCAAAGCCTTATGCAGTAATGGGTGGATGGATCTAGAGTGTGTGATGTTAGGATTGGTGATTACTGAACTACTACACCCGAGCGACTGGTTTGGCACTACCCTAATCCCAGTAGTCTGAGTAAGATGAAAGGAGGAGATAGACACTATTAAGGTCACTTGTTACCTTTGCTACCTTGTGTGTGCCATGCTGTCTCTCCTGTATGGTGCCTGTTTGCCATCCCTGTCTTGAAAACAGCTGATTATATGGACTGAAACCTGTATGAACCATAAGCTAAAACTTTTCCCCCTTTACCTGGGTGTTGGGTATTTTGTCTCAGCAACGAGAGAAAAATACCTAACATACTTTTCCATAATTATTTCTTTTATTTATTTCTCTTGTTTAATTGCTCTGGCTCATATTTCTAGAGCTATATTGAATAGAAGTGGTGATAGAGCACATCATTGTCCTGATACTGATTTTTAAAGTGAAAACTCTCAGTCTTTAACCATTTAGTATAATGTTGACTGTTGGTTTGTCAACAATGGCTTTTATCAGTTTGAGATAAAGACCATCTTTTCCAATTTTCTGTAGGGTTTATTTTTATCACAAATGTGCTTTGGACTTTGTCAAATACTTTTTCTGCACCTATTGAGATGATCATGTTTTTTTATCCTTAGCTCTCTTAATATGGTGTGTTACATTTATTGATTTGCGTATGTTAAACCACCCCTAAATCCCTGGGATGAATCATACTTTTTCATAGTGTATAATCTTCTTTCATATTTGCTTCATTCTATTTGCCTTATTGAGGATTTTTGCATTTGTGTTCATTAGAGTGTTTGACCTGTAGTTCTTTGTGGGTTTTTCTCTTGTTTTGGTATCAAGGTAATGCTTGCTCCAGGAATGAGTTTGGGAGTATTGTTTCTATTTCAATTTTATTAAAGAATTTGAGGAATAGTGAACAAAAAAACTGTATTAATTTTTCTTCTGAGATTCTGCTACATTGGATCATAATTTTGAACTTTAAATATTAGGATTTCTATTCAATATCTCTTTCTTGGTTCACTTTTGCAATGTCTCTCAACATAACTTTTATGAACTTATAGCCACTATGCATTTCCTGTTAGGTTTATTCTCAGGTATTTTTAGTGAGTACACTACATTCATTTCATGGTTGATTTGGAGTACAATTCCACAAGTTAGTCTGTTGTGTGAATATGATTTAAAGAATTTTTCCCTTAACAGTTGTCCCCAGAGATGTCTTCTCCTGCCACTTTCAACTATGGAACACACATTTTCCGATCAACGCAGCTCAAGTTGTACTTCAGAATCCTGTAATAATAGCTCATTCCTGATTAATCGCTCACCTATGTGCATTTTCCATGAAGAGCTGGTTTGGCCAAGATTTGGCCATAAATCATCCACTGAGTTGGGATTTCATTATTTTCCTAGTCTTATGTAATAAAGAAACCCAACTGGGAAATCAGCGGGTATTCAAGCTTACTGGGGTTAATAAAAACTAAATTTAGTCAAACAACTATTATGCTTAATTCTCATTCAAGTAGCAAACAATTATTGCCACTTTTTATGTTCAGAATTCTAAAACTAGAAATGTATCCCTACTCTCAAGTAAATCATTGTCTAGTAGGAGAGACAGATATGAAACAAATAATTGAAACATTATGAAACAATTATATTTGACAAAGCAATAGGAACCCACAACCAAATGACAATTGAATATGTGATGTGACGTGTGTGTGTGTGTGTGTGTGTGTGTGTGTGTGTGTGTGCCGAATCAGGAGCACTTATTTGTACTAATTCCATGTCACTGTTGTATAGGAAACATACACACTCAGACAAAAACAAGCGCAGCTAAAGCAAGCTTCATAGGGTGTGATTGTAAATGTTTTTTCCAGCTCTACCTGAGAAAATGTCTATGACAACCAGGTTACATCCACCCCATTGATGGATTCTGTGGATTGAAAAAGCTCAAGCGATTAATGAAAATATTTGGGGAGAATGATCGAGGCCATGACAGTAAATAAAAAGTATATCCTTTTCATTAGTTACATGTGTATATTGCAATAAAATAGACCACAATAAAATATGCATACTACATGAATGTTGGGGTTCTAGAGCTTGCAGTTTCTCCACACGAAGTAACTAATAAGAATATTCTTTTTCTGTCATTGTCCAAATTATGCTAATCTCTGCTCATGCCACACCATTCCCCTCCTTTACTGGTATTTGCTATAAAAGTCCTTTGTTTTTTTTAAAACATAAATTCACTGTGTCTATGCTTCACCTTTGTTCTTGTTCAAAATTCTCTCTCCAGTGTTACTAAAGAGCTTTGATTTGTTCTTCTGCTTCTTTCACAGAGGGTTAAAACTGTGACTTCCTGCTTAACCTGTCTCTCTAGTGATGACTCTGAATGTTGTGGTGGTTTTGTTTGTTTGTTTGTTTGTTTGTGGTCTGTATTCTGAGCACTCTGTGCATTCATAATGTCTTGGGGTACCGTTAGCCTTGAATGGAACCTCTGGTGCTTGGTAGACTCAAGAGAAAAGCCTTTTGTTTAACCACTCTGCAGGCTCTTTGCCATAGAGGATGTGTGCTAATTGAAAAGTAGGAAACACAAATGCGTTAGCAGTGATTTAGTAAAATTAGACTGCTCCTTTAAGTGGATGTTATTTTCTCACATGCAGTTTCTTTTTTCTTGCAACTTCAGGGTTAATCGTCTTACTGGAGTATATCTCTCCTTAATTATGGCACCCACAGTGCTTCCTGTGCTCTCTTCTCTCTTTAACCCATTTCAACTCATTTCTGGCAGGTTTCTGCTCTCCCAGTTCCACCAAAACAATGCTTTTCTAATGGTGATCAATTTTCTGTACCTTGGTGCATGTAATGAATAGTTACTTTTATATTGCATTATACTTCACACTACAATAGTATATTTCCTAAATGTAATAAATATGAATGACCTCAAACTCTATCTTAGAACACATTTTCTCCTTGGCTTTGTATTACATTTTCCTGGTCTTTTTAGTCTACTTTCTTTGTCTCTTTTGTCTATTTTCTTAAACCTCTTTGTTGGAGCGGCCTGTTCCACTTCTCTGTCTCACATCTGCTCCCTGAGATTTTCTGCTCTTTGGTGTTAAATGCCACCTACAAGCCATACTTACGTTATACTACATCTTCAACACTGAATTCCAAATTTAGATGTCCAACTAATTGATACATGTCTACTGGACAGTTTAAACTGAACTTTCCAAGGTAGAATGCAGCCAACATGTCTCACAGTCCTCTTCACCTTAGTAACAGACTCTAGCCTTAAACTGAAAAAAGAGAAATCTACTTTGAATTCCTTTGTTTCTCTTACGCCTGCAATTCAACAACCCCATGTGTCATCCTAAGACCCAAGTTTTCTTTTTCTCATTATCTTTACTGTCCATAACATTCTGTTGTCATCTTTTTGTTTTTTGTTTTTTTTTCTTTTTATTGAGTTTATTGGTACAATCTAGGTATACAATACAATTACATTCATCATTGGGATTCTGTACCTTTACATAATAGGTCTTGATTCTCATTTTTTCCCCTTGTCCCTGCCCTCCCTTCACCCCCTCCTCCCCTCCCCATTTGCAAACACTTTATTTCCATTTTTTAAGTTTCTCATATTTTTTTCCTCTCCCTTATTACCTTTCCCCCACCCTTCCCACTTTCCCTACACCTTTAGCCCTTTACTTCCTATTTCACATTATTAATTATCTCATTAGGATCCTATGTACTATTATAGTTTTTCACCCCAAAGAAACTATTCGGTTTTTTCCTAAAATAAAACTAAAAAGGAAAGTAAAAGAGAAAAGGCAATGATGTAACATTAAAATAATCCTTAATTCTGGAGATGAAAATGGTCCCTGAACATATTTAAATTGCTTCTTGCTCTTATAGTCTTATCTTATTCTTTATTTCATTATTTAGAGAATACTTTATTAGTTTCTGTAATCAAACCCATGTAGATATGACCTTACATATTTAGTATGATGTGTTACCCCTGTACACATGGAAAAAAAATTAAAACTAAAATAAAAATAAATTAACATTTCTAGACCAATATGGTTGTCCATTTCTGTACAATGCCAACTCAACACAGTAAATTGGGATGACTTTTTCCAAAGTTGGCAGCACCGTTAAAGTTTCCCAAATTATATATATATATATTTATATAAAAAGACTAATAATAGTATGTTATGCATTGATAGCAACAATAGCTTTTCCAGGTTCTGCAGTCATCTGAACAAAATTATATACATTCAGTTAAAAAAAAAAAGAAAAGAATAATATCCAGACAACAGCAAAGTTCTGTTGCTGTTGTGGTACCTGGCACCATTTTTTCTATTAGCCTCTTAATCATCATCTGGGAAGAGAACATTCTAGAGTAATATCATTAAATGTAGCTCTGATAAAGCACGGTACCTACTATGTATCATAAAGCAGGTACTAGATATTTTACATTCATAGAGGTATGATACAGTACTGTCCTACATCAATAATACTAGATTCAGTTTTGGTTTGAAATTTACTTTGTCTGCAAATAAGATTGCTACCCCTGTTTTTTTCTGGGCTCCTGTCACATGGAGAATTGTTTTCTATCTTTTCACTTTCAGTCTATGGGCTTCTTTTTGCACTAGGTGTGTTTCTTGTATACAACATATTGTTGGATTTTGCTTCTTATTCCATTTTGCCAGTCTATTTCTCTTGATTGGTGAGTTGAGGCCATTGACATTGCTGGTTATAACTGATATGTACTGACTTATTATTGACATGTTATTGGCCTTTTGTTGACTCTTTTTACTTTTTCACCTTCTCCTTTTAATTTCTTGCCTTGCCTATTTGATTTGCTCTGTTGGGCCTCATGGTGTTGTTGCCTTCATTGTCTTTTTCTAGGATCTTGTTTAGAATTGCTTGTAGTGCTGGTTTGGTATTCATGTAGTTTCTCAGGTGTTCTTTGTCGTGGAAGTGTCTTATTTCCCCATCCATTTTGAAAGAGAGTTTTGCTGGATACATCAGTCTAGGTTGGAGGTTGTTCTCTTTTAGTACTTGAAATATCTCATTCCAGGCTCTCCTTGCCCCAAGGGTTTGTGTTGAAAAGTCTGCTGTGATTCTGATGGGCTTTCCTTTGTATGTGATTTGTTTCTTTTCTCTTACTGCTTGTAGTATTTTGTTCTTCTGTTGGGTTTCTGGGATCTTGATTATTATATGTCTAGGTGTAGATTTTTTTTTATTGTAGCTAGTTGGGGTCCTATATGCCTCAGTTATCTGAATGTCAAATTCTTCCCCTCTGTTTGGGAAGTTTTCTGTCATTAATTCTGCAAACAGCTTTTTTAAGTCATTTGTATTTTCTCCTGCTACTTCATGTATTCCTATCAGTCTTATGTTATTCTTCTTTGCATCATCTAGGAGTTGTTGGATTGAGTTCTCATGATCTATTACTGTTTTTAAGAGACTCTCTTTTCATGGTCACTGACTGCAATCTTACCTTCTATATCTGAGAGCCTATCTTCACATTCTTTTATTCTGTTGCTTACACTTTCAGTAGAGTGTTTAATCTCCTGGATATCTGTTTGCATTTGTTTTATGGATTCCATTTCTTTCCTATGCTGGGTGTTTATTTTTTCCATTTCTTTCTTATGCTGGGCCTTCATGGCTTCTATCATGGTCCTGAGCTCATCTATTTTTTTGTCAGTTTCTGCTCTAGAGTCTCGAATCACGATTTCCATTTTGCTCACTATCTCTATGGTTATCTGGGAAATTATTTGTGTTTTGAACTTTTCTAGAGCCTGATTGATCTGTTTTGTTACTTCCTGTGCTTTGAGTTCAGGATGTCCTGGTGGTTCACTATCAGCCTTTTCATCCTCATTTGCCCTACTGTTTGCCATTGGTGAACTGGAAGTCTGTCCTTGTGTCTTGCTTAAGTGTTTTCTCATTTTAAGTCTTGTTGTCGGACTGTCCTTGGTTTAATCTCTGGATTATCACCCAAATCTTCCTGATATAGTTGCACCCTAGCTTCTGTGTCTCTAACGACCCACAGACATTCTCATCTTCATAACATCAGAGAAAACAGCTCATCAAATCAACGGCAATGCTTTACCCCAACTGATACAATCAGCAACACATTAAGATCAAGCACAACTTGGACACTGACCACCTGTGGTAGTCACTAGTGTATCATCCTTAAATCATTTGAATTAAATTGCAATCAAGAAGCAGTCCAGAACATGTCTGCAGTGAACAAACTTTGCAATATAGTATATTTCACATATAATGGCTCAGACAGAGCGAGGATGCAAGACCCCTGATCTCAGTTAGCTGATTGCTGAACCCCATGATGCTGACTGACATCGGGCTGCAAGGCCCAGATTGAGATCCCCATCCTTCTGAATGGTTGAACTCCCCAACATTCTATTACAGGTTTCCCACGCCCTTTCTTTAAAGATGTTCAAAGTTGGGAACTCAGAAAAATACCCTTGATGACCAAGCGAGGATGCAAGACCCCTGATCTCAGTTAGCTGATTGCTGAACCCCATGATGCTGACTGACATCGGGCTGCAAGGCCCAGATTGAGATCCCCATCCTTCTGAATGGTTGAACTCCCCAACATTCTATTACAGGTTTCCCACGCCCTTTCTTTAAAGATGTTCAAAGTTGGGAACTCAGAAAAATACCCTTGATGACCACCTCTGTCTTTGCAGCGTGGGTCCAAAGACTTGCACAGTCAGGAGGTCTGAGAGTGCGGGGGGAGGGCTTATGGGGGTTCAGGGGTGCCCGCGTGGCTATCTTCCCGGCGCTTGAGCAATGGCTGCTGGGTCGGGAGCAGGCGTGGTTCTCCTTCCCGCAGTGGATCAGGCCCGGCCTACCTCCGGCGCTTGAGCAATGGCTGCTGGGTCGGGAGCAGGTATGGTTCTCCTTCCCGCAGTGGATCGGGGCCCGGCCTACCTCCCCGTGCTTGAGCAATGGCTGCTGGGTCGGGAGCAGGCGTGGTTCTCCTTCCCCTCATCTTTTTGTTTTATCTTTTTTAACCATCCTCCCTTAAAGATGGCTTTCAGTTCATATAAAATACAACAAAATAAAGATACTTACAGTTCTATATATGAGAAATTAGCACAAAATATAATTTCTTATATTGAAGGGTTTTTTGGGTAATGCTGGGGATTAAACTCTCAGCCTTTGCATTGAGCTATATTCCAAGCCTCTTTTATATATTTATTTTTATTTCAATACAAGTTCTTGCTCGTTGCCCTGGCTGAGCTCCAATGTGCAATCCTCAGGGCTCAACCTCCCGGAATGCTGGTATCACACGTGTGATCCACCATGCTCATTATAATGAGAAATTTATATTTGATACTTTCTCTAATACCAACATATAGAATTATAGGGAGGAACAGATGGCTGAAAAAATGGTTTATAAACTCTTAACTCTAAAACAGTGTAAATGTTATTCATTAGTAACTTGTTTCATATTCAGTAGTCACCAAGCATATGTCTTATACAAAGCTGTGCGTATTGAAACATAAAATCAACTCACTGTCAAGGAGGAAAGATGAAAAGATAAGTCATTCAAACTATAATAGTACATAAGATCCTAATGGTATCATTGACAATGTGAAATAGGAAGAAAAGGGCTAAAGGTGTAGGGGAAATGGGAAGGGTAGGGGAAAGGAAATAAGGGATAAGGGAAAAAATGAGAAAATTAAAAATGGAAATAAAGTATTTGTAAATAGGGAAGGGAGGAGGGGGTGAAGGGAGGGCAGGAACAAGGGGAAAAAATGAGAACCAAGACCTGTCATGTAAAGGCATAAGATCCCAATGATGAATGTAACTGTACTGTATACCTAAAATGTACCAATAAACTCAATGAGGAAAAAAATAAGCAAAAAGATAAGTCAATAAATATGACAGGGGAGTAAATACAATAACAAAGGTGAAGAAGAGGTAGCCAGGAAGGTAGTATTGGCTGGAACAGGAAGAAGATGATCCATTTCCTGGTTATTCAAGCGAAAGCATGGGAGGTTTCTTTCATTTCTGTTTCTCTTACTCTTTCCCCCATCCAGTTCCTTTTCCAGAAAATTCCACACCAAGGATTCTCAGACTTTTTGTAAGAGACCAACAGTAAATATTTCAAGCTTAACCCTTTTTGTCTTCTATCTAAACCCTTTCCTCTTCCTCCTGCTCCTCGTTCTTCTATCTTCTTTTTCTTCTCATTCTCTTCTACCTTATTTTGTCATCTTCCAGAAAGGTAAAGTGTTTCTTAACTACTGGGGCCACTCATACCCCTCTGGTCCATAGTTTGCTAACCAGTGCCCTACTCAAAACTTTTCCCCAAATCATAGTCCCTGCCCACCTAAACTACTGCCCTAGCTGGGAGGACTACTGTCTTTTTCCTGTATTTATTTCTATTTGACTTCCTGCTCCTGCTCTGGCTCCTACTTCCAGTGCCTGGCTCCACAAAGTAGCCAAGAAATCTTTTAAATGAGACAAGTCATGTTTCATGTCAAGGAAGTCTTCTGAGGTGAACAAACACAATTAACGTATTGCAATAATTCTGTTATACTTAAAGAACCGAGAAGTTGTCTTGAGGGGGAGAGGCAAGAAAGGGGTAGTACTTTTAAAGAAAAACAGGATGCTTCTGACTATGCTATTCTAGCGATGCAGATGAAAACAACACTGAGATTCCACCTCACCTCAGAAAGAATCAACCAATCAAGAAATCAACCAATAATAAATGCTGGTGGGGGTGTGGGGAGAAAGGCACCCTTCTCTGTTGTTGGTGGGAGTACAGACTGGTGCAACTACTGTGGAAATCAGTATGGTGATACCTCAAACAACTAGGAATGGAAGTCCCATTTGACCCAGCTATTCCCCTATTGGGTATCTTCCCAAAAGAATTAAAAGAATCATGCTGCAGTGATATATGCTCACCCATGTGGTATAGTTTGTAAAGGCTAAAACTTTGAAACAGCCCAATGGACCATCAGTTGGAGACTGGATACAGTTTTTTTGTTTTTAATGCTGCTACTTATTAACATGGGCAGTTAGACTTGAGAATATGAGGTCTGTCATTTCACATAGTTTCTAAAGATTTTGCTTTTTATTTTGCCTTTGTTTGGCAATACTTGGAATGGAGTGTAGGGGCTCACCCCTGTCAGGCAAGTGCTCTGCTACTGAGCTGTGGTCTTGCTGTGTAGTCCAGGCCAGCCTTGAACTCTCAGCCTCCTTGCTCCTGAGTGCTGGGATTACAGGCATGCACCACCACACCTGGCATCTTCTTTAGCTTTTATTTGAATTTTTACATATTTAAAAAATCTTGAATCAGGTATCTATGTAATGCTAAGAAAACCTTTTTTCATATATATATATCTTTAATATAAATTAATTTATAAAATACTGGGTTTCACTGTGGTATGTTCATACATGTATATGACATACTTTGATCATATCCCCTGTTGTCCTCCCTTACTCCCCTTGCTCCCATCCCTTTCTTTTTTTCTAATAGTCTTCCTTCTACTTTCATGTCCTCTTTTTTCCACTAGATTTCACATATTAGGGAAAACATGTGTCATATGTGTTTCTTTTTCTTTCTTTCTTTCTTTTTTTTTGTACCAGGGATCGAACTCAGGACCTTGCACTTGTGACACAGGCGGTAGCACCACTGATCTAAATCCCTGGGCCCCCATCTGTGTTTCTGACTCTGGCTTATTTTGCTTAACATGATGATCTCCACTTTCATCCCTTTTCCTCTAAAGACATGATTTCATTCTTCTTCATGGCAGAATAGTGTTATACCATATTTTCTTTATCTATTCTTCTGTTGCTGGGCAACTAGGCTGATTCCATGTCTTGGTTGTTGTGAATTGTGTTCCCATATACATGAGTATGCAGATATTTCTTTTTTTTTTTTTTTTTTTTTTTTTTTGCGGTACTGAAGATCGAGCTCAGGACCTTGCTCTTGCAAGATAGGTGCAGTGCCACTAGCTAAATCCCCGGCCCATTATGCACATATTTCTATAGGATTTTGAGACACAGTCTCACTAAGTTATCCAGAGTATCTGTGAACTTGCTGTTCTCCTCCCAAATAACTGGGATTATAGCTGTGCACCACCTCATTCAGCTTCACTAGGATTTTCATTTTGAGATGCAATTATTCTGAATAATGAACAGAAAGTGATTAAATATAGTTTTAAATAACCCAGTAAATACTTAAACTTCAGTAAATACTTAAGCTTAGCATAAATGAGAAAATGAGAGGAGGAGGAGGAGGAGGAGGAGGAATTAGTTTTTAAAAAGTGAGGGTATAGGGTGGAGAAAAAGATGAAGACCATAGAGCATACATTCTGTTATCTAAAAGCTCAGTATTTGTATTTACACTGTTTATCTCTTTGGCTTGTCCTGGGTCCTTATTGGTCTGGTTCTGTCTGCTCAGTTTTTCTGTGCTGTGAAGTCCAGTATGAAAATGGCCATGGGCCAGGATGTAACTCAGTGGTGCCGTGCCCACCTAGAAAGTGCAAGGTCCTGAGTTCAATTTCTGGTTCTGCAAAAAGAAAAGAAAAGAAAAGAAAAGGGCCATTTCCCTCCCCCAGTGTCCCTGTCCACACTGGCTTCTGGAAGATTTCTGGGTGTGACACATCCTTTCTTGTATTTGACACCACATTTTTCTGCAGAATTCCCTCTTCCTTTTTTTCCGTTTCACTCACTGCCTCTTCTTTTTTTAAAGACCCAACTTCCTATGTCTTAAACCCTAGGACCCCTAATTTCTCCACAACTCTATTTTTGAGCCACACAATGTAGTGTTTTTCCGACCCAACTTCTTAAAGGAAGTAAATAATTTACAGCAAAAATGAAGCACAAGTTCAATTACCTGTGTCAGTATGAATTAGTCATGTATTGTTGAGACAGTTTCAAGAGTTCCTCTTTCAAATAGCACTTTTCCCCCTGAAAACATGAAAATGCTTTCACCTCTATTGCTTCTTTGTTCCCACACAGTAAAGTTTATTTGTTTTCTTTTTTTTCATTTAAGGATTGAGGTTAGGTATTATTATCCCTGTTTTCCTTATGATGAAACCAAAGCAGAGAGCGGGAAAACAATCTCCGCACCCTGGGACACCCGATATCTGGCCTCCCAGTTCAGAGGGCCAGATTTTCACTCTCCTCCTGGTCTTGCTGAGGTCACTTAGAAACTGAGGCAATTTCTATGGCCTGCTTTGGATTACTTATAGGTGAAGGCCATTTGTCTGTAACTATTTTGAATTCATCAGATCTGTTAGAATTTCAAATACACTTTTCCTAAACCATTGTTTCTCAAACTTGAGTAATGTACATATACACTTTAAATGAAGGATCCTTATAGATTCTGAGCAGAGACCAAGTGTTTTTATTCATACTGCTACTTAGGAACATGCAAAGAGAAAATCGACTCATTTCACATAGCTACAATCATATAAATAGTTTATGGTTATTATTTTGCATCAAAAAGCAAATGAAAATTACAGATCAAATTCACACAGAATTGTATTTCTGAGGAGCTTTAGCTGGTCCATAACCTAAATGTGGAGATGATGTTCTTTTAGGGAACATAATTAGCTAATCAACAGGAATGTGTTCTGGCCACCGGGCATAGGTTTTTTTCAAGCTTGGTGTGCTTGGGTCCCTCTGGACTGGATAATGCACCATTCTCTCGTCACTTTTATCCTGTTGGAGTGAGATCTTCATTCATCAGAGTGCTGTAATGCCACCAGAGGAAAAAGCATAATGATGTACTTATGTCTGTCTCCTCTCTCTCTCTCTCTCTCTCTCT
>NW_022900923.1:15952861-15961078 GCF_012274545.1 Fukomys damarensis
CTCTCTCTCTCTCTCTCTCTCTCTCTCTCTCTCTCTCTCTCTCTCTCTCTCTCTCTCTTGTTAGTATACTATAAATAAATCACTTCTTCTTGGCACCAACACAGGCACTTAGACTGAGTGGCAGTGCTCAATTATTAAGTGGTATTCCAGACAATGCAGAAAATCCTTATATTAAATTTATTAAATACCAACACAAATTTCTTTTTGCCTCTCACAAGAACTCGTAGGCTCTGGGAATCAGGTGACTCCAGTTGGAGAAATCTTACCTTAAATGTCTTGCTTTGGAGAAGCAGCTGGAGTCTTCACGTCCAACCTTGAACTAGGCAGCTACCTACAGAGTGATTTAAGGGCCCCAAGCCAAGGAACTCACCCCTCCCAGGTTGTTAAAGCCCTTGAAGGACTCAATTCCTTAGATGAAAAGACTGAAGTACTCAGATTAAATGCACATATATTATCTGGGAAGAGGAAGTGTTAAGGAATGATTCTTTACCAGATGTTAATTTATTATCATTTTAATTATGCATCACAGGAAGTCAGGAGGGATGAAACATAGACTAGGTGAGTATTATTAAGTGGTGTCAGGGATCCACAGAGGCAAACACAAAGCCCTTCTGCACAGTCCTGAAAATTCAGTAGTACACGGATAAAATGGATTGGAAACCTCTGGGGTAATGGTGGGTGTAGCAGAGGCAGACACTTAGAAATAGCTGCATTAATAGCCAAATCCAGCAGAAAAAGTAGGTGCTTTGGGACCAGCAGAAAACACAGTTGCCTGAACAGAAAACGTTTGGATAAGAAAAGTAAATCTATCCCTCTTTATAGTTTCCTAGTCAGTTTTGAGACTTTTGCTTTTCTTTTCTTTTTGTTTTAAGTGTAAGAACATCTCCATCATAAAAGATAAGTGATTCTTTAATTATGGCATTTCTATTTGATATGTCTTCCCAAGCTTCTCTATGCCCCACCAAGGATTTTCCTTGATCTCTTTTACACACTGCCCTGTGGGAGCAAGGGGGAGGACCGGATCTACCTCTCAGCCCATAGCCACGTTCCTTCCTACTCTCTCTGTGTGGCTAGTGACATAGTTGCACAGTCCTGGATTTTTCATATGCCGCCCTTGAATAAGAAAGCAGAGTCAAATAAGTTGTTGCAATTATTTTGCTGCTTTTTACCCCCTCCCCAGTATTGTTCATGTTCAACGTGTGTTTATCTACTGGGCATGGAATGAACTTCTTTTCCCCTCATCTTCAATAGCTTACAAGAATAAAAGCTAACTGTTGTACATATGTCAAGGAGTTCACTATGCTGTGTTTATGGGTGAAGAGATGATGGATAGAAAGGCTTTCCCCGAGGACAAGGAAATTAATATTTATCAGGAGTCCTTCCAGCATGATCTCATTTACTCCTCAGAGCCTCTGTAAGACATGAATTATCAGCACCATACCGAGACAGGAGAAGTAAGGAACTCGCAGGGAGTCACGCAGCTAGTGTCAGAGCTCCTGCCTGAATCCCTGGTGTGTTAACTCCAAACTACGTGTCATTTCCTCTTTGCACTGCCCCTTGTGACAGCCCCCTTCCAGCGACTTTTTCTCTCAGAAGCTGAGGACAGATGGGGCCACCTGAGCACGCACAGAAAATACTTCTAGCTCTGCGCACCTTTAATCCTTCTCCAAGGATGGGCCTTCTCACACAACTCCCTGTTTCCTCTGCCCCCTGTACCTCCTTCCTTTCTCTGTGCTGTCTTAGCTTCGTTCAGTTTGTGTTTCACACTTTTCTCCCAGAAAGTAGTGGGCCAGCCAGGAATCACGACCAAGATTGATGGAGGAGAACTATTCTTCTTCCCTCGCCCCTGTCCATAGCGATTTCTTGGTGAGGACATTTTGAGACAATTATGGTGCACAGACCAGCAGCTGTGCTTGAAATAGTGCAGCCAAATGTCATCCTACGTCCAGGACTGAGACGCAGAAGGTGCATGGAGGGGCTCTGTCCCACGCTGGACTCCCAACTAATATAGCCAGGACGTGGTGCTCAGCTCTGCTTTTCCTCCTGGAAGCTACCTCATAAAGTTATGTTAGTATCAGGACAAAGCCAGAAAGCTAAAAACAAGAAGAGCTCAATAAACACTAAAGAAATTTCAGAAAACCCATCACCAATTTACTTGAGGACTCAGGTGCATTTTTTTTTCTTAATGCTGCTTCTACTCTTTTTTTTTTTTCAGTGTTTTCGTGCTGAAATGATAAAGGGAGAGCAACTTTGATTTTTGTTTGCAGCTTGGTGACCAGTGATGGGGAAAATTTTTAAACCATCCATCTACTAAGTTCTGGGAATTGTCAGAGGATTTTATTTGTACAGTGCCTTCCTGACCCCTATTTTCTGAGAGAAGTAAAAATTATGCTGGATTTGTAAACACAGTGCTTTTATTAAGTTGAACTTTTACAAATGTACTTAGTGAAAATAACACTTTTATTTAGTATAAGCATACCAAAGGGGCTTTGCTTATAGAATGTGGTATGATTGATAATGCATTCAAAGACTGTTACGAAGTAAGCATAATTTTAGAGTTTGTAGGGTCTTTTCAAATCACTTTGTACTTTAATGTACAGCTTCATTAGTCGAGATGAAGGATATTTGTCTTTGTATTTTAATAACAGAAATTCATATTATACCATGTACCTTTTCAAGCAAATCAACTATGATTCCCAATTTAAAAAATTCTTCTTTTAAAAAATGTAAATTGCATTGCCTTGGAACATAGAAAGAAATGAAAAAATGTGACCATTAAATATTAGAAATATACTAATTGAAAGTGCCTGCAGCATGCATATTAAGCCATGCTGTATAAGTTTTTCCTTTCTGGCAACTTACAAAAGTATAAAATAAAACCTAAATTTTAGTACTTAATAGCAAAGAAAATGTAACCCATAAAATAGTTGTTATTATAGAAGTAGTTTTTAATTACAGGCGTGCCATGAGAAATGTTTCTTTGTCTTGTTTTCATATGTTAACGTCTTTTGTTTCTTGCAGAACTACTCAAATGCTATCCTTCTTACTCACACGTCAGAATTCCATTTTAAAATTTCAAATACATGCTATTCATTTTGCACATACTTTTTCCACTTTCCTTTTTCTTTGAATGAATGACAAGTCCAGGAAATTTAAAACTGCGTGAATGTAACACATACATGCTAATAATTCCCTCATGTGAGCTCCTGGTGAATGCTGTTATCCTGCTTTACTATTTATTTTTGCTAAGATATAATAATATAAACTGACTAGATGTTGTCACTATATTTTGAGTTCTTAAACGCTAACAGTAGAATCTTCTGTAGCTGCTTTAAGTAAAAAAAAAAAAAAAAAAGAAATTATTGAGGAAGGTAAAATGCTCCCAGAACCATTGAGAGGGCAAAACTGCAGGAGGAGGTTGAGTTTCTAGGAATTATTCCCAAACTTGAATTCCAGAATTAGGCTGCAGGGAGCTGTTTCTGCCACCCATCTTCAGGCTGCACATCAGGCAGCCACCATCCCTTTATAACACCACAGTCTGGAGTTATTTCACCTCCACTGTGACCTGGGCCAGCAAAACCAGTCCCACACATTCTGCCTGTCTCCTGTGTGACTTGTTTTTTGAATCAAAGTCTGTCATGAGTACATCTGATTGGCTTAAATTATATCTTTATCAGGAGCTCTAGCTATAAGAGCAAGATTGGGAAGGGAAGACCTTTGAATTTAATTCATTTATTACAAGGAATTTAAAGTAAATGTTTCAATAGCCCATTCCTGTAATCCACTCCAGTCAGTAGTCTTGATACCTCTAACCTTTTAAGATCCTGTGCTTTTAGCTACTTGGACATTCTTCATGTTGGAGGAACTTGTGGTATACAGGACCTGCCTATAATGTGATCAGGCATCAAACTGACTTTTTTCATTGAAATATTAGTATATGGAAATTTTCTCTGCATCTGTGAATTCCCCAGAGAAAAACAAGCCACTATCCTGCCTGGTAGGACAGGGAAATCATCTGGCTGCTGTCATTCTGGGGTAGAACAGGAAAGGGGTTTGAGGACAATATCTGAGGGTATAGACTTTCACTAGATTCTCTTGTGTTTACCCCCCATAGTTTTCTTTCTTTTTCTTTTTTGGTACCAGGGATCAAACTCTGGTCTTTGTGCTTGCGAGGCAGGCAGCAGAACCACTGAGCTAAATCCCTGGCCCCCAGATTTTAGTTTTCAACAGCATGTGGAACCTGTGTTCTGGTATTCCCCATATTTTTATAGCCTCTTTTTTTTTCCTTTGATACTTTGATTATTTTTTAAGTCAGTGCACATCTCTGAAGGCCTTAATCTAGGCAGAGAGCTGTGCCAGCCCATGAGGGCACTATTCATGCTCATTCATCAAATGTTTGCTGAATCTCTGCCATGCAGCCAACACTAATAAGTTAATTACTTCTACCCTCAAAGAGCTGAGGGTTTGGTAGCAAAGTCAGAGGAACGGGAAGCAAAGTGCGGAGAATTATTAATAATAATAGAAATAATTGTAGTCAGGGAGTTGTTCCTTTTGTTTAAGAGTTGGAAAAACAGAGTATGCAAATAGGGAAAATATTTGGATGCTTATAAGATAGGACAAAGTGCAAAATAATATAGCATAAATCAGGTACACTAGAGCTATTGAGGGATCAGACTGGGGTACAGGGAACCCCAGAAACAGTAGAGAGCGGTCTGAGTGCAGTGCCTGGCAGCAGTGGGGGCTTCTGATGTCACGAGAACACTACATGCTATTGTGAACTTTTGGTGAAATCATCAGTAGGCAGGACACCTCGGGTAGGCAGGACACTGCAGGGAAAGTTTAAACTGAAAGGTTCAATGAATTCTGCATGTGGGTCTGGGGATTGTGTTTTCTCAGTTAGAGGTCATAGGGCACTAGATGGAACTACCTAGTGTGGGAGACCTCAAAGGAAGAGGCAAGCACATTCCTGGCAGTGCTGGCCCTGCAGGAACACCTGGGGACCCAGGGAATAAGAGTCATTGGAAATCTAGGCCTGCGTTCTGGCCATGCCTATTTGTTTCCGCTGCATTTCTTATGCCTTTCTCAGAGGCGATGGCAGAATGAGAGAATGAATCTTAATTAAGATTTTCTCAAAGCCCCATCCCTGCTTTCATCAGAGGGTTCCACTTTTAAATCTGTTGCATATATGAGTTTTACCTGAGAATCTCTTTAAAGATGTAGTTCAGTAGCAGCAGGTGTTGCACGATCAATCCTCAGTACAGAAAAAGAAGTCAATATTTAGTGTGGGGAAAGAAAAGAGAGAAAAATTAGACCTACCGTGTTTTTAGAAAGAATATAAATAAAGTAACTAGGATAATCTTTCATGGGAATTTTAAGGCAGAGAGCCATTAAATGGCAAATAGGGAAATATATTCCTAGTGAAGAAAACAGTAGAGACAAAGGCAAGAAGACACAATTGAGTGTGTTTTTGGCAACTTCCTGGAAAGCACTGTTCCATGGCTGACGCAGCGGGCATGTTGCAGCCTTTGAATTGTTTCTGAGAGGCAATAACATATCTCTTAGAAATGAGGTGGACTGGGAAGCATGATGAATATGTAAACTCACTGTAACTTGTGAGCCAGTTATTCAAAGCATGGAAGAAATTTGGATTCATCCATGGAGCCATCACACTGTTTTTGGCCTGGGCCCTACCCAGAAACCTATGACAGTATCTCTAGTGCCTCTGTAGAAATTCTGGCCACAGTGCACCAAGGGGGAAAAAAAACTTTGTTAGGAAAATATTGATCAATATTATCATCTCTTGAGCAACAAGCAAATTATAATAGTTGAATGTTCTGTGGTATCTCACAAGTTTGTAGAATCCTGCAAAAGCATTTATAGCCCCTGAGTGAGGAATCTTTTCAACTTGGACAAATCTATGGGCTACTGCTCTGTCTTTGAACCAAGTGCTTGGTGGGACAATCATTCAGTCCCTCCTCTTTCGGCTATCACACATTGTTGGTATGGCCTTGTCATTGGAATGTATTGCTCATTGCCAGAAGAGTGATGTAGTCCTGGGAGAGGAGAAATATATATTCACTTCTCAATAGGCAAAAAACATTTAATAAATCAAGACTACGCAACATAGCAAAGGCAGTAATGGAGAATACCTTTCTCTACGTGGAATATTATTGTGAGTCCTGAGAAGAGGAATGGTCAGACGTCAGAATCTTTGTTCTAACAAACTACAGCCACTCTCAGCAGCACCGAGTACTCCCCATTCTTCTGTCTTGGAATCTGTTTCTAATCTTATTATTTATTAGCCTTAGGAATACTGTCATAATGTTTTACAGTGTTTGAGCAAGCCAGTGAAGAAACTTAAAAAAAAAGTCACATATTTAAAAATAAATTTGGTATCTTAGTGACTATTTAAAAATATACTTGATGCCACTACTGACTTTTTTGTCTTTTAAAGACACATGAGGAGGATTTTTTAGAGGTGGATTTAGGATGCACTCAAAAACAGAATGTGGGTGTTCAGGGGAATGAGACTTGATACAGTCTGGAACTGGGGATCTTTTATGTGTTTTGGGTGGTGAGAATCTGTGAAATTCAGTAATCTACAGTCTTAGTCTTGTCTAAGGGGTGGAAAAGGATGTAGTGAAATAATGGCCTATTCATATGGGAAATCCCAAAAAGGTGGTCCATTCATGGGTGAAAGAGAACCACTCCAGAACCACTCCACGACTCCGATTTAAAAAAGGAAATGGTCAAACCCATTTGTAGGTGAAAGGGAGTCGCCCAGATTTACTCTGTTTTGGGAGGAGAGAGAGAAGAAAAAAGTAAACTGGGCTAGTAAAGCTGCAGTTTTTCTTCCAAATACAATTTTTTTAAATCTTGATTTTTTTTTTTTTTTTTTTTTTTTTGGTCTCCTTTCTACCTAGTTTTCACTTTTTCTATCAGACCTCATTTCTTCCTTCTGAAACTGCAGGCCCTTATTCTTAAGGGGCTGCAGAAGGCCTACAGTTCCTCTTTAGTAATTGCTTCAGGCTGAGAAGGGGCACTGGATACTGGGTGTCATCTTTTCTTTTTTTTTGGTACCAGGGATTGAACTCAGGACTGGGTTCCATCTTTTGAAGAACCATCATCTTTCTATCGTGAAACCAAAGTAAGATCTCTGCAATTTCCATGCCTCTTTTTAGGTTCTTTTGTGGTTGTCAAGATAAATGTCACCGGGATGGTTCTGAAGGGTTTCCGAGGCTGAAATAGGAACTTAATCCACCCTTTAAAAATAAGTTTACAGATTCTCCGATTGTCACAGAGAAAGAATTTTCAGGATGTGTCAGTAAAAGAGATATGAGAAAGCTTTATTAGATGAAGACATAGGACACTCAAGAGCGGAGTGTGGGTGCTCAGAGAAATGAGGCACCCTTCTGGCTTTTTCATATATTTTCTTCATTACTTTAACTAATTCCATTAGGCTCTGTGTAGTTTTTATATTGTTTTGAAGTATATTGATTGCACACATACAATGTGCATGTTTAAATTGAGAGATTACTATAAATAAAATGTAGACTAATAAAACTTCATTTAAATTGTACACTACTAAGAAAAATACTATAAATTCATTTTAAAAATTAGTCCTTAAGGCATTAAAAATAAATGTTTATATCACATCTGGCTGGGTAATTTTTAACATAATGGTACAAGTAGGCCCACCACTTTGGAAGTTTGTTTGCGATGCATTATCAACAAAGTACAGTATGCCAGTGTGCCAACTGCTAGGTGCAAACACAAAAGAATCATGACATGATCCTTGCCCTCAAAGAACTTTCAGGCCACTTGAAGGGACAAGCTGAACATATGTAAAAATCAATATCATGGAATTCCAATGACAAAAACTGGAAAATTTGAAAGCTAAAAAAGGAAGAGGTCTGTGGCATTCTTTCATTAGCATAGTCATCATGAGGGAGGAGGCACTGCACTTAAATTTCATGGCCACAGGTACTTACCTTCTTTCAGGGAAGAAGGCATTTCTAGAAAATAAAAGCAGCACAAACACGGAAATAAGCATAGCCTGTCAATCTAAACTTTGTAAAGATTTGGTGAGCAAAAGCAGCACCAATCAGATATTTAAAATATTTGATCCTGAAATATATGTGACTATTAAATATTATAATCAATGTCTGGCTTTGATTCACCAACATTCTCAAATCTATCTGACATTATTTGTTATAT
>NW_022900923.1:15961106-15986518 GCF_012274545.1 Fukomys damarensis
ATATATGTATATACTGTATAAATTTTTATGCTGAACACTACACTAACACTATAATATATAGAATGAAGAACTGGTCGTATCCTTGAAATTTTTGTTGTCTTTTAAGTATGAATGATATGAACAAATCAAATTATTCAATATATCATCAAGCATGGTCACTGAGATATTCCCCAAATTATGAAATTCTCTTAAAATCGGAAGTGAGCGATTTCCCCATCCTTTCCCCACAGAGGAGTTATTCCTCCACACACCCAGTCCTCTGCTCAGACCCACTGTAGCTCCTTCCAATAACTGTATTATATTCAATGTACTCTGCCAGCTAGAAGCCATCACTGGGCATTGATCTATCTCTCATCGACTCTTGCTTCCTTTCACGGTCCACAAACACTTACTGTGGGCGTCTCATAACCCTGCCTCCCCTCGCCTTGATTCTTGCTCTGATCCTCTTCATCATTCCCTTAATGAAGATTGAGAAAATGCATTATGTGCTTCATTTTTGTATAAAGTCTATTCTAGGCTAAAAGACAATTGCCATAACCCCTCAAGATACTTTCCCCTCACTTCAAACACATTTACCCCACTGTTCTGGTCACTTTCCGAAGCAGTTCTGGAAGCCTTCTTGTGTATATCTTTTTGAGGTGTGATTAAAAAACTACAGTGAATGCTGCTACCGGATGCTAATGGAAAGGTATGCTTGTAATATTACAGTGTGTCCTCATCCACCTTACTTACAGAAACTGGCACCACGACACTCCTGGCTCTTTCCCAAAGTTAGAACGACCTTGAAAAGTAAATATTTTGGATCAATTCAGGACATGGAGATATCCATGACAGTGCAACTAAAGACATTCATGAAAGAGGACTTCCAGATCAGGACACGAATGATAGCATAAGTGGCTTCAGAACAAGGGGAGTTATTTTTAGGGGAAATTAATTGTAAAGCTTCTTTTTTTTCTCATTGAGTTTATTGGTACATTTTAGGTATACGGTACAGTTACATTCATCATTGGGATCTTATACCTTTACATAACAGGTTTTGCTTCTCATTTTTTCCCCTTATCCCTGCCCACCCTTCACCCCTGCCTCCCTTCCCTATTTATAAATACTTTATTTCCATTTTTTCATTTTCTCATTTATTTCTTTTCCCTTATTTCCATTCCCCTACCCCTCCCACTTTCTCTATACCTTTAGCCCTTTTCTTCCTATTTCACATTGTCAATTATGCCATGGGGATCTCATGTACCATTATAGTTTTTCACACCAGAGAAACTATTTAATATTTACACATGTATGACTTATTAAAAATGTATCCGTTTTCCTATGAATGAATCTAATTTCTCATTCTTTATGGCTGAATAGTATTCCATTTTATAGAAAAACCACATCTTTTTTCCATCCTCAAACTGATGGGCAAATAGGCTGTTTCCAAGTTTTAGCCATTACAAACTGTGCCACTATAAACACAGGTGCTCATATATCACTGTGATATGATTCTTTTAATTCTTTTGGAAAGATACCCAGCAGAGGGATGGCTGGATCAAGTGGAACCTCTAATCCTAGTTCTTTGAGGTATCTCCATATTGATTTCCATAGTGGTTGCACCAGTCTGCACTCCCACCAACAATGGAGAAGGTTCCTTTCCCACAACCCCACCAACATTTGTTATTGGTTGATATCTTGATAGTAGCCATTCTTTGTGGAGTAAGGTGGAATCTCAGTGTTGTTTTTATCTGCATCTCTCGAATGACCAGTGATGTGGAACTCAGCTACCTCATCTTTGATAAAGGAGCCAACCATTCTCACTGGAGGAAAGATAGCCTCTTTAATAAAGGGTGTTGGAAAAACTGTACCTCAACCTGCCAAAGATTAAATGAGACCCTTATCTTTCACCATGCACTAAACTAAAATCCAAGTGGATTAAAGATCTAAATACTAAAAAAGAGTCACTAAAATTGCTGGAAGATAAGTTAGGCAGAACTCTGGAAGACATTGGCATAGGAAAAGACTTTATGAACAAATACTCAGTAGCATGGGAACTAGCAGAAAGAATCAACAACTGGGATCTCATTAAAAAGCTTCTGCACTGCAAAAGAAACCATCAGCAGGACTAAAAGACAACCTACAATGTGGGAAAAAATTTTTACCAGCTGCTATTCAAAGGACTATTATCTAAAATATATAAAGAACTCAAAATAATCAGCCCTCCCAAATATAAAGATTTGATTTAAAAATGGGCATATGAAATGAACAGACATTTCTCAGACAAAGAAATAAAAGCATCAAGTAAATGTACGAAAAAATGCAAGGCTTCTTTTACTGTAATAAATACTTTTAAAAATTTAAGCATTCACCATAATTTTGATCTCACCTATCTCAGGCCACTCTCACACATTGTTTGTTTACCTGTTTTATTTCTCCTATTTCTTCTTGCCAAATTACTGCAAAGAAAAAATACTAGGTCTTTTATGTTCCCTTTCTCTTTGAACAAAATCTCTGTGGTCCTCACTGCCTCCCACACAAGTAATCTGGCAATCCCCCTGAGTTGAGCACAGAAGAGGTGCTATGTTTAATTGTGAAGAAAAGGCTGGCACCAAATCCATGACAGTAGTCTCTGAGGCTCAGAATATACACAGATGCTCTTTTTTAAATCTCCACATAAAAATATTTCTGTAAAATTTTATATATACTTCCTCCAAAGTATCTAGTCAGATGTTTAAATATATCCTTTTTTATTGTTTACTGCAAAAATATTTTCTGTTTTTTTCTTTGTATGTATAACCTTCTTGAATAATGGAATTGACTGAGTATTCTGAGTTCTGACTGAGTCACTTTCATATGAAGTTTAGAGTGTAAATGCATTTATAAAATGAGGCAATATCAAATAAGATAAACTAATTTAAAATGGATAAAATAAGTAATGCCTATTGTATAAATTGAAAGAAGAGAGATGAGGGTGATGACAGAGAGATAGACAAAGAGTTATAAGCTAAGGAAAACTTTTTGTACAGAAAGTAGAGCTTTCTCTGGACTCCAGAAAACTTTGTTGTGATTGGGGGAGTTGAAGGGGTAACTCAGGTTGGGTAAAGAATGTTGGCCAAGGTGAATTTGGTAGAAATGGAGACTTCTTATGAAAGAGTAAGGAAGATATTGACAAATGACAGTTGGACTAATTTGTGTTTTTAAATGTCACATTAACTGTTTTGGTAGATTTTCTTCCTTGAAAAATGGGAAGCTGCTGAAAGTTTTGAAGACTGTAATGGATTTGACAGAATTGTGTTTTAAAATTTCCTTCCCTGGTGAGCTTAGAGAAATCAGAAGGAAAGAGACTTAAATAGGAGTCCATTTATGGTGACATGCTTGTGAGGTGCCATGGACCAGGAATAATGAGATGGGAGTGTATTAAACAAGGAGAGATATGAAAGAGCTTCAGACATAGCACAACATAATCCTGATGGAATAAAGAAGGCGAAGAAAGACAATACATCAGAAATGGTGAGGTTTCCAGCTGAGTGACTGAAAGAATAAAGGGTACTCCAATAACAAACAGGAAAGGCAGAAGGGAAAATGGTTTGGACAGATGAGAAGAAGAAAAGAGATTATAAGTGCATGTGGCTCAGTGCCATCAAGAGAAATTTAACATAAGCCGTAACATCATTTGACATTGAATAGGAGCCTCCTTCAAAAGAATAAAAATACAATTTAAAATAATGTTTAACAGTACTTTTTACCCTAAAACATTCAAAATACTATAATGTCAATATATAATCAATATGAAAAGTATCACAGAAATGGCTTACATTCAGTTTTTCATACTAAATCTTTGAAATCTAGTGCATATTTTATATGCACCCACCCCCCCTTAGCTACATTTTAGGCACCCAGTAGCTGTGTGTGGCTGGTAACTGCCATACTGCACAGCACATTCTTACATTACACTATTTAGAAGACTAACAAAGATTATTGAGTAAATTTCTTAATAAAGCTAATGCTGACTCCTTGGATTTTGGAAATTGTAATTCTCTATGTACTTCCTCCTTTCTGGTCCATGTTAAATTTTAGCTATTTCAGATTCAAGTATTTTTTAGCACATCATTCTTTTTCAAAACCACCATGGTTTTTAAAAACCTCCACGATACATCGTTTCATTGCTTGGAGTTGCTACTGCTTCATTTTAATTCTTTGACTTCTGTAATTATACCTTTTCTCCTTTCTTGGTCAGTCATAAACATTTGGGATTATGAAATAATTTAGCAATGTGTCCTCGAAAACCTTGGATAAGTGGCATTGAGTACCCGGGAAATGAACACTGTATTTTTCATGTTCCCCTGTCTGCATATGTACGTTTCCCTCCCGGGTGTAATATCTGACATAAACTTGCTGGATTTTTCAGTCTTCAGTATGTGCTGAAGAATGCAGTACAAAATTAAGGCTACTTCTATAGAAAATAAGCCAAGAACATTGTGTTCCATCTTTACAATGAAATGCAGATTTCCCATTAAAAGGCAAATCCATCCTTTCAAAAGGTTGAATAGGATGGTGCATGAAGAAAACCCAGCTGCTTAAATTTAGGGCATTGAAAAGCTTCCAATAAAAAATATTCCCTGGGTCTCGAGCATTTTCATTTGATTATGTATTGGATAGGTTTTCATTCAATCTAGAATCTGGCCTCTTAGAATTCTGTCCTAAAATAGATCGACGAGTAAATGTTTTTGAGTAAGTTGAATTTAACTGTGTTACTTCATTTACTTGAATTACATATTTGCTAGTTAGCATGCACTTATGAGTAAATTATTAACATTTGACAGGAAACATTGGAATCTTCTTACTGTGTTTTGCCTTCTCGTGTTTTCCCTGTGCTTGTTCTGTTCCTTTTCTTAAGACTGCCAGCACAGCCATTTTGTTCTCCCATCACTTTTCTCCAGCTGGGAGGAAGTAATCTGTTTTACTCTGCCTTATTTTCATAGAATGACACCTTTTTGCTAACCCAGTGTGCTCTGCCTGACTTTTCCCTGACTAACTCAGGACTGAGAAATCACCAGGCCAGTGACAGTCCCTGCAGTACAACAAGTACCCACACAGCTGGCTTGGAAGCACAGAGGAGTTCGGTTCCATGCTACCGAGCCTTAGCAACAAATTCTCAGAGAGGTGGTCTGTGTGCTCTGGGATCAACAAAGCTCATGTTAGACATATTTGTGTAGTGCACATGCTTCCCACAGGCATTAATAGTTGTTCCCCATGCTCTCCTCTGACCCTGCTCTTTCCCATCCAGAGGACCACTGTTTCATAAGTGCCTCACTAACATGCCCCCGTTAGTAGTTGTTTTCTGGGTTTGTTAGCAGAGTCTTTGGCTTGCTCCTGTTATACTGGTTGGTAGGTAATGATACATATGATGATATTGCCCCTGGGCCAGTTCCTAAAAGTAAAAGTTTCCAGTGATCCTGTGGCATTCAATGTGTTTTACTAATGCTGCTTTAGTCCCAGTTGCAGACCTTACCTCCCCCACATCCATATTCATCCTGAAGAATTGTTAGTTCTAAGAGAGAACTTGTTCTAGTTAATACTGGTGTGCTTCTAGTGGACTCTTTTCCCCCTGAAGAGCTGAATAATGCTATGAAATGTATGGAGTGACAATTTTTCTAGACCTATATTCTTGACCCAAACAGGGCAGTATTTTCTGTGCTTTATCACAGTCCGTGGGGGGTGTTTTATACTGGGGTCCTTGTGCCTCCATTCCCCTGCCAACACTGGCTATCAAAACCGCTTAGGCTGCAAATAAAACACGAAATGCAATCCATCTGGCATTTCTCATTGAATTAGAACCAGAACATTTTTGTTAAATATTAACAGATGGCTAAATTCTTAATATCAAACTAACATTTAAAAACATCTGAGGGGACCTACACGAGGGAGAAAGGAGAGAGGACCGTGTGTTTTCTCCATCTCTGAGCCCTTCTTCTATATTTCCCTCTCCCACCCCCATGTTTCCAGCTCTTGTATTGAGAATCACTGGAGTCTCCTATATAAGGTAATTTTTATGCCTGGTAGCAAAACAGTGTTTGTTGGTATCAAGACAGTATAATCCAGTGTTAGCCAACTCTGGTGATGTATTGCGGTTGGCATGTTTCAAGATCTCAAAGTCCTCTCTTTCTGTCTTATAATAGGAAAAAGAAAAGAAATACATGCTTCCCTTGGACAACCTCAAAGTTCGGGATGTGGAAAAGAGCTTCATGTCTAGCAAGCACATATTTGCACTCTTTAACACAGAGCAAAGGTAAGAAATTGAAGCACCTCTGTATGCATATTTTTTCTTTGAATTTCTACACGACTCAGAGATCAGACTTGCTAGTAGTTCCTTGTTTACATCCTGAATTTTGGCAGCTCTTCGGTTTTGCTTTCATTTATTTTGTATTTTTTAACCTCCACCACGGGTTATGGCTTCAAAAGACTAAAGCAAAATAGTAAAGATCTAATTAATTTCCTCGTTTCCTAGCAGGCACCGAAGTCATGCTGCACCTATTCTTAAAGCTACATTTTATTGCCATAAAGGTGTCCTCATCCTTGCCTACACATGTATACGTTACACAATGATTTCCAGAGTTGTAACAGCATCTGTCTTCAGGTTATGACTTAATTCAGAGAATGGAAATATTCAGTTGAGGTGAATAAAAATACTGCAAACTTAAGTTTCTCAAAGTAGCATCCACATTAATTGCTTTTGATTTTTATAACAACTTCCCACGAGGGTTAAAAAGGTACAATGATAATAGCTAAGTCTTGGATGGGGCCAATATGTCCATCCTATGAATGGATAAAGAACATGTGGTATTTGCACACAGTGGAGTACTACTCGGCAATAAAGAAAATGAATTATTTGTAGAAAAATGGATGCCCCCTGACACCATAATGTTAAGTGAAACAAACCACACAAGCTTAACTATCATGCGGTTTCTCTTATGAGAAACCCAGAATAAAAGCAAAGAGCAAAATAAAAGAGAGCTCCTAGGAAGTAGGGAGATTGATCCTTCTCAAAGGGAGAGGGAATCAAGAGATGGAAGGAAGAGAGGAAAGGGGATGGAAAAGGGATTAGGATGTGTTATGTGCATGCACCAACTCACAAGAGGAGTGTGAGCATATGTACTGCAGACATGCACTAATAAAAATGAATACAAAGGCGCAGTGCTGTGGTTGCCAGTTAATAAATGAGAAAGTGTAGTCTCAGAGAAGTTCACTGACTTTCTTGAGATCACGGTACTAGTACCTGGGGGAGCTGGAACTTGAATCAGGACTTCTTCTACTCATTTCTTGAGGTAGATCCCCTTTTCTTTTGGTCATGTACGATATCAAAAGTTTATCTTTGGCTGATCATGATGGAATACCATGATCGCCCATTAAAACTATCAAAAAAGTTAAATAAGCAAGGCGGAACAGTAATAAGGTATGGGATAGAGGTGTCAGTGGACTACAAGTGGGCAAAAGTAATAAAAGCAATTGTTTCCCAAGCGAACATGTTGCAGGAAAAACCTAATTTTTTAAAGTTATTAAGAGAGTGAGTCATTAGGTAGCGGGGTGTAATTTTAACCCATGATTCCAGGCTGTGTTTTATCTTTATTTAGCAGTGGATGAAATTACTTGATTAGGTTCAACGATGGGCCCAAGGTCAATCACACAGTTAATCAAAACAGCAAAGGAAGACAACTTCTTTCTACATTCCCAGTCAGTTGCTCAGAATGACTCATAATGCAAAAATACTCATAAAAACCACAAAAGCAAGCCATTTAAAGAATCAAGGAGAAAGGAAATGAAATACTTCTCCTCTACCAAATGCTGAAGTGGGAATTTTAGAAAACTCAGTATTATTTGAAAGTAGCTTGCAAGAAAAAAAACCCACTGAAAATGATAAAGAATAAGAAAAGCTTCTTCAAGTAGTAATGATTCTGCCATTTACAGCCAAACCTGGTACTGTTTACATGGTTTCATCACAGTAGCGGGGAATTAAGAGATTCTAAAGTTTTGCCCCAGTGTAGGCTGAGACAGGAGACTGCCAAACAGGAACTCAAACCAGATTGAATCCTCAGTCAACCTGAGGTTCAGGTTCTACAAATGGTGTGGTACAATGTGAAGGTAAGATGGTGGGGGAGCATTTTTCGGGATGAAATACAACTGTAGATTTAATAAAGAGTAACATAAGAAAACTAAATATTCTGGAATCCTAGGGCTCTGAAAAGGCATTCACCTCTTCACCCCCTTCTCGGTGAGCTCATGGAGATGTCCTTACAGCACATTTGACATTTTCTTTCCTTTGAAATCTTGATTCATTTACATTATGTCTGTGTTGTCTAGGTTCCCCAGTGCAACACTGAATACCCATGGTATCAGTCTGTTTACAACTTTAAGAAGAATTATTTTTAAAAATTTTATGGTTGAATACTTTTAAACACATAGCTGGTACCAGGCGAAGAAGCTTCTGTGTGATCCTGGTTACTAATGTTTCTGGTTTCATTTTTCAAATCATGAACGGGTGTTGAGTTTGATCGACACCTGCGACTAAAAGACTGATCTTTATTCTTTAATCTGTTCATGGGGTGAAGTACACTGATAGACTTTCTAACATGAAAGCATCCTTGATCCACTGGGATTCAAGCTAGTTGTGATGTAATGTTACTGATTATGCATTCCTGGTTTAAGCTTAGGATGGTTTTTGTTGTTGTTGGTCAATGTTCATAATAGCAACTGGCCCATAAAAGCTTCTTTTGGGGGATACTCTCTCTGTCTGGTATTAATACCAGCTTCTGTTACCTTCATAAATTGATGTGATAGTAAATCTTTTTGACTGAATATTGGGTAGAAAATAAGGACTAACTGTCAAGTGAATGTTTGGTGGAAATCACCAGCAAGATAATCTGGTCTGGAAGGTTTTGTTTTGTTTGTAAACTAAGCTTTCAACAAGTGATTTAATGTTTGGAGATTAAAGATCTGTTCAGATTTTCTGTTTTTTCCATGAGTCAATTTGGATAAGTTCTATTTTTTCTAGAAAGTTGTTCATTTTATTTGTTTTAAAATATACTAGTATCAAGTATTTCTTAATATTTTTGTTTTTAAAATTTTCTGATGCATCATTTTTTATTTTTAGTATTATCTTTTACTTTTGTAATCACTGTTGCCAGAAATGGCTTTGACATTTTGATCCTGGTTTCTATTTCAATAATACCTGTTCTTGTCATTATTTCCTTCTTTACATTAATTCTTTGTGTTTATTTTTTGGTATTTTTCTAATTCTTTAATTTAGGTCATCAATTTTTATTCTTTTGCTTATATATGCATGTAAACCTATAGTTTTGCTTTTAGGCAGTCTTTAACTGTTTACCACAACTTTGCAATGTTAATATTTTCATTACCATTCTATTCTGTCTCCTAATCTTCATTTTTTTCTTTCAGTTACTTAGAAGTATGTTTTACATTTAGTAGTGCATAAAATTTTATTATTTTGCTGTTGCTTCTTTCTAATTTAATTGTATTGTGCTCAGAGAGTATGACTGAGTACATGCTGAGTTTTCATAAATATTTCAAATGCTTCTGAGAAGAATGTACATTTACTTATTTGAGAGTTCAGGTTCCATGAGAGTGTGTTTGGTTACACAGTACTCGATAATCATATTATCCAATCTCTGTTGTTACTTTTGTTGTTGTTGTTGTTGTTGTTGTTGTTGTTCCAGGGATCAAACTGGGGCCCTTGTGCTTGTGAGGCAGGCGGTAAAACCACTGAGCCAAATCTCTGGCTATTGTTACTTTTTTATCTTGATTATGTCAAACATTTAACAATTAAGTACTTAACCATGTACGAGCCCAATTATTTAAATACAACATTTACTAAAAATTCTATATTTTTTGTTAACTTTTATACAATAATATAGCAGGAAATATAAAAATGATAATTTCATCAAATGTATTAAATAATTTTTCTGTGTATGGTATACCTTAAAACATTCAATACACACTGAAACGTTACAATCCAGGCAGTAATATCTAGTCTCGTTCCTAATTCTTTTGCATTATCATCTTGTTTTGAACAACACAGACACTGTTGTTAGCCTTTCCTTTTTTTTCTGTGAGAGGTGGAATTTCAATAAAATGTCTGCCCACTAAACGTAATGGTGAAGGTGTCCATGATGGCCATCCTGGTTGGCATTTTGGTATTCTGTATTTTTCAATTATTTGGTCTATTAGACTTAATCTAAATTGTAAATGATTTTTTGAACCCCCTTGTTTTGAATAAAGAACAAACAAGTTCCATATTGTTTGGCCCAGAAGGTGTGTAAATGTTTGCTAATCATATTTTTTCCTCACTTTTTGATTACAGGGTGGCTTGTTAGATGTTAATCAATTCTGTCAATGCCACCCACAGAATTATTATAACCGTTGGCCACTATTGGAATTTTTTTAGTCCAGTTCTTCTTTCAAGTTCTATCATTTCTATATTAGGAATAGCTGACAATAAGGAGATGTCTTTTTTGTCTTCCCTTTTCATAACACAAACTTTTGCTCTCTGTTATGCTAACATTTCTCCCTTTTTCAGCTTTTTCTTTTTGAGATCTTTCAGCACTTCCTTTCTGTTCAGTTTCAGTGTCCCAAAGATCTCCATTTTATATTATAAAAGAGTACCATTGAGTTCTGGAGAAGTATAAAATTTGTATCTAATGTACTCATGAGAAGAGTTTTTATAGATTGTAGCACAAAATTATAGGTTACTTTTCACAAATAAAATGAACATGAATTAGTAAGAGAAAAGAACCAGAACTTATTATGAGATTTTGCTAGAAACAAACATCAAAGGCAAATACAATATTCTAAATAAGAAAGGAACAAATTTAGTCAATATAATAATAGTCAATATAAAACAAATAGAGGTGTTGTCTCGTGAAAAAATGATGACTGGTTGAAATGACACCTGACCGGGAAACTCTTGGGATAGGGCAGTACGTTCCGGAAACAAACACACTGCCCGAGTGACACTCGGATAAACTGTTTAGTAGTTAAAATACATCTGTGAATGATAGAGACAAACGATTAAGTATTGTAACATTCTAGAGAGGCACATGGGCAGGGAAACAAAAAAAATCATAAAGAATCCTTATCAGAGGAGCGTTGAAAAGCTCACTTTTTGATGATTATGAGCGCGACTATTCTAACTCTATCCATTTTTGCCCTATGGATTTTGAGGCAAATCTATGATTTTATATTCTTACAAATTTATAATATTTGGTGACTTTATAAAAATGATTTTGTGACAACACTATTCTTATTGAATTCATTTCATCTACCTGTCTTCTGCTTAATATTTTCTCAGTATATTTTTTTATTCCTTTTGTCATCAACCTTTCTTTGATTGTTTCCATGATAGCAGCATTTGGTTGGATTTAGATTTTAGATTTTTAAATACTGTCTATTTTATTAATACAGGTATGTAGCTCATAATGTTTATATTCCTTGTAGTAAATTGGATGAGGTACATAACACATCAGTTCCTTTTGTTCATCCCCTTTCCCTGTCCTTCCTCACTTGCACCCACCTGTGAAACCCTCTTGCCTCTTTCTTTACCTTTTTACAGTGGGTAATATTTACATTCCTTGTATACAGGTGCAAAATACATCTCAATTCCTTGCTTTTCATCCCTTACCTCTCCTTTCTCTCTGCCTCTTGATCCCCTTCCCCTTTAAGAAAGATCTGCCTCCCTACATCCTATTATCTGTCTTTTATTTTGCTCTTTATTTTTACTCTAGGTTTTTCATATGGAAGATATTTAAGCTTGTGTGTCTGATTTCACTTAACATTGTGGTGTCAAAGGGCATTTGTTTTTCTACAAAAGATTCAAGATTATCTTTCTTTATGGCAGAGTCGTACTCCATGGCATGTAAATACCACATTTTCTCTATCCATTTATCTGTTGATGGACTATTGGCCCCTTGTAATATTTAGCTATTGTGAATCGTACTGCTATAAACATGGCAGTGGTTCTTATCAGAGATATTATATTACAGTGATATTATGTGCATACCTAGGAGGGGAATATCTGGGTCAAATGGAATGTATTGTTGCAGTTTTTTGAAGAATCTGCATATTGATTTCCATAATGGTTGTAGGAGTTTACATTCCCACCAAAAGTGTAAAAGTGTTCCTGTTTCCCTGCAGTCTCTCAGAGCTTGTTATTATCTGATTCTGGATGGTCATTCTTCTGTGGGTAAGATGGAATCCGTGTTAATTTGCACTTCTTTAATGGCCACTGATGTTGAGCGTTTTCCACCTATGATTGACCATGTGTCCTTCTGCGAAGTATCTACCCATTTCTCCTGCCCATGTTTTGACTGGGTCTCTTATTTTTGGAAGAGGTCTAATTTTTTTTTGAATCCTTTACGTATTCTAGGTGTGAGCTGATTAGTCTTTGCCTCTGCTGCCCTGCACTGCTTCTCTCCCGGTTGGTCGGCTCCCTCACACTGGGCAGGGAGGTGCTGGGGTCAGCTCTCTGTGTGGGCCTGGGGCCCCGCCCCTCGGGCGTGGATCTGTTCTCCTACATGCAGGTGGATCCTTCCTCCGGCCCAGGGCTGCTTTCTCTCCTGGATGTGTTTATTTTTCAACTGATGTGAGATCTTTTTCTTTTAATTAGTCAGCTTAGCCCATTTAAATGTTTTATTATTGCTTGTTTATTTAAATTTAATTTGAGCATCATACTTTATTCTTTACCTTGTCTTTGTTGTTGTTGTTTTTGGTACGAGGGATCAAACTTGGGACCTTGCGCTTGCAAGGCAGATGGCGGAACCACTGAGCTAAATCCCCAGCTCATCCTTTTCTATTCTTGCTTTTGCCCCACCTTCTTTTCCTTTAATTAGGGTTATTTTTCAGTAGCTTTGAAGTTATAAACTTCATTTTTTATTCTTTCGATTTCTTGGTGTTTTGACATTCTTATTTGACTAAAAGCTGGATGTTAGCCTTTCTGCTCATCCCCAAATGACCTAAGACACCTGAATTCTGATAAACACCTCCTGATTTTCATGTTATTGTCAGTGTTTGAATTCCATACTTGTTTTCACCATTTTAGTCAATATTATAATTAATTCATATGAGCAACAGTTATATAGATTTACTGGCATGATTACTAATTTCTTCATTCATTTTTTCTTCTTGCAGTCCATATTTTATTTTGGATCATTTTCTTTGCACTAAAGTATATCTTTAGAGATGTCCTTCATGGTTACTGCGTGGTTATAATTCTGATTGGCGTTTGTTTTTCTGAAAATGCTTTTATGCTGCCTCTCATTTTTGAGTAGTTCTTTAGCTGGGTATTAAAGCACAGCTATTTTGTAAAGTATAAAATAATTTTTATCTCATCATGTTGATAGCATTATTTCTCTACATCCTGGCTTTTTAGAAGTTAGCCATTGGCCTAATTGTTATTACTTTTGTAGATAATGCATATTTGCTCAGAGATTTATTTTAAGGTATTATTTTTCTTTGGTATTCTTAAGTTTCAGCATATGTGTGTGTGTGTGTGTGTGCGTGTACGTGTGTGTGTATGCGTTGATTTATGTATCCTACTTGGGATTCATTGTGTTTCCTAATCCTGAGGATTCATGATTTTCATAAATTATAAACATTTTGACTTTTGTCTCCTTTCTGTCCTTTTTTGTTTCTCTTCTAAAATTCCTAGTAGACATATACTAGACATTTTATCCCATCCTCCCTGTGATATATATATATTCCTCTTATAGTATACCTACATGTAGTGTGTGTGTGTGTGTGTGTGTGTGTGTGTATAGTGTCCCTTTGTGCTTCACTGTGGGTTTATTATATTTTTTGTACTATTTCCAGTTCGGTAATACATTCTTTATACTTTGACCTGGGCAAGATGAACTTGGCAATCATTTTTCTTTGCTAGTGGATGGGTTCTTTTTCAGTCCTTTTTTTTGCCTTTGCCCTAAAGATATAACCAGCTTTCACATACATTCCAAGGTTTTGTTTCTTGTTCTTTTATGAACACTAAAATCCAAGCCTTATGGTGACTGTGACTGATACCAGAGCACAGCAGAAATGACAAAAGATATCTTTTCTCTTAATGTTTTTAGTGGGGGAGGGAAGTATCAGGTACTTTTTTCATTCTGGAAAGAGCTTAGGTGTTTAAAATAATGTTTTTTTTTAAAATTCTAGATATCTTCTAGGAAGAAATTTTTGAATTGTTCATTTTGGACTCAATAGCGATGAGGTGACCTTTCATTACCATTAGATCATAGGAATATAAAACTATGCTTTTGATTTATGCGAGGGGTAAGGACTGTGACAATATGAACTGAAAGACCGACCTGGGGTTCAGAATGTTTTTAGACATGGAGGTTTTACAACCCAGTTATAAGGAATGATCTTCCTCCTATTCTCCTGTTTATTCTGTCAACAAATAATTATTCTGTTATCAATGGCAAAGTATCTCATAAGCATTTCTTCATCAGTCTTGCAGGTCAATATTAGCACTGTAAATTAGATAAAATATTTTATCTCAATTTGATGACATTTTCAATCACCAGGGAGCATTTTAAGTCCATTTTCCACTGACCTTAACACAGAAAATAGAAGAAATTAGAGAAGAGATGAAAGAAGAAGAGAATCCCTTATGTGAAATAATTGGGTTATACTAGGTAAGGTAGCATTTAACCTCATTACTTGGCAGTGTGGTTCATTCTAGTACTTAAGCACTGAAATGGCAGGGAGCAGGGGGATTCAGCCACAGGCATAAAATTAGCATTGCAGCAGGTGACTCTCACTGAGTGAAGGCATGGACTGATATGGAGGAAACAGAAACGAAGATCCCAAAAGGGGAGTAGTTTTGATCAAAGCAAATAGTGTCATCTTGGATGAGAAGCTGATTTCAATGGTAAAGTGAGCACTAGAATGAAAACACTGTTTTTGTTTTGTTTTGTTTTTCCATGGAGTTTATTGAACTGAATTTAATTATGTAAGTTTACTTATTTTAATACTCTGCAAGAGGGTAAACCATGCATGTATCTAAAGCTCTTATGCGTAGCATAATTCTGTGACCTGTTCTTAAATAATGTTCTTTTCACTAAATTGTTTCTGAGGTTTTTTAGGAAAATAGTTTCCTTCCTTGCCTTTAGATGTATTTATCCTTGATTAGTTCAGAAGATTTTCTAAATGGCTCTATTGCTTTGCAGTTTTCATCCCTGTCTTCCATGACAATGTGTTGGATCACTTTATTTTTTCACTCAACAGACCCATGTGCAATGAAGTAACTTGGGTTAAAAGGTCTGGAGTACACATCAGAGTCGGCACCAAAATAGGTGTAAAATATGGCCTTTGTAGGTTTTCTGAAACCATAGAGATCATCTTGTTTGTCCGCCTTTCCTTACATGTTAAGGAACTAACATTTGTAACAGTTAAATACCTTCCCCATAGCAAAGCCAGAACTGGAACCCAAGTCTAATGTCTTCAGATCCAGGGCTGCTTCTGATACCAAAATTTAAACATTAACTGTGGGAAATTAATAGGAATTCAACTTATGGCTTTAATCGGAATTGCTCCCAAGACAGCAGCAGTGAAGAGGTTTTAAACTTCTTAAGCAGGCATTTAAGTTTGCTGTCAGGTCTTACAAATTTCCATGGAATGCTTTTAGGTTCATTTTTAAAGCCCTGCATGGAACTGACCAGTACTCCTGCTGCAGTTCCTCAAAAACTGCTTGAGGCATTGCTGGTTGTATCACAGTGTTATTCTTCAGAGCTCATCCAGTTCGTATTTCAGCTTTCCACTATAAAGTTTAAAAGTTACTCTGTGGCTATCCATTATCAGGTATGTTGGGAATTGATATGTTTAACATCCTTTTCAAAAAAGCCTTCAGTGTCCTGGTGAATTAACGTGATCTTTATGAGTCTGGTGACTAGATTTTTTTGAGCCATCCTAAACTGTGTTACAATGCTAAGATTTGTATAAATGGAAGGATGTGTTGCTAGCTGCAATGACTTACTTCACTGGTTGAAGAGAGCGAATTTCACACCCTGCTTAAGTAGGCTAAAGGTAAGAATATGCATCCTGGGGCCCTCTCTGGGCCTTTCAGACTTGGCATCTTAGATGCCTAGGGAAACCAACCCTATCTGTTGCAATACTTTATTCTCATATCCATTGTATCACTGTAAGTTAGAAAGGTTAAATCTGAGTTAAAAGATTCCTAAATTTCTTTGTGGAATGGTCTAAACCAAGGATTGGAATGTTCACCCAGGTTTTTGTTCCACTTGATTTTGTTTGCTGTGGTGGAATGTCTCGATAATGGCCTCACTGTGCTGGTCTGTGCTCTCCCCAGGCAGGCCTTCGGTTTGAAGGTCATGCTAAGGCCCATTTGGTCCCAGGTATGTCAGCCCTGGCAGCCAGCAGAGATCTGTCTCTATCCAGGGGGTTTCTAGGGCAGCCACATGGTATTTTCTAAGCACTCCTTGCGGTTGTCAAGCTTTGTTTTCTTTTAAAATAAGTCATTCTTCCTTTGACGCTGCTGGGTAGCTTCAGAGTGGGATATGGTTTATCAACGTGACCAACTGTTCCAATTCACCTCCTCCCCTTTCCCTATAGAAAATGATTCTAGGATGTTTCACTACTCCACTTAGTCCCCGGCACATTGCCGACACTCAGTAAATGTCAGATAATGCCATGAGATAGTTAGTACAGACTTCTAGGTATTCTAGAAAGAATGGCTCTTCATTCTCATCGTTGAGCGGCACATTTTCCCACTTGTTTGCTAGAGACGAATTGGAGTCAGGCTTTTCTTACATGTTCTTTTATGGCTTTGTTTCTATATGAAGACATTCTCAAAGTTCAAGTTATTTGACAGTTTGTAATTAAACAAGTATGCTGGGCAAAAGGTGATGTACACCACCTTGTATAAAAAAATCACGTCTCACATGAATGTGGCTGAGTGTCAAATCTATATTAAAAAGGAAGCAATGACTTTTCTATAAATAGGGAAGGTAGGAGCTCGTATTTATAGGCATTTCAGTAGGTAAAAGCACACTGTATTCTGGACTAGGAAGTAAAATATTGTGTAAGAAACAGCGCAATAAAGCCTCTGTATGGAACATAAGCAAGACACCTGAAAAAAATACTTTATTTTTATCCCACGGTTGTTGAAACAATTTTTAAGAAATTACTTCTAGCTGGGAATTGTTTATCTTCAGAGAACTCTGATTCAAGACTTTTCTGTGTCATATGAAGTTTTAGTCAGTAAATAGTTTCCCAGCCTGCACTGAGCAATGAAGTTATGTACATTACTCTACTTTTTCCCAGGGAGTACAGATGAGTCATCTATCCAGGAAAGAGTGG
Organism: Fukomys damarensis; assembly: GCF_012274545.1. Classification (NCBI taxonomy): domain Eukaryota; kingdom Metazoa; phylum Chordata; class Mammalia; order Rodentia; family Bathyergidae; genus Fukomys; species Fukomys damarensis. The sequence continues at coordinate 15,978,468 of NW_022900923.1, forward strand.
TGTCCTTGACTTCCTGGTGGAAGAAAAAAAGTAAATCAGTTTGAGGGTAGCAACTCTTTGTCCTCCCTTTTGACCTGTGCAGTACTTTGTACACTTCCTGTACCTTGGTGTATGACATAAAGGTTTGGTTTTCACCAGTCTTTATTCCCTCTCTCTCTCTCTCTCTCTTTCCCTTATGTATGAGGCCATCTGATATCTGATATTCAAAGGAAAACGCAAGTAACTGATAATAACCAGGTGTCAGTAGTGTCCCTGTTAGAAATACTTAAACAATTTATGAAATGGGGTGGATTATGTAGGTAGACATTTTAACAACTTGTACTTCCTTCTGGTTTTAAAAAAATAGGTTCAATTAACTAAGATGTAATTATGAATTTAATATTTGTCTCTACTGCTAGGCTACTTTCTATGAAGGACAGGCTGCTTGTCTTGTTTGTTGCTTTATCCTGAGAGCCTAACCTATTTCTCAGTGATTGGGAAACTCAGTATCATGAGAATGAATGGGTGGAGGCTATATTTTCCCCCTCTGTTTTTGGAGAAGATAAACATAATGCCAATTGTTAATAAAATATTGTTCTCCAGATAATTCTAGAAGCCTAGTACCTTAGATCCAAGGGGGCTGGAAATGGAAATAGAGATTAAAATTTAGAGTAAATAGTTTGAAGACAAAAGGAAATTTTCATTTAAAAAGAAGTTGAGAATTTCCAATTGCATACAAACTATATAAATGGATATTGTTTGAATTAAATGGAACAGAGCTCTAAGACACTGTCTACTAAAGAAAACAGTATCATTTTATTATAAATTTTCTCAATTTGTTCTCATATTTTTTTCTATTATTCAAAAATGCCATGTACATATCTATACAAAGTGTTCTAAATCTTCACTTGTTTGTCTCTAGCAAAGTACTAACCAATTTCAGATTTCCTATTTGTTCATAGAACTTTTAAAAGTTAAGGAAAAGGAGAGCCAGAAGATAGGGTTTTTATTTCTCTGTTCCTAGGTTTTCATTCTCCTATGTTCTGTTAGAACTATTAAGTTTCCATGGTTCAGACAGAGATTTAAGGATTTTTGCAGTTATTGATGGTGAGTTCACAATAGGACAGTGATGTTTATTTCCGTCTGTAAATCTTGAAAGAGAAATCCTGTGTTTCTCCTTACTGAGGAGTTGGTTAAGAGTATTTATTTAGCAAGTTGATAAAAGAACATTTGGTATCTTAAAAACTGTTAAACCCACATCTTTGAACTGGACTTTTTCTGTTTTTGTGTCTGCTCTCTTTCTTTGTTCCAGTCTCTGCTGCAAACATATTTGCTGTCATATGGCTCTGATCCTGTGTAGTACAATAGTTTCCCATTTTTTTGCTACTGCATCTTTCCCCTTGGTGAGCATCTCTCTGGTTGTGAAGTAGCATCATTAGGAAATTCTAGGTACACCAGAGAGAAGGGGGACAATGTTTTCAATGGGGAACCTGGAGATGGATTGGAGAACCAAAATGATCGGCCCATGTGATTTATTTGATACACCAACTATACCAAGACAGAAATCAAATATGATTTGGTGAAATTTTTGTGAACTGAGTCTGTGACAATTGATTTCATAGCTACGATAAATTCTCATGAAAGGCAACATAATTGCTTGAGTATGAAATGCCTGTGGCTTGAAGCAATCAATTTAAATTCTTCTCTTATTGGTTTTCAAATTAAACTCTGAAATGAAATAGGAGTATGATGTTCTACTTGGATGACTGTTTCTGCCTTTTCCGAGGGGGGTGGGATACCAAGTTTGTGCTTTTCAACTTTTTTAAATGACATAAAAGACTTTGCAACAATTCTTCATGCTTAAAACACCTGTGCATAGGCCATATCCATTTTTCTAGGGGAATTAAGCATTGTTCTCACAAGCCTTTCTGTATTTCAAATAAAAGGATTTGTAGAATAGAATCAGCCACTCAGATTCAGTTTCTTTCTTCCCAAGGATTTAAACTAGAGTTGTATCTAAAGCTATTAGTAGTGCCAGCGGGGATTTTGGTCAAAGTGTTCAAGGCATTAATGTTCAGGAGGTTTTCGTCCAAAGACCGTGTTGATGAATGAGTCCAACACTGCTGTGTAAAGTTCAAGAACAAAAAGAAATTATGTCCTTCACAGTAAGTTTACTTTTCTTCTAGGATTTCAGAACACATTGCCCTCTCCGCACCTATTTCCCGGAACAACTATTTGCTGATGGGCAGTCCCCTCCCCCACTACCCTCTTCAGATAAACACTGTGGCTTGGGACTGAAGTGTGCCTCCATTTGGGAACCATAAAACAGCCCAGCTGCTGTTCATTAATGATAGGGGAGCAATCACCAGTTGCAAACATATTACAGCAAAATATATGACCAGTTCTAAAATAGTCTTTAAATGAGACACTGTAGTGGCTAAGTTGCAAAAGTCTGACTGATCATTGTTCCACTTTAAAAGAGTGTTTTGATCCAATATCTTTAAACATGGCTGTTTATTAATAGAAGTATGTTGCTTGTCTTTGTTAAAAATTTGACTTTTCTTTTTGAAAACTAATTGGCTATAGTAAAAAACTGATTCAAGATATTAACTAGTTTGTCTCAGGCTTTTAGTTTAAAAAATGAGTTTATTTCTGGTTATTTATGGTAAGGATAGAATTAAAGCGATTCTGCGGTATACCTTCCTTTTAGGCAGTGTGGTGCTGGTTTTTTGATAGCCCAAGCCAGGGGAGAACAAGCCAAAGGCTCATGCACTGCAATCAACAAGCTGGGGAGAAGAGCTCTTAAGAAATTATTAGGCAGGGGCCCGGGGATTTAGCTCAGCGGTTCGGTGGCCTGCCTTGCAAGCACAAGGACCCGAGTTCAATCCCCAGTACCTGCCCCCCCCAAAAAAGAAAAAAATTAATAGGCAGGGTTGTGAAAAATTTCCCTAGCTGGGTCTAGCCTGAAAGAAATTTCTAGACACCCAAATTTCTTTGGCAGTCCAAGAGGCCTCCCAAGAACAAAAATAAGGAAAACTAAGTACGTATTTTACTGACTACTAGAATAATCAGGTTTTTAGAGATGACCTATAGGATATTATAAAAAAGTTTGCACATTGAAAAAAAAAAGAATGACATCAAATAGTAAGATAAATAGAAAAAGTTAGAGGGTTATTTTATTCTTCAAATCTGTTGCTATTTAAATCCAGTTGCAGTTGAATAATGTACCCATGGCACTCTGGCAGACACAATGTTTTCCATTACTCCCGGTGTTACCTTACACTATTCTGACATTATTAAGGCAATAATATTGCCTAGAATTTCTTGAGTTTGAAAAAGGAAAAATGCCTTTAAGAAACACTGGGATTTATAAGGCTATATGAAGATCATTAAGCTAACCCAAATCCTATTCTCTAGAACATTAATTTTAAACCTCACTTTTAAAAAATATCAATCACCAATCAGGGTTTTTATGATGAGTGTAATACATTTTTTTATTTTTCTTTAGCTGTCTTAGAGTAGAACTGACTTGTCCGTAAAGAGTAAACTTAGTGAATATTCCTGTTGAAAGAAAATATTATGAAAGTTTGAACTACATATCTTGCATATAAATTACATTATTCTGCTTCAGTTTCCTGCATTCAGAGGAAAACTATTTACTGGCATGTGTAATTAATTTTAATTAACACACACAGCCTCAGCAAAGGGAAATGACACGGCACAAGCTTTGGTAGAAAATGTTAGTCACACTCTGCAACTAACTGTGAGCAGATGCATGGTTTCATAAAGAAAATATTTGCGAATTCTAACTGTAGTGGGCTGAGTTTCCCTCCTCCCTCTTCTTCTTCTAATTTTGAAACTGCTTATATTTATTTCTTAGAATCTGGGGAAAGCACTGTGCATATAAAGGAACAGTTTCCTAAAAATGCAATTGTAGAAAGTAGTTATGTCTATTCAAACCGTTTGTGTTAAATCCACACTTCACTCAAATCTTTCATAGGCAAGACTATGAGTGATATGTTCCATTATTAGATAATAAGCTAAACTTCTGTTAACATTATAACATGATTTTGCTTTAGAAAATAGATAAATGTTTGCAAATTGGTTATATTGTCAGTGCACTAAGCTAAAAATTTCTGCATTTTGGTGATCTCCTTGTAAAGATAAAAATAAATTGGCTATATAAGATTTATACCAATGACTCAGTTTTTTTTTTCTTTTTCTTTTGAAGACCCCATTCCACTCTCAAAAAATATTGAAGACCCTAAAAAGCTTTCGTATATGAGGATTGTATGGATTATATCAAGAAATTTGTGAGCCTATTGACTTCTCATTGTGATTTAAAAATCAACCAGAGTGAGAATATTATACTACGAAAAATGTTAAATGCTGTAAATCATAGCTTTTTCTCTCCCAAAAAGGTGTTGAGCATTTATTAGCAATCTACCAATTCTATCCATTTATATTAATATGAAATGGTATTTTTTAATGAACCAATGAAAGAATACTTTTTAAATTTTTCATTTGTTTTTAATGGAAAATGCTGTAAAAATCATTGGGAAGAGTGGCATTGTTTTTATAATTTTGTGAATCTCTTTAATGTGTGGTTTAACAGAAGACAGCTGGATTTTCATATCTGCTTCTGCATTCAATCTGTTGCAATATGTTGTTTTGGTTGAAATATATGAATAAAATCTGGCCTCACACAGATAATGTAGTTGGAAAATGGGCGAGTATTTTAATAACCTGAGGAGGTAGGTTTTTCTCCATGATACTTCGCCACGACTTGGCAAGTGATGGGTTTTTAAAGATCAGGTACCATGCAGAATCTGAAGTCATGCCAATGAACTCATCACATTCTATTACATTAACCCAGGGCTGGGGATTTGGCTTAGTGGTGCTGCTGCCTGATTTGCAAGCACAAGGACCTGAGTTCAATCCCTGAAACCAAACAAAACATTAACCCATTGCTCTGTCATGCTCTTTAAATTTTACTTTTGAGTGATTTTGTAACGTTGTACATTTGTCACATGGGAAATACTAGTTCACTGATTTGTACATTTCTTTCAAATGTTCATACATTCCTTTATACTATATTTAAAATTGGCTTCATTAATTTCACTACAAATCTCATCAGAAAAGTGCACTCTGAGACCCATTGTGGTAGATATGTTTTCCAAAATTCTACTGCCAAAGTTTATTATTGGTCAAAAATAATGCTGGGTGTTTGCTTAAAATGATAGGCTCATTTTGTTTATTTGTGAGGAGAGATCTGCTCAAAAGTCAAGCTTTAGTAACTGTAGACTAACTGTTGGTATTTCATGCAAAAATGGAAACCCTGGAAACAAGCAGCCGATACCCCTTACACTGCAGTAGCACACGTACCTCACTGCAGACAATCCCTCTTGGATACAGCAGAAGGGCCTATGTGTATTTCCCATGTCATGTGACATAGAATATTAAGTTAACCCAGAAAACATGCTCATATATCAATCAAGAGTTTATTGGTTCATGTTATAGTTAGTATTGGATTATCCAGACTATATTAGCCTTTGTTAAAATTTAATCAATAGATTCAGCTTCATCTAAATTTCATCAGGATATACTCAAATAGAGTCAGCTTTCTTCTTTTTGAGCTGTCTGTGGCAGTGGCAAGCAGTGCAGCTCTGTGACATTGCCTTGATTTACAGTAGAATACTCGCTATGACTTTTATACCATCAGTGCAAATGTTAACACTTTTGTTGTGCAGTAAACCATGGCATTCCAAAAACATCTTCTACACTCTGGATACTCTAGTAACGCTTGTGATTGTTGATAAGCAATCATAAAAATAAAGATCTTCAACAATTTGTACCGACACCAGACAAATATAATTAAGTCTAGTCATTCTTTAGATTTGTTCATTTTAAGATGAAAGCGCAATTCTGCGGGTGAGGTTTTTAGCTCGGGTTTTATGGTAGCAACTAAATTGTTAATTACAAGAGTAGAGTAGATCTCCATAAATCCTTAATTACAGAAAAGACAAGTTGCTCTGTTATTGGAAAGTGATGGCAGTTTCTTTTTTACTGACTTTTTTATTCAGCAGGCTCTCAGCAATATGAACTAAACAAAGCTTTATTGGCCTTTCAACTGCGGTTTGTGCTTCCTCAGCCAGGGCACCTCCGAGACTTATCCTGTAAGCTGTTTCCAGGACTTTTTCATTCCTATTTTCAAAACTCTAACAAGCAACACTTAGATTTCAAAAACATATCCACGTTTAAATTTTGTATTGCTTTTTTAAAAAATCCTGGTAATTGGCCTTAAAACGTGATGCTGTAAGTTCACGGGCACTATAATGTTATGCAAAGCGTTATAAGATAAGAAGGTAGATTAAAAACCTCTATAAATTCAAGGAAATGATACCAACTTGCACCCTACTTTTGTTTCTTATTTAGAGTTGAGCCCTGTGCTTTCCACCCTTTCTTTGAGGAGTCAGAGCACCCCTAGACCTGGCATCTTCTCTTCAGCACCTTTCGTTGTAGCTGTTGCAGCCCCAGATAAAGTTAATCTTCAAATCTTCCCCTTTTCAGCCAATAAGCCATCATGAGACATAAGAAATATATATTGTAAATAAGCTATGATTTATTTTATAATTATCAAATTCTTAAAAAATACATTTCAGATCAAATTTTTAAATTTAGAAAAAATATTTTTGTCTAATACAAAGACATACATTACTTCTTTTTTTAAAATTTTATTGAGTTTATTGGTACATTTTAGGGATACAGTACAGTTACATTCATTGTTGGGATCATGTTGAGTTTCCACACTTTAGGATGTCAAATATGATTTACTGGATGATAATGAGGTTACAAAGCACAGCATAAATGAAGCCACCTATGAAGAACATAGAATTAGTAAGAGATAATGAGTTAATCTCTGAAAATGCACATTCCTACCTTTGAAAATTCTAGAAAGCATAACCATACATGTGTTTACCTTCCATTAATTCCCTCCAGAAATGGTATCATCACATATCATGTGGCTTTTGTTTTTGTTTGTTTCTTTGTTTTTTTTGTTTTTTTGGGACAGGGTCTCACTATGTAGTTGAGACTGACCTGAACTCACTGTGTAGTCCAGGCTGATCTCGAACTCACAGTGATCCTTCTGCCTCAGCCTTCCGAGTGCTAGGATTACAGGTGTGCACCACCATGCTCAGCTTCGTGTGGCTTTTGGAAAATACTCCTGTACATTCATAACAGAATGAAAGTGGAGAAGGCAAACCAGTATGATGAAAACAGTTCTGATCTTGAGAATGCCTGAAGGGGTTTGGAGACTCCTGAAAGGGTCCTGAGAACCACAGGGGTCCTAAGGCAGAAATCTGAAGACTGTTAATCTACACTGTTATAAAGTGGCAGCTAAAGAATACACAAAAGAATAATTTAATGGAGTCTCATGTTATTGTGGGGATTCTTACTGCATAAATTAGTCTGTTATTGATTCTCTTAATTTTGGAAAATTAAGAATTCATTGATTACCAAATTGGATGTTTACATGACCCTTATACATCATCTTAAAGCTGATGATGAAGTCAGAGTGAATCTAGAAAATCAAACTCATTTTAGGACAACTTGATAGAAGGACTTTTCTTGGCAGCCAGAAACTGTGTCAGTCTTCTCTCACGCATCCTCCCAAGTAAAAACCAATAGTGGTGATGGACTTTGCAGAGCATTTGTTTACTCCTTCACACTTCTTTGATGGTTTGGATGAAGATAAGTTCCAGGGAGAGAAATCATCAAATAGCTCAGGGTTTCACAGGAGGTGAAGAAGAGTACATGTGGACATGAAGAAATGACTAAAAAAGGTTGCCCTATGTCTTAGTCACTTTCTTGTCACTGGAACACAATACCTGACACTCATCTTCACAGTTTGAAGGAGGATGGTAGAAGAATATGGCGGGGGAAAGCTGCTCACATCATGACAGCCAGAAAGCAGGAGTGAAGGAAGGAGCTACGGAGGGAGATATATTCTTTCAGATCACACCTCCAACACACACACACACACACACACACACACACACACACACACACAC
>NW_022900923.1:15986926-15998782 GCF_012274545.1 Fukomys damarensis
ACACACACACACACACACACACACACACACACACACACACACACACACACACACCCCACACACACACACCTCTTCTGACTAGGCTTACCTTATAGCACATTCAGCTATGGATTCATTAGTGGATTAATCTCCTTATCAGTATAATATCCCTATGATCCAAAAGCTCAAGTTCTGGACACACGAGTCTTTTAGATGACATTCCAGATCCAAATCATAACATTCTATCCCTGACCTCCAAAAAGTTTTTGTACATCTATGTATGCAAAATGCATTTAGTCCATCTCTAAGAGTCGCAAATCTTAACGGTTTCAATATTGCTGAAAAGACCAAGTCCAGTGTCTCCTCTGAGACTCAAGGCAAACTCTTAGCTGTGAGTACCTCTAAAAATAAAAAAAGTTAAACACTTTCAACCTAAAATGGTACAGGGTAGATATTACCATTCCAAAAGGAAAAACAGGAGAATAGAAAGAAATGATACCAAAGCAATACCAGAACTTCACAAAGCAAATTTTAAATTCTGTAGCTTTCTATGTCTAGCTTCCAGAGCAAGTTGTGGCAAGATGTGAGTTCTGAACAATTTGGGCCACTCCTTCCTACAGCACTGCTGTAGGGTTTAGCCTATATGACCTCTCTCTTAGGCTTTGCTCACTGCCTGTGATTTCCTCATTAGATGCTCAATGTTTCTGGCTTCTCCAACTTCCTGGGGTTTTCACTGCACTTTCAGCTCTACTGACAGATTCATATAGTGTCCTTTCAGGAGCATACTGCCTGGCCTCCCTGTTTTTGTTGTTGTTGCTTATTTTGTTTTGTTTTGATTTAAATGAATTCTGTGTTGAAGTCTCCATGACCCCATAATTCTTGTATTCTGTATGTTTGAGAAAAAAGTACTATATGGATGTAACCAAGGTCTCCCAGTATCTTGAGCAGTACTCAGGCCCCCTTGGATCATTGCTTCAGACCCCTCTGAGTGTTTGGATGGCTAAGTACTGTGAACAAAATTCCAGGAATCAGATTCCCTAGTTGGCCCTTTGGAAAAGGAAGCCATGGGGTTTTCTTCTCTAATGAAAGGTTTATAGTTTTGCACCTTTGAGCCTGAGAGAGCTTCATGTCTCACTTTTTCCTGGACGCCTTCAAGACATCTATTCTATTGTCCTTATGTGAGGTGCTGGGCTTCATTTTAATACTAATCTTTTCAACAGCCATGCTCTTCTTTGCCCCAGCTTTGTGGGCACTTCCTTTCTGGCAAAAGTAAAAACTTTTTGCTCCTGTTTGTCAGTGTAGATCTGGTTCACAGGTACTGGAAGTACTCATGAAACAACCCAAACCTTGGACTGCCTTGAAATTTACTCCACTAGATAAATTAGTTTGCTGCCCTTGATCTCAAACTCCCTCAAAATATAGACAAACTTTCTGCTGGAGCATAACACACATGGACGCTGATTCAACTACTAATAGAGTCATTGTTGACAACTGCAAGCTCCAGAGCTTGTCTTTACTGTGCACATTGCTGTCAGCACTGTAGCCTTCTGAGCTCTAGAATCTCCCATCATTCTTTGGCTACTCTACTTTTGGCAGTCTACAGCTTCTCTAGCCAGCCTCTTCAAACCTTTCTAAACTCCTCCCATAAGCCAGTTCCAAAGGCTTTGTAACCACATAATCATGTATAGTCATGACAGTGACCCCATTTTCCTAATCAAAATCTGTCTTTATCACCTTCTCATCACTGGTACATAATATCTGACACCGATGACTTAAAGCTCTATTTTGGCTCACATTTTCAATCTACAGTCAGCTGGCTCCAAGACAAGAAAGGCACAGTGGTAGGGTCTGCTGGAAGAAAGCTGCTTATATCATGTCAGCCAAGAAACAGAGTAAGAAGGGAAGTTCCAGGAAGAGAGATATTCCCTTCCAGGTCATGCCCCAGTGACTTGCCTATTCCAGTGAGGCCCACCTCCAAACAACACATTCAACTATAGACTCATCTGTGGATTAACTCACTGATGAGTATGTCATCCCCATCATCCAATAACCTTCCAAAAGGTGACTTCCAGTGTCATTACACATGTGTCTTTTGGGGGACATTCCAAATCCAAAGTATAACACCATATCATCAAGAATGCAGTCATGTTCCATGTTCGCTAATTCTGTCCAAAGGGGAAAAGAAATAGGGTCTCAGTCTCAAGTGAGAGAGCCACTCTGGTAGTCTAGAGTAAGCATGTCATGCATCTTCCTTCCTTCATTTGTTCATTACTTCCTTCCTCTTTCCCCCCTCCCTCTCTCTCTTCCTCCCTCCCTCCCGTTTTTCCTTCCTCATTTTCTTATTCCCTTTCTTTTCACCAAGATGGGTCTGAGAAGCAATGAAGGACAGGAAATATTGCAGTCCTGTTAGAAGGGTTTATATTAAATGCTATTTGTGCAAAGGATGATCTGATTATATCCTTCATTGTGAAGCAAGCAAAACCACCAAAATTTAAAATGGAAAATTTTCTTAAAGCACAGCTTTGCCGACTTTTTCTGGTGAAGTTTTGTTTTCAATTTCCAATCATTTGCAGTCTAATACGTAGTCCTGTTGCACACACAAGCAGTATTCAAGTTGCATGCATATGATTCACCTTGTGAATTCAGCAACACTTATCTATCTAAACTTTGCTTAACAAGACCATTCACTGATCATGGCTTGGATGTCGATAGCAGTGTCAGATTGCTATATGAGCTTCTAATTATTTATTCTCAGTTTCTCTACCTATGTCTTTGCATCTGGTAAATATGTAATTCTGGAGCCTGGAATACTACTCTAATATTTCTTTAATATTAGCAACCACAAATATAAGGTTGACTTTGCCAGACACACTGCCCAGTCAATATTGTTCTTACAAACTACAGTTTGCTATATGTACAGTTGTTGCTAGGTGGACAAATGGTTACAGTTGTGTGAGTTCAACAGGTAGAGTTATCCAAAGTATACATCATTTACATTGCTTGGGTTGCTGTGCACAATCCAGATTCCTTGGCTTTTCATATAAAATAGAAAATGGTATTAAGTCATTCAGTAGATCAAATCACACTTAACTATGCCTCTATATTAACAGAAACTATTTATATAACAAGAACATACAGATTTATATTTTGTTACTAAAATTATTTTATTAACAGTTATTTTCAGCTAATCTAATTTTCTTCTTCCATCTGAATATTTGAATTTTCTTGTAATGATACATATCTACCCCTTAATAGTGACTTCTTTCTATGACTGAATTATTCATGAGAAAAAAGCAACTTGAAAATCATATAGTTGCTGATATTCCAGCTTTCTTGTCCCCCAAACCAGGTAGTCCATCTAACTTCTGTCAACTTTTCTCAAAGGGAAGCTTTTCTTCTACATGGCTTGATGGTCTAAAAGACCTCAAAAGCAAATAGGGGTGTCCAGCCTGAGTGAGAAGACCTGAGAAAGCAAACTGTCAGGTGCATTACTCCTTTGGAGTGCCTGTCTCCCCTGAGAATATCTGCAGTATAGTTAGTTAAAATGACCTATTAATATAAGATAATTTTATTTACATCCATACTTCTTAATTAATATTCCCTTATCAGACCGTTTTACCATTAATTTGGCACAAATTATGAAAAGAATGAAATCTATCTTACGCAATTTATGGATTCATTCTGTGTTGCCTTTGCAGAGAGCAGAATTAATAATGTGTAAATGTGACTCAGCAAAATATATCAGCCCATGATCAGGAAGAACTTCTTGGTATTTTATATATTATGTATGTGTATCAGTCAATAATCCCTAGAGGAATAGAATACACATAAATTTACAAGGTAGGTCCACAATGGCTGCCTACAGAGTCAGGTGTGGAAGAACACAGAAGGACCATCTACATGCTAGAACTCCAAAAGACCAAAAGTCAAAGGCTTGGAGCTCACTTCAGAGTTCCATGTAAGTCTGTATGGGAAAATCAAAGGATCTTCCCTGCCAGGCTGAAGAGTCTGTACTCAAAGCCTAGAGACAGAAGTCCAAGGCGAAGGCAAAGACTGCAGCTCCTCCAAAGAAACAGGAGGCAGCCTTCTTTCTTCTTTCTCTTTTTATTCCATCCAGGCTAGAAGCCTGGTGCCGCCCACAGCCGGGGTGGGGCTTCCCTCTGAGTAAGGTGATCATTCACACACATCCAGAGCTGTGCTAAACCAATCCGCTGGGCATTTCTTACTCAAGTTGACACCACAGTGAGCTATCACAATATGTTGATTACTTGATATTTCTTTTTTAAAAAATGGAATAGGCAATTTGTGCAGCCAGCTCCCCCTCACCAGAGCACTTTGAAAAGCAGCTGGATCACTTTACAAGAAGGATGATAAATCCTGAGATGAAACTGGAACACTATTAATAACCATTGTAGGATAACACTTGGCAATAAACCAGCCTGTCTAGGCAAAAAGGGAACAATGATCAAGCCTACCTGTGGTTGATGTCATGTAAAATTTGTTTTATACCCAGCCATCTCCTCACAATCTTTACACTTATTTTGCTAATATTGCCAAATTTAAGTAAAGTCGGAAATGCATTATTAAGCATTGTTTAAATTTGTTTGATAAGATTCGTATGTATATTGTATTTTAGTTCTTTTAAATCTTCTAACACAGAAATTAGCTTGCAGTAATTAATTACAGAAAGAAATCTTGTAACACACATGTGTGTGCTTTGTGCATTTGTGGGTATACTCATTCCCCAGCTGGCCTTGATGAGTGAAGTTGTGTTCATATAATTTTCTAGTCTTGAATGGGACACCACTATTTATATGCACACCTTCAACTTGCCTCTGGGATTACTCTTCTGAACTGAATGGTCAGAGTATTTCCAGAATCAGAAATGGGACAACCTCACTTTCCTATTAGGTAAGCTGATGCCAGTTACAGTAAAGGGTCTGGGAACTAAAAATGGAACAAAAGGTGAGATAGTTTCTCTGGAGCAAAAGCATTCCTAACTATTTTATAAATTGTTTGGAAGATTTAAAAATGTGTGACAATAAGGAATTACCAATGGATAACTATATATTTAAAATTTCAAAGGGCCATTGAGAAAGTTTTATAGTGAAGTTTAAAGCAAATTCGATTCATTATGGGACTCAAGAAACTCAGTATTTTCTTTTTTGAAAGGTGGCTAGGAAACTGTCTTGGAGAAAGAAGGTTGAGAATAGAAATTATCCAACTTGACTGAGCACCAACTTGATTGGTGTGTGTTAGGCAGTGTGATAGAGGCTAATGTGTACAGAGATGGACCTTGCTGTCTGCATTCAAGACTTGCAGCATACTGGAAAGAGATGTATACTTCTGACAGAGAGATGTCTCTCCCATCAATAGTCTAGTGTAGCAAATAAAATTCTCTGGATTCTAATTTGTTAGACTCCCAACACTCAAACCAGTCTCAACATTTATATGAATAATAAGCAATACATTGCAGAAGCTCAAACTTGGCAAATACACTCACTTGGGCACTGAAAAGACAATCTTCAGAAGATTTTAAAAGCCTTCACCACTGAACAGGAGCATGAAAGACTAATTGCAATGTGGGAAAATAGGAGGTGTTGTAGAAATTTAAAGAAAAATGATCCAAACTCAGCATAAAATCTTGGATTCTGGTTAAATGCAGTATGTGAAAAGACCTTGGAACCTCTCTGGGCTAGTCCCAAATCTATACAATGTGTTGATGTCATCAACTAAATGTCAAGAATGGAAAATTATGGCGCTTTATATCCTAGAACACTGCATATTTAAAACTTCTCAATCAATTCCAGGAAAAGGTGTAATGTAGCCAAAAAAGATACTATATATGAACATCAAAATAATTAATGAGGTAAGAGGATTACCTTTTGTGATCATAGAAAAAATATCAGGATGACCCATTCTGAAAAGATGAGAGATGTTTTCAATATTTTAATGTTATTAAATTCTGACTGGTTTTCCCATGTAAAATTGTCAATTACTAGAAAAAAAATCCTTGGATAAAAATGTAGATTGCACCGCAGTTCTTTTAATTATAGACTAGATTATGTTAGCTCTGAGAAGTGGTACAGATACTTCCCAAGCAATTTATATAAAATTATGACTGCATTCATTATACATGAAACTGTTCCTAAGAAGGCATCGCTGAGTAGAGAGACTAATTGCAAGGAAAATCTTCTTGCCTTTCCTGATGTTCCCTATAATCTCTCGCACGTATGGAACACAGTTAAGGTGAACCCTAGATTGGACCCAGAATTATACTTTTTTGTAGTCTGTTCAAATTACTAGAGAATTAATATCTATTTTCTTAGATATATAAATAGCTCTTTGCCTAAAGTCACTATTCCTAGTGTGTTTTTTTTTAATTTGCTAATGCTAAATATGAACCACAACTCAGGGCTCATAGCCCCTGCAATGCAGTTCTTATATTTCACAATAAATAGGAAATATTTAGAGTTGCCTTTAGGGAAATGTTCATGACTCATTCTTTGATGAGCCTGGTAAGAGCTTCTGATTCACTAATTCTTTTCCTTATGAACAGGCCTTGGGTGAAGAATCAGAAGCATCAGCATGTGAGTGTGTGACTTGTTGCATAAGTGTAGAAACTCAGCTTGTGTCCCATTGCACCATTGACTTCAAAGACTTTCGAGTTGTGTGATGTCTCCACAATACACCCAACATGTGCTGACTAGTGAAGAATCAAGCAGACTACAGTGACTGACTTTAATTGGAAGTTAAAATATTCTTTCTAGAAGTTAAAATATTATTTTAGCTGAAAGTTAAAATATTGGAAGTTCAAATATTCTTTCTTTGGTAGTTTGTGTTATCATTTTGATTTGTCCTGGGATAGGAGATCAATATCCCCATGTTTAACCTGGGGAGTTAGGCCAGCTAATTTTCTAATGCTGAAATCTGCTTTGCTTATTTTCAGTAGTGATCCAGTTTTATAAACATAACCCAGCCAGACTCTATGTCATTTTCCTCCTTGCAGTGTACAAAATCAATGAGTGAGTGTGCATGTTGGAAAAGAACTGATGCTTCATCACCTTTGGATGGTATAATTCATTCTTGAGAAAGCTTGAGAAGAATAACTTCATGTCTGGCTGAAAAATGATCGGGAACATTTTTTGCAAATTATTTTAATACGTAGATGTGTACAGTAAGACTTACTTGAAATTTGTGAATTTAAAAATATTTAATTCAGGAGATTTGGATTGCAGTCTAGTCTACTTAAGCAGGCTCTTTCATGTGTGTGCATAGGCAGAGAGAGAGTATGCTGGCGTATGGGTATTTGTATGAATCAATTATCTAGCATGTGTGCTTGGTCCATTTAATTGTTAGTGACAGTCTTGACTTTTGGTGAGATCCTGAATCCTTTGTTCACCAGGATTGTTGTGAAAACACCAAGAGATTGCCTTTGCTCCATCTGTGTGCTAAGGATCTGAAATGTACACAGCCAACTCATTGCTCCCCAGAGCCTCACATCTGAATCCAGTCTCCTTCCTACTAGCCCCAGTTTAAAGCTGAACACCAACTCCCCGCCCCCAGACGTGCCCCTTCTCCAGTTTCCTAGTTGCTTGTGGTTTCCTAGAAGCTTAGGTTTTTTGATTCCATCTGTACCTTCACTTTCCACAACGGGTCTCAGACACAGATAACACACATTTAGAATTTGATGTCTTCTTTCTGATCACCTCTGTTGCCTGGGCCTACATGTCTCCTGACTCCTCCTCTTTGGTCTCCTTTCTGCTCTCGCAACCCTGCAGTTCTTCGTGCAGCAATCAGAGATATTTCCAAAGTGCATCAGAATACATCACATACCTCTGCTTAGATTCTTTTCATGTCTTTCCACCTGTTCAAGAAAAAGAGCAAATTTGTTGTCTCAGCCGACAGGGTCCTCCGTCACCTGACTCCTGGCTGCTCGTCTCAATGTATCCCGACCGTTTCCCGTTGTTCATTCACCCTTTCCTACTGGTACTTTCCTGTTCATGCTTCCTTTTTCTTTCAGTACTGGGGACCCTTGCACCGAGCCACATCTCCAGCATGCCTTTAAATTTTGAGACAAGGCCTTGCTCACTTTCCCAGGCTGGGTTCAAATTTACGATCTTCCGGCCTTAGCTTCACAGAGTGCTGAGATTACCTTGCATACCGCCATGCCCGGTTCTGAGCAGTGCTTCTTGAGTTTACTGAGCTTGCTTCTGTCTGAGGCCTTTGCATTTGTCAGGATGTTCTTCACCAGAAACGCTCATGAGCTGTACTCCTTCCAGGTCAACTCATTTCTCTTTTCAAAGGTCACTTCATTTCTGATCAACTTTCCTATAAAGAGATGCCTCCATAGTTCTGTCCTTTTTTTTCCTGCTCTATTTTGTTTATAAAACTTATTGATATTTTTATTCATTTGTTTGTTCATTTTCTGTCTCCCCCACTTAAGTATAAGTTTGTCAAAATGAAGAATTTACTCTTACTTGTTCCCTATTATATCTTCAGGGCCTGGAATACTGCCTGACATATAGTAAGTAGTTAGGAATAAATGAGTAAGTAAGTGAGAAGATACATTTTGGTTTTGCTTATAAATATCCTGGAACTTGTTTATTCCTGAATTTTTTCTGTCAGTCGTAAGCTTCAGCCAACATTTGTTTAATGATAAGTGCATGCTCTGTGAGGAAGTAAAAAATGACAGAGAAGTAAGCACCTACCACTTTGTTCTTTACATATACTATTTTATTTTTGTTAAATGTTTTAAAAGCCATTCAAATAGTTTTCTGGTTTATATTAGGAATGAAGAAGAAAAATACTGATGAAAATCTTACAAGGAGAGTCACTGCAGTTCACAATTATGAAAACCAATAATAGCCAAATTTTACACACACACACACACACGAGAGAGAGAGAGAGAGAGAGAGAGAGAGAGAGAGGAGACAGAGAGAGTCAGACAGAGACAGAGAGAATATGAAAACAGTAAGAGTTCAAGCCAAGCATCTTTAATGAAGTTATCTTGAAATGTTGTGAAACGGGTGACTGACAAGACACTATAGTGGCCTTCCACATCTGGAGACCAGCGTGTGGAAAGTCATGGTCAAAGATGGAGAATTGATTTCAGGGAACAAGTGTCATTTTAATGGAAAGAGACTATTTATAACTGAAAATTATGAAAACCGAATATAATAATATGGTCTGTGAGAAGGTGAGGGAAACAGACAGACAAAGAGAAGGGTGAGATCACAGCGTTAAATGGAGGGAATTTCCATCGGGAGAGACGAACTCATGGAGGATTTCAGAAGGGAGCTGAGGTGTATGGAGAGAAACATCTTTGATGTCACACAGTGAGAATCGAAAGGAGGTAAAGTCGAGCACTCGGAGCGTAGCCGGGAGGTTGTTGAAGGCCTCCCTCCAAAAGATGGAAAATGGGGGGTTCCAGACACGCCATTTACTTGAAAGTGGTTTCTTCTGTGCACATTAATCCTCACAATGTCAATATTCAGAGGAGGCACCAGAAAATCCCTGCCACGGGGTAAGCAGTGGATGGCCAGATCCTTCCCAGTGCAAACCCTTGAAGCACCTGGAGCCCGCAGGCTGCACACTCCCCGGGGCGGTTCTTTGCCCCTACAAAGCACTTGAGAGCTCCAAGTTTTGTACAGATCTTTAGCATTAGAAATTAGTCTGTAAATAGCTATCCTACTTAAGTAATATTTAGCTTTTTTGAAACTATGACAGCAAACTTGATTTTAGGATTTTCTCTAAGACTTATCCTGATTTGCAGACCAACTCCATAACTTAGGGTTCTGTTTCTCAACGACAGCTGCTTTGATGGGCAGTATTAGATGTGTTTCTCTCATGCTGCATCTTTGAAACAGGTAACGTACTTTTTGGTAATCCCATTTCTCTGCTCTGAAATTTCAGAATTATATGTTGTGGAAATTGAAAGGAACTGAGATATAGTCTACCTGTACATCAGGATATATCTAAAACACATTAGCAAGATAAAAATCTAGTATATTTGCTTCCAAGACTGTTTATCTCAGGGCTGGGGATGTAGTTCAGTGGCGCTGCATCTGCCTGGCAAGCTCAAGGCCCTGAGTTTGGTCCCTGCTACCAAAAAAACAAAAACAAACCAAAAAGAAAAAGGAAAAACCCCCCCTATTCATCTTGGTGCATTACACACTCAACACAGAGCTGTGGAGGAAATGAAGTTCATCTTTGACCTTGTCCATTACTCCTCCTCAATGTTTGTCCTGCCCACCTCCTTTAGCCTTCCTTTCTCAGTTAGTTAAATCATTTGGAAATCAAGCCTTGTAAGCCAATCACTTTCTACAGGAATATTTGCATTATTAATAATAATCACCGCTGGGGATTTAGCTCAGTGGTTCCACTGCCTGCCTTGCAAGTGCAAGGGCCCAAGTTCAATCCCCGGTACAAAAAAAAGCAAAAAACAAACAAACAAACCCATAAAAAATAATAATCACCAGACACCATGCCAAGTGCTTTGCATGTATTGTTTCAAATCCTTAAAACATTATCTTCGGTAGTACTATCTCTATTTAACAACAAATAGAGTTTCTGAGAATTTGAGTAACTTGGTCCAAAGTCAGATTAACTAAGACATAATTAGCAAGTACCAGGTTTTCAAATTCTCTATTCCAAAGTCTATGTTCCTCCCATCATATCATGTTGATTTGTGTTGAAACCTAAAGCTTTAAAGACTTAAAAGGAAGAAACAAGCAGAAATAACCATTCCATTATTTAAGTAATTGGTGAAAGCTTTGATAATGGGTAAAGGTATTCCCTGTGAGATATAACTGGCCCCGTCCCTCACATACTGAAAGCTGATTTTATCCCTGTCAGGAATCAGGTTTGGTCAGATCACTGTGGTGACAGTGGGCTTAATTACCCTAGATAGTATCAGATTCCTTGTTTGTCAGTACAGTTCAGCACTGTTATTTGGTTACTCATCCCGGTGGAAACTCACACATGTCCTTGATAAGAGAGGAGAAGAAGAATAACCTTCCAGCCCTGGCCCCCGAACAGCCTGCGGGACTGTTGTGTCCCAGGCTCACCTTTGGGATGTGTTTTGATGATCACACAGCATTAGAGAGCAGCCTGCACCTGCTTTACTTTCGAGTCTCTTCCTTTTAACATTCCAGCCACCACAGATGCCTGCTCACCGCTGATTAACTCCGTTTCATCAGAAGCTCATCCATGTTATCAGAATGTTATTTTTATATCTCCGTGCTGCATTGACTGTTTCCTCCTATCTTTCCCCTCAGGGGCAATGGCTATAACGCAGCAGAGTTTCATTTTGCTATATGCTTACTTTGCCTGGTGCTTTTATTTTGCAGATACTTGCCCTTGGCTTTTTAAAGCCATCTGCTTCT
Organism: Fukomys damarensis; assembly: GCF_012274545.1. Taxonomy (NCBI): domain Eukaryota; kingdom Metazoa; phylum Chordata; class Mammalia; order Rodentia; family Bathyergidae; genus Fukomys; species Fukomys damarensis. The sequence continues at coordinate 15,998,293 of NW_022900923.1, forward strand.
CCCTTTTCACCCTGGAGGCATGCTCCCAGCTCCTTCACACATGGCGGCATTTTTATTTGTGTCTCAGAACAGGGCATGGTGGTTGACAGGGCTTGATCAATGCAGAATGCAGAGGAGCAATGACCTTATCTTCTTTGTTGGCGACTGATTCTCCACTGCTGCTCCTTAAAGCCTTTTCATTCTCTCCTCAAGCATGTTCATTCTGTTTTGTTTTAAAATTAAGATTGAGGTGGCTTATTAATCTTGTTAGGACTCTGATACAAAGCACAATAAAAAGGCCAAAGACCATTAAATAAAGAGCGCGGCTTTTGCCTACTTTACAACTGCTGCTATAGCACTATCAGCAAAATATTCTTTTCATCGCTTTGAAGGAAGGCATCCAAATGGCAAATAAAAGCTTTATTTTACTGATTGAAAAGTTTAATAAAGCTTTAAGTATTTGCTGGCTTAAACATTACCAATCTTTTTTTTTTTTTTTTTTTTTTTTTTT
>NW_022900923.1:15998921-16034114 GCF_012274545.1 Fukomys damarensis
CCAATTTTTTTTTTTTTTTTTTTTTTTTTTTTATTTCAGGGCTGGGGATTTAGCTCTGTGGCGCTGCCACCTACCTCGCAAGCACAAGGACCCAGGTTCAATCCCCGGTACCAAAACAAACAAACAAACAGTCAATATATTCAGTTAACACAAGATTTATAAAGCATGTTCATTCTTGTACAAAACCAAGTCAGTGTAGACTTTGTTGAGATATAGAAGGATCTTTTTCTAAATTTGGAAAGGAAGAGGTAAATTTCACTACTAGGAAAGTGCTGTGTTGTCTCCTTCCTCAGCTAAGTTTTTATAAGAGGTTGTCTTTGTGTTTTCTTTGTGGTTAAAAATGTGCAATTGCTTGTTTTGCAATAGGTTTTGTTCTGTGTTGCATACAATTTTCTTTTTTATATATTTTTTACTTAAAATTAAATCCAGTATAATGTGAAATAATATAATGAGAAATGAAATAATCTCACAGCTGCTAAATTTTCCTGGAAGGCAAAAACATCTTAATTTTAAAGTTAGTTTTAAAACATGAAATCGTTGTTTTTTGAAATGACTGTCTAGTCAAAAACTCCTTTGTAGTGTATATTTTTCAAAAACAATTTTTAAAAACCACTAAGAGCTTTGTAAAGATTTCCTTTATCTGTGTTCTGAATTATTTTCAGTCATCGTTTGAGTAATTGTTAAAATGATGAAACTTACTGGAATAAACAGATGTCTGTTTTTGTTTTGTTTTTAGGAGGACAAAGGAAATGTAATTGGGATATTGGGATTTACTTGGTACCTTGACAGTGAGGTATAAATAAATGACTAGTGTCTTAGCATTCTTTTCATCATCGTGTTTTTACATACTATTTCATGAGAATATAAACTTCATGAGAATAGGTATTTTCTCTTAATCACCAGGTATCCTCAGGTCTTAGTACAATATCTGGTATATAGCGTCTCCACAAATGTTTACTAAAGAAATATATCGAGGTGAATACCATAGGAACCGTTATATGCCATATAATTAGATTTATAATACATCTATCCTCCTGTCATCTTTTAGAGACACTTGACATGGAAGTTTCTCTGTATAGAAACTTCAACAGACTCACTACTCTTTTTTCTTAGTCCGCTATGAGTCTTTCATCCATACCTTTGTTAATAAAACTCTAACATTGTTTATATTTTTACCAACTTTTGTTGTAGTAATTTCTATGAATAGAAGATAGCTATAGTTCAACTCAGTGGGTAGATAAGTAAGGTCTTAAAAGACCACAGAGAAAAATTCATTCAGTTGCTGCTAACTGGGGAAAACTCAAAGGAAGGAAGATTTGAGTGGAGTCTTTGAGGAAGAACCTAAGTCTTCCAGATGGTAGAGTCGGGGATAGAGAGAACAGGATAGAGAGAACAGGGCATACAAAGGCCCAAAAGAATTAAAGGCTCACTGTGGTATTCCTGGCTGCAGGACCATAGCTACCATCATCCTCTATCTGCTTGAATATCATTCTTTCATGCAAAACTCAGATTGCCATTCAAATATTGACTCTTTAAAATTGAGAATATGATTTATTTTCTTTGAAGCATCAATTTTGTCCACTGTGTTGAAAACTGGATGTGCACTTTAAGTGACTTCTCCAAAGGATTCACTGACTAGCCAGGCTTCTACAAAACTGATTTTTACTGACTTTTACCAGCAAGGATACTGATGTGTGTGAACAGACTTTGGATCATAAACAATTTTGTGCATCTGATGTTCGCGGTTCACTCCACACCAGCTTCACTGAAGGTTAACACTGAGATCCTGAGGACCTAAAATGGATTTTCCTAGGTGAATCCAGGTGTACAGCATGCTGGATCTGTCCCAAAGGCTGAAACATCCCCTACGCTTCCTGAACATCTTTTGGTAGCCTCAGAAAAGACTGGCACAAAGGCCGATTTTTTTCATGTAATGAAGACTCTTAAAAAAAAAAAAAAACTTTCCAAAATGAATCCAGACACCTGACTTTCACAGAACTGGACATGATTTTAAATAACAATAAAGTCAAGAGGTGATAATTTGAAAGATTAGTTTTGAGGGGGGCCACTGTATGAATACCTTGATCCTGACTAGCCTGTTCATTCCTCTACTCTGTTCTCTTAATCTCGATAAACTTACATATCCTCTCCCCAGTCCCAGGCTCTTAAAATTCTCATCTAACACTGTCCAGGAGTTTGAGGGTTAATATAAAATCCAAAACTGTCCGTGTTACTTCATGGTTGCTTCTACTTTTTGTTTTCTTGGCTTCTTGGTCAGAACTGTGCCTTCTGGTGTAGTTGCCACTTCCCCTGTGTTGATAGTTCTTTATAAATCTTTTGTCTTTAGAATTTTAAAAATTAGTCATTATCTCACGTTTATATAATCATAATAGTTATTATTTTGTTATTCAGCCTAATTCAAATGAAAGGTCCTAGAGTAGAGTAGAGTGATTTTCAAACGTGAATGTTTGAAGAAGGGAAGGAGCCAGGTAAGTATGATCTCAGCCACACTTTCCCCTCTCATGTAATGTATGGCAAGCATGAGCCCATGGCCACTGTGTACTTATTCCTCAGATGCTAAAAATGCTGAGTGTAAGCAGCCCATACCACAACCTCTTATGATCTAATAAACAAGACAGACTGAGAATTATTGTGGTTCTCTCTCTGCTTTTTTCACCAGTTGCTTTTTATTCCCTTCTAAAGTCTCTTATGGCTTTGGGCTAAATGAAATTTGGATTGCAACAGCAACTTTTTTCTAATGATATTATAATATTGGCTAATTTGCCTGCTATTGGTTATGCCCAAGTAGGCACATGACCCATGGCTGTTTGGCTTGTCCTCCTGTGGGAAAACAACTTAACAAAGCTAACAAGCTGTATTAAAATAAAATAAACAAATTCACATGGCACCCAGCATCACAGCCACATGCAGTATGGTTATTATTTATTATCCAGACACATCAGCCTCACATCTCCAACTGCCTACTGGGCATTTTCTCTCAGAAGACTTTCTGTGCCTTCCTCTTTAACCCCTCTGAAACCAAGACCTTTGCCCTCTCTTCAAAGCCATCCCCCATGGTGCAATTTGAGAAGGGCACTTCATTACATCGTTTTTTACCCCTTTCTAGTGAAAATTGTTGCTGTTGCCATTTTTAGAAGCAGTACACAGTGGGCAGACAGGTAAGGCATGAGACAAAGGGATGGAGACCAAGGCCAAATGTCTTGTTCCTACTTCAGCTCTCAGTAATCACAACCACAGCTGAGCAGCCACAGGCCCTCCTAGAGGGCGGAGCTCCTCGGGACATCTGGGAATGAGAGAGCGTGTCTATGTCCTGCAGGCACTGCTTGCTCAACGTCTCCTTTACAACTTCCCAATCCAACCAGCGGTCTCTTTCCTCCTCAGGGAAAGAAACAAAGAAGCCTGAGAATAAGGGGCCAGAAGCCTAAGTCTCTTCAAGAGACCAGGCGATCCTGTTCCCACTACTAACTGCGCCCAACAGTTCCATTTGGATTCCCATACCTTCTCAAGTGACGTCATGTTATTTTAGCATCTGGCAAGGACAGTTATTTAGATCTTAGACATTCTGTATTGTGAGACTCTCCGCTAGTTAAATTGTGATCTACCTTCTCTTTGACCTCTTTCATCATAACTAAGATCCTTCACAGTTATAAGTTTGACTTCCAGATCTTTTGTGGTGACTGATTAATGCTGACACAGACCTGGCACGGTGGCCTTGGCAGGCAGAGAAGGTCATGGCGAGTGGTGACTCAGCTGCCTGCAGCTGCACTTACAGTAAATGTGTTTTGCAAGGCTCTTCTGTTTAAAAATATTTCTTGTACAAACTTTTAATTTTTATTTTATTTCCAATTATTGTGTATTTATTTATTCTTTTTCCTTTTTATTCTTCATTCTGTCAAGAAAAGAAAATAACGTAGGCCAAGAATCAGGTTGACTCAGGTCAAAGAAATGTGTCCCTTTGGCTCTAAGTCATGATACTTTGAGTCAAAGGCAACAGACAGCCTCTGATATGGTTGCAATGATATTTCAGGATAATAATGAAAGACAAGGAGAAATATTTTAAGAAATGAAAGAGACTGAGCTGAAATTATATAATTGACATTGTGAAATAGGAAGAAAAGAGCTAAAGGTATAAGGGAAGGGGGATGAGTAGGGGAAAGGAAGTAAAGAAAAAATTATGGGAAAAGGAAAAAATGGAATCAAAGTCTTTGTAAATAGGGGAGGGTAGGGGTATGGGGAAAAATGAGAACCAAGATCTGTCATGTAAAGGTACAAGATCCCAATAATGAATGTAACTGTACTGTATACCTAAAATGTACTAATAAACTCAATGAGGAAAAAAAAAAGAGACTGAGCTAACACAGTGATGAGTGACTGCTTCAGTCTCTCATCTATTCATCGACAATTATTTACTGAGCAGCAGTGCAGTGATTTGGTTCTATGAACAAGAGAAACATGTCCCCTACTCTCATGGGATGTATGGTATAGTAATGGAGACTGACAGGAAAGTATGGTCATCAAAATATAATTTCTATGGACATGTAGGATAGAGTGTCTTGGGATAGTTGGAACTAATACTAGGATATGCCCGAATAGACTAGGAAAAGAAGAAAGGGAAGATTATTCCGGGCACAGCATATGCAAAGTCTCAGAGGTGGGAAGAAGCTTGTTTTATTCATGCAACTGAAAGCTGGAGCTTCTTGGGCAAGAGTCAGGGGCCAGGTCACTTAGGACTCCACCAGCCATTTTAAGGTTGTTTTGTTGGTCTTCGTTCTACTGTAATGAGGAGCCCTTGCAAAGGAACATTGTGGCTGTAGAGTGTACATTTGGCTGTAGAATGAAGAGGAGAGGTGGAGGTTTTTGTTGTGATTCGGGTGGTGAAGTGATGGCATCTTGGACTAGAAAGGTAGACAGAGGAACTGAGAGGGAAATGCATTGCCAGAATGACTGAAGATGAGGTAAGGAGAGAAAGATGTCTAGAATGATACCGAGGCATCTGGAACAAGCTTCTAGGTATAAGAAGGGGCCGTTTACTAACATGAGGAAACTTTGGGGGAAGAGGAGATGTGAGAGCAAATTTGGATTCTGAAATTAGAGCTTTCAGGGAGGCAGTCACAGCCTAAAGAAGATTGGTATTTGTGAATGGTCATCTTTGCCTGGTATTGCTTGCAAGTAGTCTTTTGAGAGCACTCTCACAGAAAACTCTCCTAGAAAAACCCTATTTGGTAGCAATGGCTGGATCTTTAAAATTTTTATGGAATTTGGTTTTCTAATAAATGTTAGAGTTTATCTTCTTTTGTAAGAGCGACTTATAGTGACATATCAAGACATTTAGTCCTTTTATAACTTATTGGTGTGTGTTTGCAATTCATAATAGTTATATTTGTTCTGGGGAATTAGTACATGCATACGACATACCTTGATCATTTTCGGTCTGTTTACCCTCCAACTTCCTTCCTCCCCCTGATCTCCTCTACCTCCAAAAAAATCTCTCTTTAATACTACCCCTACCAGAAAAATAAAAGATTCTAGGATGGGTAACCTTGAGCAGTCCCACATGGCATGTTCATTTCTTGGTGATTTGCAATATGAATTAGCTTATTAGTATTTCTGAGAGGTCCTAGATGAAAAAGGGATTCACTGAAATGTGAGAAAAGCGAAGTATAAAAATCTCTGAGACCAGAGCATGAAAATGTAAACCTTTTCACAGTTTATCTTGTAGATTTTTATCTGTTGAGCTTTCATGATTTTGATTTTATATATATATATTTCCTAGAAATTGTACATGAAAATGCTACTTATAAATTTACCATCATAAAAGCATACTTAGCAGCTCTTAAGATAATTTTATCTTGTCTGTTAATTCATATGTCTTATTTCTAACTTTGTTTTCTCATTTTCTGTATTGCAGTGTTGTTTCATTGTCTGATTCATCAAATAACAAGTTCTTAAATTTAACCATGACATATTTGTTTTTCTATAATTTCTGACTTTATAAATTCCTGTATTGTTATTTGGTTAGTTTTGTAATTTTCCAATTTATTCAATTCAATACTGACAATATATTTTTTCTTTTTAATAATAAGGCACACATGACTATGATTTTTTTTTTCCTCTGAATAGTTTTGGCTGTGTGTCTGGAGCTTCAATCCTGTGTGTAATGTTATTTTTTTGTTTAGTAAATAGTATGTAATTCTAATTTTGAGTTGTTATTTGATACAGGTTTTCTTGGAGTTTTACTTTGAAGTGGTTTGGATGTTCTCTCCTGCTTGACTTTTTAGTCATAATTTCTACTTTTATTACACTGATGTTTTCTTACCAAAGATATATAGAATCATGAATATTTTTATAAGATAAAAATAATACTTGGTCCTATCTTATTAAAGTTGTGTTACTGAAATCAGAGGTTTGATTCTTATTTATAGCAATGTAAATTCTTTGTATCATTAACTATCAGTAGTCCTTGAAGAAGTTTGGATGCCAAGAGAAGATGAATGGCAGCAGTCAGCAAACAAATACTAATGAGTATCTACCATAATTGTAGTGCAGGAGATACATGGGTGAACACTCAAAGTTCTATCAGTGAACTTACACTGCAGTTCAAAGAGATAACAGATATTATAGTTAACATGCAAAATTTTAGATACAACTAAGTGATATAAAGAAAATGGAAAAATGAAATGGACGAGAACAGTCAGGGGAGGGCAGGCAGGATTTTCAGTGTAGGAGTCAGGGGAGGCTTCTCTGAGGGTTAATTGTGAATGATAAATGTGAACAATGAGGCAGAATATAGTTTCCAGCAGAAGGATCAGAACCCACTAAATCCTGAAGAAAAACAACTTTAGCGCTTTCCAGAGACTGAACTAAGGGAGAGAGAGAGAGAGAGAGAGAGAGAGAGAGAGAGAGAAGCTGGTGTGGCTGAGGCAGAATCAGCACAGAGGAATGGAATAAATGAGGTTAGAAAGGCAGATCATCTGTAGTAACAAGTCTGGATCTTTGTCTCCTTGCAGTGGGAAATCACTGGAGGACTCTGAATGAGGGAGCAAAATTACAGATGATCACTGCAGCTTCTGTGTGGACAGTGGAGCAAGAAAAGAGTCCAGGGGAGGTTAGGGCATTGTACTAAATGTCTGGAGGAGAGAAAATAGTAGCTTGGATATGGGAATCTGTAGTTCAGGGGGAAAGATGTGGAGTTCACCACATCTGAGCGATATTTATGGCAACCTTATAAGGAGGGTCAGCTTGGCAAAGGGTATGTAAAGGAAGCAGGCCCTCGACCCAGCCCTGGGTACCCCAGAAATTAAATACCTAGCAAAGGAGGAGGAAAAAACAAAAGAGATTAAAAAAAAAAGCTGTAGTAAATGAGGGAAAAGCATGGGAGTTAGGAGAGTATGAATCACTGAGGTCCTAAAGAGAAATCACTTGAAGACAGAGGGAGTGGTCAACAATGGTAAATGCTACAAAACAAACAATGGCAGCAAAGCCACATGACACAAAAACAGGGAACTGACAGACTGTTTTGGCAAAATGGAGATCACATGACTTGATAACAGCTTTGTTATGCAGTACCAGGATCACAATCCTTGGGTGGGGGGGTCCACTGGGGAAAGATGAGAGGGAGAGGATGGAGAAAACAATTCAAGATTACTCAAGGAGTTTTGCTGGAAAAAGCAAAAGAAAATAGAGCAGTTCTTGGAGACGACAAGATGTGTGTTAAGATGGTTGCTTTTAAGACGGTTGTGTGTCATATGAATGATCCAAGGGAAAGAAGGGAAGAACTTTTTAAGGAAGAGAGATAGGAAAGAAATTCACGAGAACTTTGGAAGACACAGACCCTGCATATGAGTTGAAGATTTGACATTTTATTATTCAAGGGAAAGGCAGAGTCCGTACTTGTAAATGCAGGCGGCCAGAGAGATTTGTTGGAGAAGATGGATCATCTTCATCTGATTTCATATATTTTCCTTATGAGGCATGAAGCAAGATTATCCACTGAGTGTAAGTGGTAAAGAGTGTGTTGCAGATTTGAGGGGGAAAGAGGTATGAATTGATAATCCTCTGTCCCAGTGAAAAAGCTCATAGAATTGTAGTAGGACTGTCTGGAAAAGTTGGGTGCTTAATTGATATTTATAAATTTGGAGTGAGTAAAATCAGCACAGTTGTATGTATATATCTGTGTATTCTCTTGCATGATTTGGCAACTTGTATTCTGCAGCTGAGTAAGAAAATTATTCTACTGGAGTATTATGAGGCAAGTGAAATGGTGAAAGGAAAGATGGGAAAGGGATATGTAGTCTGCAGGTTGTAGTTATACTAATAGGCTGGATATGCTCAGAAATGATGACATAAGGGGAAAGGCGTGAGGGAGAAATCCAGTAAGATAGTGAACAGCAAAAATCTACCATGAATTGTCCTGAGTTTCAGAAGGGAGGAAAAACTGGAAATTTTGATTGATAACTTTATGAATTGTGAATATATTATTTTCCAGAATCAGAATTCTAACATCTGAGCAAATGAGAATTGAGGGACCAAACTGATGTGAGATGAAAACATAAAATATGAATTTCGTGTTTAAAAAATATAAATGCATCTGGTGCAGAAGAGAGCTGGTCTTATAGGAGGTCATGTGTAAATAACCTAAAGGCAGTGGAGATAATGCAAAACTAAATTTTCAAATTGTATTTTGCTTGTATATTTACTTTATGTTGGATATTGTGTTGAGTGAGCTCTTCACAAATATAATCTTATTTTTCATTACAGTTAGCCTGAGGTAGATGTTGCTACTACCCCCATTTTCTAGATTTATGAAGTGAGATTCAGAGCAGTTACCTTACTCAGACTGTAAGATAAAGGTACAGAGTAGATTTTTCAACAGATGATCATGGCCACAGTAGGTCAGTATGATCTAGTGTATACCACTACATTTTCCTTAGCTTACAGTAGGAAAAGTTACTGTTCAGAAAGAAGGCAAACATTTTGCTATACTCTTTTCTTGCACCTGGATAACTCTGCATCTCGATCAGTTACTGGCATTTTATCTCCAGAAAATCCTTTTTGAATAGATCAAGTACCTGAGAGGCCAAGAAGGATGCTGCACTATCCAGAGACTTCTTCATGTTGGGAACACTTGAATAGATTGGCTGAAGGGTTGACTTGGAGACTAGAGGGCTTGGAACTTACACACACCCACACTCCCCCGCACACACACTCACCCCTTCCTTGGCATGCATCTATGTTTGTGAAAATGTTATATCAAACCATAATTTCTTATTATAAATTCAACCTACTTTAAATTTGTTAGGCAAATTTGTAATTTAAAGAAATTATGTCATATATACCTTATGAACATTCACTTAAGACCAAAAAGATTCATAAATATGGCAAACAGCTCCATATCAGTAGAAACCAAGATTGTCCATTTTGGCTGCTGGACAATTGTTATTGTGGAGCTTTTAGACTAAGAGCAGTGAGAGGGGATGGTGCTGAAGAAGAAGTTACCCTGGGGTGTGCCAGGTGGCAAGCAGTGTGCGTAGCTTCCCTGGGACCAGGGTGGTGCCCTGTGTCAAATGTCCTGGGGACATGAAGATCTTAGGCCCAACAGTTCCACTTCTCAAATCTATGTTTATTAAATTATTTAATAACTATGTAAAGGGATTTGTTTAAAGATTATTTTGAAACATTGTTCATAACTGTTTAATAGCTGCTTTTAGATGTTTGAAGAGCCATCATAGGTAAGGGAATTATACTTCGTATCTTTTTTAACAACCAAAGACATTTTTTGATAAAGGTGCAAAATGCACACATATTATCAAGCCATCGGCTCGTCGTTGGTCTTATTTTCTCCAGTGTAGTACTTAAAGATAAAAATTTCTTTTAGGAATAAAAATTTCTCATACATCTCAGTACTGCAGTGACTTGCAATTCTTCAAACTGTAAAACACGTAGTTAGCTGGATTTCACAGTGGAATCATTCAGAAGCTCATATCTATAATGATTGCTGCTAAAATAGACTAAACAAAAAAATGCAGTCAGTACAAATTGCTGTGGGTTATCTATACAGCTACAGCATGTGGTGAGAACCTGGAAGCTTCATGGACAAAATTTATGAGACTTCCAGTAAATCAGCTCCGTTCAGCGTTTTAGACCTGTATCCAACTCTCTCTGGATGTCTAGACACAGCCTAAGAGGAGGCTTCAAAAATGGGTAAAACTGAAGCAGCCAAAGCCACCAGAAGCCTTTGACCCTCTTCTAATGTTTCAACCAGATAATTATTTTCCCTCTCAAGAATTTGGCTCTCCTTTAAGGGGAAAAAATTAAGATTTTCCATATGAAGAGCCCCTGAAAGAAAATACACTGGAGAAAGGTCAGAGAGAATGGGCCAAAGCTGAATTCTTCAGATCTGCTCAGAGAATGTGGAAAGTCTGCACCTTCTCTACTGCTCAGGCTTTCCAGCTGGCCTGGAGCTCCTGGACATTTGTGGAGCTTTGTCTTGCCCATACCTTTCCATCGTAAGGAGCTGGTAGCTAAAAGCTGTGGTAGAAAAGTAATTAGGTAATTAAAAACAAATGAATTTTTATTCTCTCAAGATAATCCATCGGCCTTTCAGCTCTGCAGCAAAGGTATAACGTTTCCAAATCTCCAACAATGAACTTTCATACCTAGAAAACAAGCTTCTTTTAAATATAGCTTAATTTGTCTAAAACCACCCATTCTGCCTGGTGTAGTGTATCCCTTACACTTCCATATCTTAGATTTTCTGCTGAAAGTTAAGGATCTGGTCAAAAATGAAAAAGATGGCTTTAAAAATAATCACTGTTCAGGTTCATTCCACTGTGCATTTGTTCACACATTTGTTCTTCCATTCACTGAGCAAATATTTGCTTTATGGAGGTCATCTGCCAAGGACTGGGGTAGGCCCAGATTGTGCCGTTTGTTGACTAGATGATCCTGGAAGAGTCCCCTAAATTCCCTGAATCTTGGTTTTCTGATCTGTGAAACAACCTACTACCAATTTTGTAGAGTTGCCATGAAGATTAAATGAGATTGATTTTCTTTTAAAAAGTGAAAAATTAGAATTTTCTTTAAGTCATCTCAAAATTCATACACAACAGAGACAGAACATCTCAAAAGTACTAGAAAGTAAAACTATCTAGTTACCTATTTTTAAGACTCATAGAGTGAAAACTGGGTTGAAAACTGATCGGTGACCAGTGCATGTTTTATCATGATTTAAAGAAAAAAAGGAAGACAACCAAAAGAAGGTTTTCTATTTCTCTACTACATTGCCTTGAGAAAAGTAGGTACTGTGCCAACCAGAAATCCAGATAGCCAACTTTCAATCATCAGACCAACTTAAAAAATGAATCCAAATAAGAATTTACACATGGGGAAATGCAGGTAGAAAATGCTTTATGATCAGTACTTCCAAATAATTGCCTATATATTACAAAATTACATACAAAATGTTTTTTAAAAAGAGGGAAATTTTTAGAAGATATGTGAGCAATTATTCAGAAATAATCTAGCATAGACTTTCTAGACAGATTAGCAAATGCCACTCAATAAAGGGACAGAAAATAAATTTCTCTATGTTCTTGAAGTGAGGAGCTATCATTTTATTTCTAAATTTAATATGTACAAAAATGAATTCAATAATGCTCTGAAAAAACTTGAAGATAATGTATTTTAGAATGGTTAAAAATTAGAAGCCAAAAAGGCAGTTGATTTATCAACATAAAGGAAGCCATAAAAAGCATTAAAAAAAAAGCAAAGAATATCTCAAAACAACAAAACTAAGACCAAATATATAGGTATGGCAAGAAATAAACATTATTAAAACTTTCCTAATCATAGGTGGTGGTTTTCAGATCAGAATAAAAAGTTAACATTTATAAAAAATAGGTAGTTTTAAAGAGTAAAACAAATAGAGAAGAGAAGATAAGAGATAAAGATATGTCAAGTAAATCCAAATAAAAACTGCAGAGCCTTTGAAATACTACACAAAAATATTGATTTGTATTTCATATATTATTTAATGAAATCAGGACACAGAACATAATTTCTATAAATGTAAAAGTGGACAACCTCATCAGTGAGCAAAAATATTAAAGCATTGGTGGAGAAACACTTTCTTAAGTAATAAAATTAGCAAAGACTTTAAAGATGGTGTTCAACATTTATGGAAGTAAGACTCATTATTCAATAGCTATTTATTGAAGATCTATTAATGGAGGTCACTGTGAGACCGTGAGGTAATGCAATCGCATTTGCTGATTCTTTGCATTATTTTTGGTGCTGTTGGGTCCTCTTCAGAAAGTCCTTTCCTATTCTTGAGTCTTCAAGAATTTTACCTACTCTATCTTCCAGAAGGTTAAGTGTTTCTATTCTAATATTTAAATCTTTGATCCATCTTTACTCTGTTTTATTACACAGTGAGAGATACAGGTCTAGCTTCAATCTTCTACGTATGTATAGCCAGTTTTCCCAACACCATTTATTAAAGAAGCTATCTTTTCTCCAGCTTGTATTTTTGGCCCCTTTGTCAAATATCAGATGACTAAATGTACTTGGAGTTATTTCTGCATGCTCTTTTGTTTCACTGATGCACATATCTGTTTTTGTGTCAGTTGCATGCTGTTTTTATCACGATAGCTTTATAATATACTTGGAATCTTGGATTGTGAGGCTTCCTGCTTTACTCTTGTTTCACAGCATTGGTTTTGCTATTCTCAATTTTTTTGGGGGGGTTCCATATGAATTTCAGGATTGTTTTCTCTAGTTCTGTAAGGAATGCGGTTGGTATTTTGATTGAGATTAAATCTGTATGTTGATTTTGTAAGTATGGCCATTTTGACTCTGGTTCTGCCTATCCAGGAACATGGATTATGTTTCCATTTCCTGATATCCTCTCTGGTCACTTTTTCAGAGTGCTATAGTTTTCATTGTTGAGGTCTTTCACTTCCTTTGTTAGGTTAATTCATAAGTACTTAATTTTTCTTTAAATTATTGTGCATAGTATTGTTTTCTTAATTTCTTTCATGGTGGGTTCATTATGGGTCTACTGGAAATACTAATGATGTTTGTGTGTTGATTTTATACCTTGCTACTTTGTTGAAATTGTTTATTAGCTCTAAGAGTCATTTGGTAGAGTTTCAGGGATCTTTTGTGTAGAGGATCATGTCCTCTACAAATTAGAATAGTTTGACTTCTTCTTTCCTATACATATCCCTTTTATTTCTTTCTATTGCCTGATTTCTCTGGCTAAAGTTTTGAGTAGTCTATTGAACAGGAGTGGTAATAGTGGAAACCTTGTCTTGCTTTTTATTTTAGAGGAAAAGAGTATTGGCCTTTTAAATAAAGTAACTTATTCTCCTGGTGTTTTGTTAAGAACTTAGATTTTCCAGTTCTTTCTGAGTTAATTTTGGTAATTTATATACTTTTTTAGTATTAATTTCTTCTAGTTTTAATTTTACCCTAAGGTTGTAGATAATATTTAAGTTTAATTTATTGTCTTTTCTATATTTGTGGTTATGTATCCTATCCTTTCTCATTTGTGATCTTTATACTGTTTTCTTCCACTTTCTTTTTTAATTAGGATTGTATATGTTTTATTTATTGATAAGAAGAAAACACTTGTGGATGTTATTATATTTTATGTTTTCACACTTCCTGTTTCATTAATTATAGCTTTAATGTCATTAAACTCTGTTTTTGTTTTTAAATCACCTTATAATTTTCTCCCCCCAACTTTTTCTCTTTCCTAAACGGTGAATGTATTCACATCCCTAAATCCTTGTTTTTAGGCTCCACTGTTTGGCTATAAAATCTTTATATTATTATTACCTTCATATAAATTGTTTACTTATTTTTGGGTGTGTGTGTATATGTGAGTGTGTGGCTGTGTGTGTGTGTGTGTGTGTGTGTGTGTGTGTGTGTGTCTTACAGTGATTGTCTAGGCATATGTTACTAAGTTTTTCTTTCTTACCTTTTTTGTCTAAAATTTTGGGAGGTGTGATCAAAGAACATAATTTGGATAGCATCTCCTTTTTGAAGTTTGTTAAGGAAGTTATTGTATATATGTGTTGTATATGACTGATTCTTATATATGTTTTGTGCATAATGAAAAATCTGTGTCTTCTAGCCAAGGGATAAAGGATTGCATTAAAAGGATTTCTTTGTGGGAAATTGTTATTAAACAAGAGGAAAGGAACTGGAGGAGATGGGTCGAATGGAGAATAATGAGGGATTTTCAAAATATGTTATATATGTGTATGAAAATACCACATTTAAACTCCATATTTTGTAAAATTAATATGCAATAATAAAATACATTTAAAAGAACTTTTGTAATTATACTACTTCTTATATATACACTGAATTTTGCCTACTGTAACCATCTAATTTGAAAGTTATACTCAAATTTGTCTGTATTTATACTTCAATTTATTATTACATATATTGAATCCATGTGTATCCTTAGTAGCACTTGCTTGGTGTACTTATATACTATATTATTGAGTACAAACAGCTTTATGTGCTGTTTCTTATCTTTATAAATTATATTTTATATAATATTCCTATTCAGTGTTTTCATATTGTTTATTCTGTTCCATACTTTTAAATTCCACCTTGTCTGCTATTAATATTGCCATTCATGTTTTTAAATTTTGTTTTGTTCTTTACTGACAATTTTTAATTTACAATTTGTTTTTTGGGGGGCATTGTTTTGGAGTTTTTTTGTTTTTTGTTTTGTTTTGTTTTTGTGATACTGGGGATCAAAGTCAAGTCCTTGCACTTGCCAATCGGGCATGGCCCCACTGGACCACATCCTTGGTTTCTTTTTTAAACTAAAATATGTGACTAAATGTAGAGAATTCACTTCAATTGTATTAATTTAATTATTTATATATTTTATTTTACTTCTGCTCTATTATTTTAAATTTATATAGTCAAGTTGATTCTTTTTCTGTTCTTTTTCTTTTCTAGTTGATTTACTAAAAAATAATTAATTGTTTTTCTTTCTATATTTTTATTTCACTAATATTAAATAGATCATTGTTACCTGAAGCAAAGTATCAATTATTTCTTCCATGAGAGAGATATTTCTTCTTCTTCTCTACTAACCTACTGTTCCTAATAATGAGATACTTCTGCTTCTCTCCTCTCCATTCCTGCATGTGCCAGAGGGGACCTTGGGTACATTTTTATTCTTCTTACTCACTCCCACCTGTTAGACTATTAAAGTTTCTATTGAAATATGTCTCTTTCACGTCAATGTTCAATTTAACATTTTTATGGTGCATTTCTAAATTTTTATTATTTCTTTTTATTTGCAAGATTTATTCCATGCCATTGTTTTCTCCCCTCTTAATCTTCCCTCACCTTGAACACACTATGGGTTCATTTGGTATTGTACTAACCCTAAGCCTGCTTTAGGATTTTTCTCAGATTGGGTATGTGGATATCTTGATGAGTGTAGGATTCCAATTCTTTAAAATGTTTTCTTTATCTCAGAATTCAGGAATTGTGTTAGTCTATGCCTAAGTGGTGTCTAAGTGGTATTCTTGAAGTTGCACTTTTGATGTACAGATCCCGTTTTCTATAAAACTCAGGGTAAGTTTTTTAAAATAGTTTTCTAATATAATTATTTCTTTCCTCCTACCTTTCTTTTCTTTTTCTAAGACTCCTGATATTTATAGGTTTAGGTAGTCTGGGTATTTTATTTACATGTGTATCATCTCTCCCTTTTTGTATTTTTCCACTTTTTCTCTTCAATTCTGATTGCCCCTAATTCTAATCTCAACAGTGATTTTTCTTTCCTATAGTTTATCTATTGGATGTTTTAATTAACAAGCTTGCATCTTAGTTTCAGGAAGTCTGTGCATACTGTATAGCTCTTCACACATTTGTTATTTTTCTGTCTTCTGCTTTTCCCCCAAAGTTCCCACGACTGCTTTCATTATTCTTTCCCTCTCTCTCTCTCTGGATGTCAGATATCTTTAAGTGTCCTATTATTTTCATTCATTCATTATAGCATAGGTCTAATGCTGAGTCTTTTAGGTGGACTTGTCTTATACTTGTGAAAAGGCCCCAGTATCTCAGTCATTGTTGATATGTGATAGGGAACTTGCCTGACCTCTGGGGATAAAATGGGTAATGTAAAAATAACATAATTGCAATATTCTGGTTTCTCTTCAGATCGCATAAATCTTTTGCCTTTTACTAAAATAATGTACTTGCTCTCCTCTGCAGAGATAAATAGATACATAGATAGATAGATAGATAGATAGATATAGATAGATAGATAGATAGATAGATAGATAGATAGATAGATAGATAGAAACAGAGAGAGGGAAGAAGGAAGGAGTGAGTAGGGAGCAAAAGAAAAAGCAATGAGGAAAAAAGGAAAGCAAAGAGAAAAAACAGAGAGAAAATGTATAATTCTGAAATAATCACAGCTATGATTCTGAAGTCATACTTAATTCTGTAATCCCATTTGTGATAAGAGCTAAGAACAAAAGGTAAATACAAATGTGAAAAACATGAAAGAAGAGAGCTGACTCGGTTGGGCAGTTGAAGAAGTGATTTCTGAGGAAGCTGTGATGGAGTTGATATCCCAAGAAAGAGTAGAAGTTGACTGTGAATAGAGATAGAAAGAAAGCAGCATATTCAAAGGTACTAGGAGTAAGCACGGCACATTTGAGGACCTAAAAGACAGCCAATGTGGCTGGAGCAGAAAGAACAAACTGTGAAGAGATGCTGGAGAGGAAAGTAATGATGGCCAGCCTGTAGGGACTTTGTAGGCCATCATGGGGACTGTGGTCTTAGTCTTAAAAGCAGGTAGCCATTGGAGTTGGACTCCAGGGATAAAACAGCTGATTAGCATGTTTAGAGGATCGGGTGGTTTCAGTGCCGAGAACAAATGTAAGAGACCCAAGAGAAAGATGATAATGAGGGGGCCACCAATTTTTAAAAAGGATAATTTTTTAGGTAGTAAAATGGAAGAGAAGAGTGGAAGGTGTAAAAAGAAACGTTGATCTGTATTGCACAACTGCTGCTTGAAAAGGGAATACGGGAAGAAGACCAAGTTAGAAATCACCCGTTGAGTTGTTTGTCAAGGTTCCTTTGAAATACTCAAGTGGAGAAGTCATCAGACAGGATGACCTTGGGGCTCTGGGGCAGATTTAGACAGGAGATACAAATGTGCAAGCCCTCCCATATTAGGGAGAATTGGGGCTGTTAGCCTGAGTGAGATACCGAGAAAGAGTAAGGAGAGAAAAAGACCGATAATCTGATATACTGATAGTTCCCTATCTAAACTGGGCTATTTTTCTTCAAAGGTGATGGGAATGTGTATTGGTGTCTTTACAATGGTCTTGCTTTGGCCTTATAACCCTATGTGTAGAACTCTTTTCTCAGAAAATAATAGTAATAAATGTGTCAAATGCTCATGAATACTAGTCAGCTAAGCACTATTTATGATAGGAAAAACAAAAAGGAAATGATTTAATTATCTAGTATTAGGAGGAGGTGAAGGAGATGTCATGTATTTACATGGATGAATGTTGTACCGTATAATTTGATGTTTATAAAGATTTAAATGGTAGAAATAAATGACTATGATGTAGGAGTTAGCAAAACAATCAGTACATAAAATTAATAGAGAGCTAGAGGGGGAAGGAAGGAGAGAAGAGCGGAAAGAGGAAACCTCAACTGCGTGAAAATATATAGAACAAACAGATAAAGTATGTTTTGATTGTTACCATTTTTACTCTTTTATCCAGCTTGCAAACTGTCAACATGGGTATGCATTGCTTCTTATGTATTACTTTATCAGGAAAACAAATGTACTTATAAATCATGTGTAGAGGCACCTCACCCTATTAAACACTGGATATCCGTCTTCCCTTTTCACAGTTTGATGAGCATTTCTATTTTGAACCTAGCATAGACTTCTAAGTTATGAGCTTATTGCCATGCACTGAAAGGTTGTATGAGCTATTTATTCAATCAGACTTGTGAAATAGCTTCAGAAAATTGATCTAATTACTACGCATTAGCCGATTCCTTCCCCACAGTACAATTCCCCATCAGATGGCCCACAGTGGGCGATATTGAATATGTTTGTGTTTCCTTTGCTAATTTAATTGCTCCATAGTGCAAATAACTGAGCTCTTTGATGTGAGTTTTAAAAATATGTCATAAGTACATATAGGAATTTACTAATTATTTTAAAATACAAATGCTTTTGTGGTGGTGGTAGTTTTCCTTTAATGATTATTAGAGAGCTGCCTTTTGGACTGTCATTTATATTGTCAGCAGTGATATAAAAATCATTCTTAATTTGGTTTAAAACTAAAAGTGTGATTTATTTTAAACTCTAGGAATGTATACAAAGACTATCGTTTCCTGGAGCTGGCATGTGATTCCCAGGAGGATGTGGACAGCTGGAAAGCATCTCTACTAAGAGCTGGTGTCTATCCTGATAAATCTTTAGTAAGTTGTGTCTGTATCTTGCTACATGCTATATGCTAGAGAAAATTGTTTTCTTTTGGCTTAATTTAGCAAACTTTTAACTGATAACTTGGTTTATTCTCCTTACATCACTTTTCACAATGCTTTTTCTGTATCATATTTCTATTTTAAAAAGTTAACCAGTGTATTTTTAAAGAGAGTGCCCTATTCTGCCCTAAAACATAATTCATGCAATCTCAGACCAAGGTAAAATTTTCCATCTTATTTAAAAATTACCTTTCCCTCTGTTATTTCACAGATGTTTTCATATTAATACAAGGAGTACATCATCAATCATAGTGCCAATATTTCACATTTTTATAATGTACTTAGTTTTATAAAACTCTGCCTTCATTATGCATGTTTTACTCTGGCTAGTGTCATCTTGAGTGGAAAGAACAAAAAAATTACTCTTCCCACTTATCTTTATTAATATACTTCAAGTGTCTCAGAGGCGCTTCTCTCATTCATGTTAATAAACAGAGCCTGTCTCTGTGCTCTGCAGAAGAGGTAATATTACACAGACTGGTCTGAGCATGGACATCAGGAGTCCCACCTGTCACGCGCACAGCCACCATTAAACACACTCTGCAGAAGAGCAGATCTCTACGCGTGGCTCCCCTTGAGTCTTTATACTGTCCAGGTTTCTCCCTTGAACTACAGTACCAAGATTGAGTCCTGAGGACTTAGTCCCCCTTGAACTTTGTGGTGCTTAGTATGTTTATAGACTGATCATGCACAAGTTCATACTCTCTAGGCTCAAAATACAGATAAAGTCTTTTCAAGACAAAGTCTGAAATATAGGTTCAATGTGGGACAATGGAAGATATCTGGAGAAGAACTTCATGCCTGACCACATCCCTAGGGTTACATTGGAACTTTAGAGTTTCAGGTGCATAAAGGATTAAGGATTTCTACCAAAATGTTCTCTTTGCTGTTATTTTAATTTACACATGCACCTCCTAAGCCCATTCCATCCTATGTCTGTCTGGTTAGCATCCAAGACAATGCACCTTCTGCAACGTGCCATGTACGCTCTAAAGGAAAGTTCAGTATGATTCTTTTTGCTGATACTGTGTTACTGAGTTACAGAGGTATTTGTACACTATTTTCATAATTGTTGTCCAGTTCTCCTTCTATGGTGTGTGTATAGATTTGTATCAAAATATGCCATCCTAGAGACTACTTCGAAGAAATCATTTTGAACTACCGCTTTTACTTTATTTTTTATTCTAATTATTTTTACTCTTCCATATCCACTGGTGGACAGTGTTTAATTTCACAAATATCATATATTAAAAATGCTATATACTTGATTTTTTTAATTCATTCATTCCACAAAAACTTTTTGAGCATATGCTTTTTTATCATCCTGGGCACCAGTGAGACAGGTAAAAACCAATGTCTTGTTCCAATGGAACAGTCACCCAACATATGAATGAGTAACTCTAATTATATAGCCTTATTTAAGGACATGATCATTTCTATTTTTAAAAATTAAAGAAGTTTAAGGGACAGACAGTGAGAGTAAGGGGCAGGTGAGCTACATTTTAGGAAAGATAACCAGGGAAGACCCTTTGAGGAGTCAGCATTAAAGTAGGTTTTTCAAGGAAAGTAGGGAGTCAGTGCTATGAAAGGATGAAGAAAAGGATTCTTGGCAAGGACAGAGCTAGTGCATAGCCAAGGTCATATGTGTCTTAGAGAAATGACAGGGAAGTCTGTGTGTCCAGAGCACAGTGAGGGAGACAGACGGGCCAGCTGGTCTTCAAGAGGGTGGTCAGGGGCCAACTGAAGGAAATGGATGGTATTTTAGATTTTACTGTGAATGAAATGAGATGCCATTAGAGGATGTCGATCCAGTTAGTGCCATGATAAGATTTACATTTTTTAAAGCCTGTGATGACTGGGTATTATGAGAAGTAGCAGAGCATGGGTGTCTAACCACCTTGCTGCAAATTCCAGATGTTCACTTA
The DNA here is from genome assembly GCF_012274545.1 of Fukomys damarensis. Lineage (NCBI taxonomy): Eukaryota > Metazoa > Chordata > Mammalia > Rodentia > Bathyergidae > Fukomys > Fukomys damarensis. The sequence goes on from NW_022900923.1 coordinate 16,019,426, forward strand.
CAAGCCATGACATCCTAGGCAGCTTACCCAGTTGTTTTACATTTCATGATTCTTATTTCTGAAATGAGGATAACAGCCTCACATAAGGTGGTTGATAGGATCCAATGAGATAAAACATGGGAAGCATTAAGTTGGGTAGGCACAAGCGAGCACTCTGCCTTTGTGTATAATAATACTACTAATAATTACTCCTGGTAGTAGAAGGCTCAATTCCATTACAAATGACTTTTTTTTTTTTAACAGCTAGGGGAAGGTTAAAATTCTGTAGCTATTGTAATGTAGCCCAGAGAGTTTATAAATACTTTATGCTATTTTCTTTTCCATATACGCATGGGGATAAATAAGTACATATATTTAGGCATGTGTCTTATTTACATGTAACTATAGTGTTTGTAAAAATGGTTTAAGTCATGATTTTGTAAATTAAAGCTATATTAATTGCACTATTTAAGATGATTATTTAATATGTTTTTCTGTAATTGAAAAACTGTCATGGAAAAGCAAAATTATCCATCCCCCAATGGACTGTTTTATAAACCTGTATTTTCCTGTTTCCATAGCTCTAACCAAGAAGACAGCCTAAATTTTATTTTCTGTTTTTTATCAGAATACTCAATTATAAGCATATCTAGATATGTTCCACAAAATCTGTTTTCTTTGCACGTTTTCATTTGTTTATAAACACACATTTGGTACGATTGCTTGGAATATCAAGACAAAGAAGTTCTTACTACACACCAGAGAGAAGACAGGAAATTACACTTGGCAGTGTGCCAGGAGTGCTGCTTTTCTCAGTTTTCATCATAAACAGTATTCACATTTTTTATGCACGACGTAGTCCTACAGATTATGCTAAACAATGGCTTGATTTTCACATGTTTAATGAAAGCTAACTGTTGAAATCAATCAAGTAGAATGCTTTTCTACAAAGTTCACTTTGTTAAACCTCTTAGATTTGTGGGAAGAATCAGTTTTAGGTAAATATTCCTCAGTTAGAAACATTTGACAAAGTCAAATTAACCTCATAATAGACGCCTCTAGGTTTTTAGGGCTTTAGAAGTGTATCCTTTTGCGTCTTTATTGATAAACCATTCAGTCATCAAATCTGTCAGACACTACCCTAATAATGAAACATTTATGTATCATGTATGGATGTGAGTTTAAATTAACAAAATTCTGCTTTCTGCACGGATATTTTTCTTCTAACTGGAAATAAATTTCTACATGCATCACTTTTTTTTTTTTTTTTTGGTACCAGAGATTGAACTCGGGTCCTTGCGCTTGCAAGGCAGACCACTGAACAGCTGAGCTAAATCCCCGACCCTACATGCATCACTTTCTAAAATTGTATAAATTTGACATCACTTAGGTAACGATCACCCAAATTTGAATAAATTGATGTTTAGAGCAGGATAATTTTTCTATTTTATTACGTACACATTTTTTTTCTTTTTATTGAGTTTATTGGTACATTTTAGGTATGCAGTACATTTACCTTCATCATTGGAATGTTGTACCTTTACATGACAGGCCTTGGTTCTCATTTTTTCCCCTTGTCCCGGATGTACACATTTTTAATAACATCAATATTTTTTTATCACCTCCATGTGACAAAATCTTCTTAAATCATGCCTATCAAAATGTTCATCTCCACTGTTTTCTTTGTCTTTTAAGTCATTTGTCTTGATGTTTTCTAAAAAAATTGTTTCTCTTTCGGGTCCAACCCTTTCCCTTCCTTCTTTCCTTCCCTTTAGGCATTACTATTATGGTGCACTCCAGAAATTCATAGATGAAAAAGATACAATACCTATTTTATACAAATTCCACAAGTGAAAAAAAGGGGTACAAATAAATAGTTTTTGCATGATAAAAAAATTCAGTGAATATCTGTGTAAATGCAGAGGCCCAACTCTTTTCTCTTGTGCATATTCTAATCACTTTCTATAATTGCATGTGCATTTTCTAATTACTTTCACTCTCTTAATTCTTCTGGATTTAAAGCAAAATGTAGACTTCTTATCTGAGCAGAATAGAGTATTTGGCCCTAAAATGGAAATGAGGAGTACAAGGCTCACTTTCCTACTTATTCTGTGACTTACAGATGACTCTCTAAGCCACAAATTGAGCATTTTATCAGCCACCTGATACTTCTAAACAACCTTAATGTTTTAAAAATATACTTCGACCTGAATTTGCATTTAGTGCTATTCCCATGGCTATTAAAGTGAAAATATTAACTACATTTCCGTATTGTTAAATAAGCATATAGGACTTTACAGTGTTTCTAAGTAAAGATGTTTTATTGTTATTTTCACGGATGAGCCTGAGATACAATTAGTGTGTGTATGTGTGTATGGTATACTATGAATGACCTCTTAATGGATTATTTTACTGATGTATAGCCTATATTTTTTCTATAAATGTGATTACAAATAAATGTGAATTTGGTGGAGTATATAAAGACCATGATAAGATAAACAATGGACTTTTCTGACACAGTTTTGTTGGCTTATAATATGACTAGTATGTAAACATTGAAGAATTCCAAGATCAGATTCTTTGAACCATACTGTGTACAGTGGTTGCAAAAGATTTTAAGTCAGATCCACTGGCACTGGAATCCTGACCTTGCCAATATTAGTCATGCAGCTCAGGCACCTTACCTAACCCATGAGGTAGTTATTCTTTTCTGAACTTGAAAATAACAACTCCTTCCTCAGAGTGATTTATAGGGTTAAGTATAGGTTTTGTGCATCACAGTGAGCTCAGTGCCCTCAACTGAAAGTATTCAATGCCACATGGCCTTCACTGTTATTTTTCACTGTCATCCTTGTGTGCAAGGAGCAAGTACTTCCCTATTTAGTACTTAGCCTTTCTTTGGAAACTGCCAATGGGATTTGGGTATTCAAGGAGGAGAATTTCCTCATCTGTTGGCTGAGGAGGCTGAGTTGTTTAAAGGGAGTCGGGATGCTGCCTGAGGGGACGGGCCAGCCCAGGAGGCTACATGGCTGAGGCCAGGGGCTGTCAAGGGAAGTGAGAATTCCCCAGCCTCTACTCCTACACTGGCATGCGGGCCACCTGAAAGAAGCAACCTGAGGTCCACATGTACCCTGGAAACAATTGGGTACAAATTCAGTTATGCATATTTATTATATCAGACACATCAGAGCTTTTAAGAGGTTTATATGAGCTATGTACATCGAATGATCCTCCCCTATTGAGTGTTATTTCTGTTGAGTGACAGGAGAGCTGGGGGTGTAGCTTAGTGGTGGAGTACTAGCTTAGTGTGTGTGAGGCCTGAGTCTGATTCCCCAGCTCTGGGGAAAAAAAAATAATCACAGGAGAAAGTGAAACACTTTGGAACTTCACTTTGCCTCTGAACTCGGGAGTCTCTCAGCCATAATTGATGCCTTTAAGATTGCTTTGTGGGTTAAAACCAGCTTGCAATGTGGTCCTCTTGGTACTTCAGAAATTCCTTTTGGATAGACTCTTAACTGAATTTTCCCCCGTGTCAAATAGGGAAAAGGATCTCTGTATCATTTCAGCAGGGAGAAGAGGATGGGCTGTGGGCCTTCACAAATATTTATTAATGTGGTGATTGACCACTTTTATGCGTGAATTTAGCAGTGTACCAGCACAGGATTTAAAATGACCAGCACTTAGCCCCACTACCCTTGACGTTATAATTAGCTTTTTCCACAGAAATACACACAGAGCAGCTAAATTCTGCAGAGGGACTACTTTTAGGGTCCTAAACTAAAATTACTGTGAGCCAGAGTCATGGGGCAACTTATAAAGCATTTACCATTTACCATTCATGACTGCTCTCCACTCGCAAAATAGAAGATTGAGAAATGACTGAATGAAATGAGAAATGGCCAAGCCACACCACGTCTGTGCTTGTGTGTTTCTTGTGTTCAAGGATTAAGGCCTCCTACTCTGTGACATCACTGTTGCCACTACAAACAGAACCATCTGTCACAGACTAGGGAAGCCAGTCATCCCCTATTGTGCAAAAACACTTGGTTGAACTCCTGAAACTTATTTGGTAGATCAAAAGCTGCAGGGTGTGGAATGCAATAAACTCCATCTGTTTGAGGTATTTTCAGTAATATTGCACTTCTTGGAAGAACCAGGGACCCATTATTCTCTAAAATAGTATTTTACATGTGATAAAACTCCCAGTGGTCTCTTTATTGCCTCATTGAACAGTTTTCATAATCTTTAGAAAGGATTCATTTTCCTCCTTCGTCCATTCTTATAGCATTATTTATGTCTCAGATAAGCTGGCGTGTTAACGATTATCTTATGGCACCCCGGTGCCAAGAAGCTTCTCCACACTTTTCTGTCAGTGTTTTCTTTATGAAATATGATGGCCCTCGTGGCCCCTGGTGGCCCCTGGATGAGGCATTTCCCCAATCCCAGTTGGCATTGTTTTCCAGGAAACACCCTGTCCTGGGACTGCTGCCTTAGCATTCTCCCGGAACATTTCTGTATGGATTTTCCCCTCCACGTCTTTAACTGAAAACTAAATGCCGCATCTCCAAGCTGATCTGTTACTCCACGCTGTCCCAGGCTCTCCCACCGATGCATACACTGCTCTTTTCTCTCTTCTACCCCACGTCTCAGCAAGAAATGCCTCCTGGGCCCCTTCGAGGAGACTTCAGAACTGTTCCTGGGCCATATCCCATCCCGTCTCCCCCACAGGATCTGAACTTGCAAGGACTCGGGCTGCCCTGGGAGTAATGAATCACTGTTTTATTTTTTTAGGCCATATGTGTGTTAAATTGTTTGATATAAATCATGCTCTCGCAGCTCCAGTTTGAAATAGGAGATCCATTTGCCCTCCGCCGGCCACTGGCTGCTCTGTCTCTATCCAGAGTGTCGCTTTTAGAGAGGACTACATTTTTGTAATTAACCTTTCCAGTCCGTTTTCTTGAATGTGAACCAGTGTTTATTTTGGCGGCAGCCCCACTATACAGTCTTCATTTCCCATGCCAAAGCAAGACGAAACTCGTCATTTATAAACTAAAGGAATGGCACAGATGGAGGTCATGACTTGGTCCCGCTTATGCTGTCTCCCCAGAACCACCCACTCCTTTCCTCCTTTCTCTCTCTCTTTAATTCCACCTTCTTTGAAACTAAGGATGCAGTGTTTGTTTAAAAATGCACTGGCTGATGGAATTTTCCACTGCTTGGCATGTTGGAGGAGGGGCTGTCAGGAAAGAGCAGGCCAACACACTGCTTTTCATGCTAGCAGCTCGCTTATTATCGATGCAAACCAATTCTCTCTGGCCAGGTTCCCATACCCCAGGTATTCCAAATAGAGAGAAGGGAGGGAAGTCTCTGTAATAATTTCTGATGTTATAAACGTATGATTTCACTTAACCTCCGTGGATTCTGGGATTGTCCATGAGCTCTGGATGCTAGATGTACATTATGCAATGTCAGTGAATATTCGGATGATTTGTTTTGATTCTGTTCTAGTAAGAAAGACCTCATGATTTTAAAATAAATCTATGTTTAACATACATTTTCTTTTTTTTTTTTTTCCTCATGGCTACACGCACAGGGGAACAACAAAGTAAGTTCTTTGTCCTGTTGCGGCCCCTCTGTCCCCCCACACCAACCCGCACCTGCATGTATCTCTCGCCGAGTGTCTGTATGCATGTTGGAATGACTGACCATAGGTTGCTGTTAATGAGGTGTACAAGTGGTGGGGGCTATATGTGTTTGGGTGACCATAATGGGCTTTTCTGTCTTGACCTTTTGGAAGGAAGATTTACGTTCTTCAGGGCTGATTGGACAGTTCAGAGAACTTGTTGTTAGAATGAGATGAATGCTGAAAGCAAAGGTTATGAACGTTTCATAATGAAGATTCTTCTGCAGAAGAATCCCCAATCTGATGAAATTCAGTGCCGCTGAAGTTTTTGACCAAAATCAGAGCTCTTATGTGCGGTTATAAAAAAAAAACCCAAACTGGTGTCTTAAATAGAAGTATGGCTGGCTTCCTTGGAGAAACTGAGCTAGATCAGTGCTCTGGCTTTGAAGGTGCCTTAAAATGGAAGGAGGAGGGTGGGGTCAACATTTGCCTTGGCTTCTGCACTCTTGATGTATTCCAGCTGGGTGCAGGGTGGAGGGTGTGGGGAGTGGAGGGGAGCACAAAATATGTGTGATAGATTTATGGAAACACGCAATGCACATGAATGGTGGAAATTATTTTAATGTTGTTACAATAGATAAATGAGCAATTTAATAGTCCAGAGGGTTGTGAAGGATGTTTAAATTTTAATTTAAATTTTCCCAAAACTGGGGTTATTTTTCACTCGTATTAGAAGTCTAATTATCATATAGTAGGGAAGATGGTCTTAAGTTTGGCAGAGTGATTAGTTTTTGTTTTTCTCTTGTGCAGATATATTAGAGCTTTGTCCTACCAGGTGGCCCACTTAAAATGGGCCTCAGTGAATACAATAAGAATGGAAAGGAATCTGATATAAGAGTTGTTCTGCATATTTAAACCAGCTGGAATTCATCAAGACTGCTATTCAAAAGCCATACGTGCGGAATGTAAAACAAACGTGGGAAATCTTTTGCAGTGTAATTTTATGGAATGTGCTAGTATGGAATAAACCAACATCAATTGTTGGTATTGAAAAATATGTGACTTCGTAAATGTATACATTGATATAACCAAGTAATAGTATTTAATAAAACTTAAAATATTACCAGAAAAGCACCAAAAAGGCATTTGTGAAGAAGTAAAGGATTTAGCTCAGAGGTGGCACTGCCTGCCTCACAAGCACAAGGGCCCGAGTTCGATCCCCAGTGCTACAAAAAAAAAGAGAAAGAAAAAGTAAAGAGGGGAGCTCAAATCATGTATAGTACATTTAAAAATAAAAACAACAGGTAACTTATGAAACTGGAGACTTCTACAAAGTAAAAGACAATATTTCTTAGCTAAGACCACCACTCTTGGAATAAAGCATTTAGACAAAATATTTTTTAAAAAAAACTCATACTTTAGTTCTTACGCCATATAGTGTATTTCAGTTTTTCAGTAGTAAGTACATCAGATATGCTTATTGCTGTGTTTGCAAACAAACACCAACACTGCCAAATAAAGGACACAAACTGACCGAACCAGTGGGAAGCCTGGAGTAGGCTGAAGATCGGGGAAGTGGCTGCTGACATTTTGGGGAGGTGCTAACTCTTACACTACTCAAAAAGCCTTTAACATTCTTGTCTCTCTTCAGTGATTCACTGATGGCTTAAAAGCATTTATAAAACTTCTAAAGGAAACACGTTTCTATGGCAGAAGTCATCCATTGGTGGTGTCTTGCTTCATCAAGGTCTTCTGGGTAATAAAATACAGCTTACTGATTAAATACAATGAACAGTAAAACTCAGAACTGGTGCCCACTGAGCCACCTCCTGGATGGCGCAGGATCACCCTGCAAAGTCTCCTGCGCCTCGTAGCCATGGTCTGATCTGCATCATGAACACCAGATATGTGTGCTGTGCGGGGGGCGGGGGGGACCTTCGGGTGCTAATCAGAGGTATCAAAGATGCAGGTACTTACTGTTTAAATTTTTAATTGAAGAGTGGATACTTTGGAGGTGCTGATATTTATTGCCTTACTTTTTAGTTGTTTATGTTATACATGAGTGACAGTTTGTGGAAAATATAATGCTAATACTTAAAAAATATGACTGTTATACTAGCTATAGACTCTGGCATGAAAAAGCCTCCTCACTTCACAAACAGCACATCTGCATGCTATTTTCCTGTAGCTTAGAATTTCAGTATAACTGAAAAATGCTGGAACACAAGCTGTGCTGTCTCCAGAGTATAGATCTGGATTCTTCAAAAGGAGCATATGAGATTCTTTTTTCCCTTTTCATGCGGGAATGCTTGTTCTGAGCTGTTCCCAAGGCAACGTACCTGACTTGTTGCCTGCCATATACATGAGCCAGCTGTCTGGTGGGACGCATTTCAGACTCACAAATGCTAATCACTTCTTTAGGGCATGGCATTTTATTGTTTATAATATTAACCAGAAGAAATACAATGACGTCTCCTCAATTATTGTTGCTTTAGGTTAGCAGGATGGAGTCATGTTCCCCGATACATTAAGTGTAATCCACACACACACACACACACACACACACATGCACCCATACAAAGTGGGGTGAATGGAGCAGCTCTGTGATTGGTTTTCTCTGCGATAACTAAATCGATCCACTTCATCTATCTTTAAGTTATGCTTAGAGTTTGGGAGCTAATCCTCTACACTCCAAGAAAATGAACCTCTATAGTACATGTGTATTTAGATTTATATTGTGATCAAACAATGGGACAAAGCACCAAGGTTCGCATTCCTCCTTGAATAATTATATGTATTTTGTTATTTCTCCTTAAGAAGCAAATGTTCCTGTTGTGAGGAGATCACAGTTGCTCAGGGAAAATTTTCCTTCCAGGCCTATTACTTATTTTTCCTTTGGAAAATGTTTTTCTGTTGGCATAGTGATACTCTGAATTTCTTAGGAGAGACTCTATCTCCTTAGACGATTTTCCCTGGACCACGAAAGTCACTGTCTTCATTAGAAAGACTAGAATCTGGGACATCCTGAGTCAGTTTTGAGAATATGAAAAAATATTTTCAGTAACGGAGAGGTCGTTTGGCTTTTATGACTTTTTGTTCAGTATAAATACAAATCAGAATGTTATTTTCAGACCTGCTAAAACTCAACCTCCGTGTTTTGTCCTAGAAAGAAGACCTTATTTTCCTCATTAATATAATGACTTTTCTTAGGAGGCATATCTAGACTTTTAGTTTATTTCTGTATTAAAGAGTTTTGCTTAAATATTTTTGATGTTAAATTAGACAAACTCAAGGTAGAGAAAAATCTTACAGTATAAAGAATAAAATAACAAAAGATTTTCAAATTCTTAATGATGTTCATACAAAACCACAAATGAAAACTGCAAATGAATCTCCTGGATTCAAAAATTAACACTTAAAAGCTGGGTGTGGCATTGCATGCCTTTAAACCCAGAACACTGGAGACTGAGGCAGGAGGATTACTGTGAGTTGGAGACCAGCCTGGGCTACAGTGATTTCAAGGCCAGCTTGAACTGCATAGTAAGACCCTGTCTCAAAATAAGACAAACAAAAACAAACACCATACAAGTTTTAAATTATAGAAAAAAAGCTACCTATGACTCTTCTTTTATGAATCTTATATTATCTTTGAAAGAAAGATTTGCAGTCACTTCAATCTTTTTTAATTTAATAATTCTTACATTTCCTTCAGCAGAAGTGTAAGACTGACTATATTACTTGGAGAAAAGGATCATTTGAAAAGAAGAACTAGAACAAAAAAGTGCCAAAATAGAATTATAAAATTATTGATGACTTTACCAGTCCAAAGTCGGGTCATATATACATTACAGGGCCTTGATATTCAAAGAAGGAGAAAGTCAGATTTAAACACTTCTTTTTCTGCCATTTAAAAATGCTTCAGTGATTTCTCAACACATTCAGCAAGGTCAGTGGAGATGTGTACCCTCCGTTAGTAGGAAAAGTAGTTATTACCTAGAATGCTTATCTTGCTCATGTACTAGATTCTAGCTGCCATTTGCAAAGGTAGTTTGCCAAATCAAAGGCATCAAAGTGCCTATTGAAGAGCCTAGATCTTAAAGCCATGGTAATTTTTTATGTCTTTTTGTGTTAGACCTTCGTCTCCTAAATTACTGTCTTTGTTCATATGTGAGAGAGTCTAGACAGCCCAGGCAAACCCTTCTCCACAACTTGGCAATGTCTTACAGGAGGTGTGTCTATGATCTTGATCAAAGAAAGGACTAGACCACCATCATAATGCATATTTCATCTAATATTTATTTATTTTTTTTCTCATTGAGTTTATTGGTACATTTTAGGTGTACAGTACAGTTGCATTCATCATTGGGATCTTGTACCTTTACATGACAGGTCTTGGTTCTCATTCTTTCCCCTTACCCCTGCCCTCCCTTCACCCCCTCCTCCCTTCCCTATTTACAAATACTTTATTTAAATGCATGACTGAAAGAACATTTTAAGCAGTTTAGTTACTGTCAGTTCCACCAGGGTTTCTTTTCCTTTGTCGAGTAAGTATATACTCTTCTGATTTTCTTAGAAAAGTTTTGTAAGTGAGTTTTCCCTGAATTTAAGGGGAGTCCCCTCTGCTTGACTAACTTTAAGCATAAGCCAATAAGGGTATCATTAAATTTAAAGGATGAAAACTCACTGGCCTCTGAGTGTCAATGTAGTTCCTTGTGCATAGAAAAATGAATTGTCTTTCAATCATGACAACACCAGAAAAGCTTTGGTTCTGTTTTGGCAAACCAACATTAAAAAGATGTTGTTATTGGCTAAATTTTGAACCCACAACTTTAATCATACCCAATTGGAGAAAAGGACAGTTCACCAGGGGGTAGAAAACTTAGAGAAGAGAGTTGGAGTCCTTATTGTGTTCCCTGATATATTTGTCTTGCCAGATAAGCTCTCTAGAGAAGCAAGGTTGGGATCGCTGCTCCAAAGTTTATCCTGGGTGATCGTATGGGGACCTCTAAAGGGTAATTGTGGATTGTTTATGTTTTATTTTTTCTGTTGTGTCTAAAGTGAAGCGACTTCTTTCTAGTTTGTGGGAACTAATTCTTTAGACATCACACCTGTTTTGACGTAGCTTCCCTCATAGTATTTTAGACAACTCCTCTTTGTTTGCTTCATTAAATTTTTTAATAGAATTGATTTAATGCTGCCCCCAGAATAAAAGCAATCTTTATACCTACTTTGAGAACACATTATTAACATCAGTTATAATTTTAGAAGTTAACATTAAGAGGAGCGTCTTCTTAAATTTAGGCCCTTACAAAGCATTTTTATCAAAAGTAGGAATTTATTTGTTTGGTTAATTTACCTTCATGCATTTGTAATGCTATATAGTGGAAATCATACAGGGCAGCGGTAGAACGAGAGTTTAAAAATATCACTATCTTGACCTGTGAACCGGGAAAAAAGCAAGATGAAAGAATATGAGTAGCCAGATGTGGTGTTGTCCACCTATAATCCCAGCACTCTGGGAACTGAGGCAGGAGCATCACAGTTTTGAGCTCTGCTCATGAAATTTAGTGACTCACCAAAACTCTGTCTCAAGATAAAAAGGGCTGGTTATGTAGCCCAACGTAGAGGCTTTGAACTCAATCCTCAGTACTAAAAAAAAGAAAAAAACAGAAAACAGAAAGAAAAAGAAAAACGGAAAAAGGATGAGATTGGTATAAGAAATAAGCTTGATTCAAAAGAAGCATGAAATAGCCTCATCCTTTAGCTCTAGGAATAGTTACATGTAATCAACTGCCATCCAAAAGTATTAAATGGAAAATTCCAGAAACAATTTGTAACTTTTAAATTGCATCCCTTTCTGTGTAGCATGATGGTATGAGGTACTATCACTCTCTGTCCTACCCAATACATGAATGATCCCTTTGTACTAGGTATCCACACTGTATGTATAACTCTCCGGTTAGGCATTCCATAGCCATCTCAGTGATCAGATCAACTATCAAGTTATCACAGTGCTTGTGTTCACCTGGTCATTATTTTCTGTAAAAATGGCCCCCAAATGCAAGAATAGTGATGTTGGCAATTGTGATATACCAAAGAAAACTCATAAAGCTCTTCCTTTAAGTGGAAAGGTAAAAGTACAATAAGATTTAAATCTTCAATTTAAAAAACAGCTGCAAAGTGCAATAAAATAAAGCACAACAAAATGATATACAACTGTATAGTGAAGTTTTGGAAAGTCCTGTCTACTTATAAAGAAAAAAACCTCTCCACAATGGGTCTACAAAGAAATTAGTACTTAATATTAGACTATTTTGAAATATAAAAACAATAAAATACTGTATAGGAAACATCACAGTATACAACCACTACTACTACACTAAGAAAAAAACTATAATTTTAAATGGAATTACTATTTCTTAAGGCTTAAACAATTTAGAAATTTGGAAAAGAGCAACTGAATGCTTCAGGAAGCTGGGTGTGGTGGTGCAAACAGGTAATCTCGGCACTCTAGGAGGCTTAGTGACTTAATGAGGCCTTGTATCAAATAAAAAATAATAACAGGCTGAAGAAGTAGTTCCATGTGAAGGCCCTGGGTTTAATCCTCACTACAAAACAAAACAAAACAAAACGAAATCCTGCCCACTAAGGATAGCAATGTCTCATTTTGCTTAAAAAATTTACCAATGATAATAAATATTTTTTTCATATAGAAATTTTAGGATCATACACATTACGATGTTAATAGCATGGACAATATTGATTTTTGTATGTTTCTTTCTTTTGTACAACTTAAAAAAAATAAAGATTTAAAAAGGGACCAAAAAATGTAAACAAGGAAGATTTAAATAAGAGATATAAAAAGATGAAAACAATATTCATGAAGACAAATATATAACATAAAAGAAATAGATCAAGAGTTACAACAAAATCTAAAAGAAATAGATTAACAGGCTGACTTTTAGAAAGACAAAGGTAATTGTGGAAATGAAGTAGCAACCAAGATAAAAGTAGAATGCTTCTGAGACTGCAGACGACATTATTATATAGTCCTGTTTATGAAGATTATTTTGTAATGTCCATACAAATGTATTATTTTCCTCGCTGAATTACACGTTGATGAAGGAACATGTTAGGAGCCTGAATGCTCACGTCCCCTCCATCCCTCTGGCTCTCAGTAGTGTCTCTGTTCCCGTGGCTGGCAGCCTGCCCATCCTCTGTAGTCCAGTCCCTCTTTCTTCAATTCCAGCTTTGTACCTGTCAGCATTGTGGCTCAGTATGATTATGTGGTGTGTAACATGCAAATAATTAATATTATCTGCAGGATTATCAGGAAGCCATTTCATGGCCTAATTTTTGGTCCTTTTTTTATTTTCTTTCTTTTTTTTTTTTTTTGGTACCAGGGATTGAACTCGGGTCCTTGTGTTTGCAAGGCAGGCCACCGAACTGCTGAGCTAAATCCCTGTACCCTTGGTCCTTAATATTCTACTATTTTTAAAAATCTCATTGGAGGTCTAAAAATGATAATATGTGATATTAGATTAACAAAAATAATTCCATAAAAGTTAAATTTTAAAGCTGATTCATTTTTCTTGAACCCATTCATTTATGTAAGACAAAATGTACAATCTGAAAGCTGAAATGCAGAATGACAATAAAGTTCCAGAATCAGAATTAGAGCTCCAACTGAAAAAAAGCTTTCTTCAGCGAAAAAAAAAAAAAATAAATATATATATATATATATGTTATATATATGTATGTTTTTGGTTTCAGAAAGTTAGCCACAAACAACACCTACTATGTTTGGTAGGCACACCACCAGACACCTCCATTTGGAACCAGAGCAGGAAGGCTTCAGGTACAAAGTATCTGGTCCCTGTTTAAGCACAATCAGATTAAAGCTAATAGCAGTAAAAGCCAGTGGCTTAATCTTACTATACATAATGAATGAGGTTTAGGAGGGGAAAAAACAAGTTAAAATAGGACACATCTCTCAGTGAATATGACAGGCAGAGTTAATATCTCATTTTTGCCAAAGTTTAGAGAAGTCTTACAAATCAATAAGAAAAGATCAAAAAGGGGGAGTAACATTTAAATGGAAAGTCAGAGGGCTGCTGTGCCACGTCAGGTAAGGATGGTGGTGGCTTGGATTTAGAGTCACCAAAAGTTGAAATAGAAGCAGTTGGATTTAGGATATATTTTGGCAGTAGAGCTACTCCTTTGATTTATTGATAGGTTGTGTATTAAAGGGGAGAGAGTAAAATCAAAAATGATTCTCGGATCTTGGATGATGAATGCTTGTTAGTGCCATTTAGTAAGATAATAAGATGAAGAAAAGAGAAAATGAAATGAGAATTTAGTTTTAACCAGGCTCAATTTGGGGGTGCCTGGTTTGCACTAGGATTTACTTAGGATACATTAAGTCATACTGCTGCAACAAATAGCCTCTTAACTCTTAGTAGCTCCAAACTCCAAGGTTTATTTCTTGCTTGAGCTATAAACCCATCCCAAATTGTCTAGAGTTCTTGTTATTCTCATCTCAGGACCCAGCTCCACACAATTATTGCGGATCACTTATGGCAGTGAGTGGAGAATCACACACTGACTGCTAATGCTTCTGTCTGAATGTGACGTGTCATTTCCATACTATGAAAGGCAAGTTATAGGGCTACAGATAAGTTCAACTGGACAGGAGATATATTGCTTTGGAGGAGAAACAAATACTTGAATGATCTTAGCACTCAAATGGAGATATCTTGCAGGCAATTAAATATCTAAGTCAGGGGACAGGTGTGGTGAGAGAGAATTAGAAATTGGCGAATATTTAAAATCTTGACACCTACAAAGAAGGTGTAGGAACTCAAAGAAGAAAGCTGATAACAACGCAGTAGTAGAGAAGAAATAAGAAAAAGAGACTGAGTGAAACAATTGTGTGTTTGCACATGCACAAATGTTTCTGTATGTGTTTATATGACTATATAAAAAGCGTGTAGAAATGGGCATGCAGATGAATTAGGTCTATTTTCTATGTCTTTAGACACCCATATATTATTTGGTACTGCACTCACGTATTACTTTTTTTTTTTT
>NW_022900923.1:16039405-16094827 GCF_012274545.1 Fukomys damarensis
TATTATTTTTTTATAAGTTCAGAAATCCAGTAGTACGAGGTGAGTAGTAACATTGAAGTGGAAGGAATTAGTAAGTATCAGGAAGGCCTGATTAGCATGTATCTCGGCTCAGTTGTTGGTTAATGGTAATTACACAGAAGCATGGGCCTGAGCTCGCGCGCACGCCGCCGGGTGATCGCAGGCAGGCAGGCAGGCAGCTGAAAAAAACCCCCCACGTATTACTTTTATAAGTTCAGAAATCCAGTAATACGAGGTGAGTAGTAACATTGAAGTGGAAGGAATTAGTAAGTATCAGGAAGGCCTGATTAGCATGTATCTCGGCTCAGTTGTTGGTTAATGGTAATTACACAGAGAAGCATGGGCCTGCACTTAAAAGTTAGCAATCTGAATGAATATAGCAGGCAGACAAGTATCCCAGAATGATTTTTATTTTATTTTAAAATTAGTTTTAGGTATACGATGTAATGACATTCATCATTGGAGATTTGTACCTTTACATAATCCATCTTGATTCTTATTTTCCCCCTTCCCCTGACCTCCCTTCAACCCCTCCACCCCTCCCTATCTACAAAGACTTTTTTTCATTTTTTTCCTTTTCTCATATTTATTTATTTATTTATTTATTTATTTCCCTTCTTTCTTTTCCCCTCCCCCTTCCTACTTCCCCTTCCCCTTTGCACCTTTTCTTCCTACTTCACACTTTCTATTATACATTTTGATCCGTATTTACGCTTTCAGTCTCTCACACCAGAGAAACTATTCAGTATTTACACGTGTGTCCTATTTGTTTCACTTAAGCTCATGGCCTCAATGTGTATTAAAATGTTTGTTAAAATGCCTCTAGTTTATCTTTCTTTATGGTTGAGTGGCACTCCATTATTAAAACAAAAACAAAAGCAAAAACGTCTTCTTTATCCAGTCACTAGTTGACGGGTGTTTGGGTTGTTTCCAAGCTTTAGCTATTACAAAGTGCCACTATGAACATGGGTGAGCATATTTCGCTGTGGTGTGATTCTTTTAATTCTTTTGGGAAGATGCCCAGCCAGGGAAAATGAGTCAAAGGGAACCTCTAGTCCTAGCTCTTTGAGGCGTCTCCATACTGATTTCCATAGTGGTTGCACCAGTCTGCACTCCCACCAACAGTGGAGAAGGGTTCCTCTTTTCGCGCAGCCCTACCAGCCTTTGTTATTGGTTGATTTTATGAGAGCAGCCATTCTTTCTAGGTGAGGTGGAATCTCAGCATTGTTTTTATTTGCATCTGTCAAATGATCAGTGATATTGAACATTTTTTCATATGTTTATTTGCTATTTGTACTTCTTTGTCTGAGAAATGTCTGTTCGTTTCAGATGCCCATTTTTGGATGAGGTCTTTAAATTTGGGAGGTCTGATTTTTTTAAGTTGTTTATATATTCTAGATAGTAGACCTTTGAGGAACATCTGGTAAATTTTTTTCCCACCGATGGAATATTAAAATAAGTCAATTATTTGGGAGTCTATATTTTAAAGAAACTGTACACAAAGAAGATTAGCACACTTTAACTTGAGTGTATTGTTTTTTCTATAGCATTTTAGTTTTGTTTGTCTCAACCATACAATCTTAGTTGAGAGTTAAGAGATTTCTCTTAATTATTGGGATAGGTAGAGTCCAGTAAATAAATTTGTAAAAAAAAAACCCAGAATAGTATTGAAATAAGGTTTTATAAAATACATTCAGGTACATGCCAGCTAATTGAATCAACACTAAAATAGAACTAAAATAGAACTAATTTAGGAATATATAATTATGAAATAAAATAGAATATTAAAGACCAATCTACATAGTGATAACATATATACTTCAGCATAAAACATTATTGACCAAGGTTTAATTGAAGAAAAGTTCTGATTGAGACCATTTTATTTTTCTTTTTGAAGTAACTAGCCCTAATATCACAAATTTTCTCATCTTACATCACAATGTCCTCAAAGAGAAGAATTGGTGACACTTTATGAAAAGATTTTGTTGTTGTTTGTTTGTTTGTTTGTTTGGTACCTGGGACCTTGCACTTGCGAAGCAAGCAATGGAACCACTGAGCTAAATCCCTGGCGCTGTGAAAAGTTTTACATCAAGACAAATTTGGTGCAGAAGGCAAAATATACCTTTAAAGAAAGGATCAGCTTTTTAAAAAGCATTCTATCACTGCCATTAATTTTTTCCCCACCCCCAGCATTTACTGATTCTCAACAAGGAGCAATTTTGGTCCCCAAAGGACATTTGATAATATCTGGAGACGTTTTCATCACCAGACTCAAAGTGGGGAGTTACTATGGCATCTAGTGAGTAGAAGTCAGAGATACTGATTAACATCCTGTGATTTAGAAGGTATCTTCCCCAACAAAGAATTATGTGGTCATTCCCCACCCCCAGCATTTACTGATTCTCAACAAGGAGCAATTTTGGTCCCCAAAGGACATTTGATAATATCTGGAGACGTTTTCATCACCAGACTCAAAGTGGGGAGTTACTATGGCATCTAGTGAGTAGAAGTCAGAGATACTGATTAACATCCTGTGATTTAGAAGGTATCTTCCCCAACAAAGAATTATGTGGTCAAATGAGTCAGTTGTGTTGAGACATTCATAAGCCCTGTCCTGTCCTGAAATAAATATGCAAGATCCCCCTATCCCAAAACTTAGTCTATGAACATTTGATGTGTGAATTTCATTAACCAAGCCCAATTCACTTAAGGTTGGCTAAAGAACTGAAATCTAGTCAGACCTCAAGTTCTGGCAATATGCAGCCCATATTTCCCATCATACTTCAGCAGTATCTGCCTCACAGGAAAGACAATCCCTGCCCTTTGATTTGCTTGTTTGTCTTAGGAAGTATGATAATAACCATAAAGATTTTCAGCCTTGTGCTTACATACTCAGGCAAGGGACTCAGGGTCAGGGACTGTGAATATGACAGGGAATTACCTTTACCAACGCTTTTTATGAACACATGTCTTTCATTAAATGAGAAAAGCCTAATTTTTAAAAAAAATCAGATAACTTTTATGTGCGTCTAATAAAAGCCTATTTCACAATTGGTATTCCATTAAAATAAAAAACATTAAAATATGTTTTATTTGACCATTGGAACAAGACATAAAAATAGACTCAATAGAAATAGATTAAAATCTGAGTCGTTGCCTAGAAAAATCTTTCTAATTTTTCAACCTTAACATCATCATTAAATGAGAAAACTTGATTTTTAAGTGTGGGTAACTTTTATGTATATCTATTTAAAGCCTGTTTCAAAGTTGATATTCCATAAAAACAAAAGCAATTTAAATATTTTTTTGCGACAGGATATAAAAATAGATTCAACAGATGATTAAAATCTGAGTCTTTATCTAGAAAAACTTTTCTAATTTTCCCACCTTATCATCATTCTCCACTTTCCATGTGGTCCAAACAGGACATACAATGTCACAAGTGTGTTGAAAGTGCTAAGGGGTGGAGGCCAAGGATGATGCTAAACATCCTATAAAGCACAGGACAGCCTCACACAGCAAAGAATTATTCTGTCTAAAGTGTCAGTAGTACTGCTGGTGAGAATCTCTGCTGTAAAATGAACATTTCTTCTTTTGTAAATGAAGAATGTAAGAGTTAATAAAGTTAGCAATCTGGCCAGAGGCCACATATTAAACAAGTGAAGTATTTCATTTAAACCTAATTTTGAGTTCATGAATTTTCTGATTATATCCTCATGTACACACACATACTCAATTTCAATCTAATTTATTATATGTAAATTTAGAATGAACATCTTTGTGCATAATTCCTTGTCTACATTTCTGATTATTTCCCTAGGATATATTTATAGAAGTAGAAAGAATCAAAGGTAATGAATATTATAGGGTAGTTATAAATTATGTACATATAATTATAACTTTCATAATTATCAGTAATATTAATTATAAAGGTTTTGAGTCATGTCACCAAATTACTTTCCTTAAAACTTGAGCCTGGTCATAGTCTTAACATCTTATTATACCTAACTATAACCTATAATGCTTATTATTTTCTTGCACTTTCTTATTTAATACTTGCCAGCATAAAAATCTGTCTTTCCCTTTAAAAATATCCCTGCCATAGGAAGTTTCCTTTAACTGTAAATTTACTGACCATACTGATAAAATTTACCCTAGGAGAATATAGTGTGGAGTTTTATAATTACAGGCAATGCCATCTTGGGTTTTTCAAAACCTGTATCTATTCTTAAAGAATCTGTCAGGAAGGAGGCTTCCTCTCCTCGGGAGAGTCCAGTTAGAATGCACATTGTATTCAGAGGGAGAGGAAGCCTGCTGAGCTATAGGAGGAGCCAAGGACAGGCACCCTCCCTGCTTCCACTCAGCAGATGGGCTCCGTGGTCCAATGGGGAGCCAGGACCTCTTACATAAAGTGCTCGAGGTTTCTGCCTTTATTCCTTGTATCATCTTGCAAAGAACTTTATCATAAATTCTCCATTTAAACAGGATTATGCCAAGCAGACTCATTCTGAGCCCAAATCCCAGATCTGCCACCGTATAGCTTGTTAACTTTGGGCAAATTACTCTGAGCATCTCTTCTCTTATTGATTAAATGGATCTTAATGACATTGCCTACCTGATAAAGAGTAGTGAGTTAATATTTGTGAAATAAGTAAAAAGTGCCAGAAACAAAGTAAATTCTCAAAATTATTGGCATCTTCAGTATCGCTCTTTTTTTTGTACTAGCGTGGTCTTCTAAGCCCCATAAAGTGCTGTACATGATTCTGACTCCCAGTATCACCCTCATTCTCCAAATACCATGTTTTTTCAAATGCTGTATTTGCCCAGAGCTTCATTACTTTGTGTGGCCGTGTCAGGCATCAGCTGGGCTCCCTGTTGTTAAATTACTAGTTACTTTTACAATTCATGGTCTGGTATCTTTGCTCCAGCCTTCTTAAAGCACTGTGTTCTTGGATACCCTCTGTCTGGATATCTCAAATGTCTACCTAGATAGTACAGCTTACCTTCTTCTGAAGTTCTCTACTTTTACATTTTCTTGGATAAGTATTCTATATAGCAGCATTTTTCAAAACATGCCCAGCCTATTTACAGAATAAGATTTCATGATCAAAAACTTTCTGTGTTACAGTATGGTCTGCATCTGCCTTCTGGTGAGACACACTATATTAGCAGTTTAAAGACTGTGAGAAATATTGGAATAAAGAAAAATGCAATGCTGCAGTTCCTGAACTTGTTTTATCAAATGACACCCGTCCACGCCTTTGTTTTTTAAAAAACACCATCTCTGTCTTGTAGTGCAGTGTTCAACGAGGAGCACTCTTGCAGAATAGACCTCGTGCAACCTAGATGAATTTATTCGCAGTGTCCATTTGCCCTGCACCACACATACCCAAGTCGCTGCTTAAAAATGCAGACTCTTGGGCACTCCCAAGTCTTCTGAATTTGAATATCTGGACATAGTGCCTGAGAAAATTCTTTTTAAACAATCTGCTTGGGGTAATTCTGATAACCTCTGAAGTTTGAAATTGCTACTCTAGGCACCAGCAGTAGCCAAGGTGTAAGGTACAAAAGCTATTAAGATTCCTCTTCTACCACCATGGAGGAAGAGTTTCTTTAAACAGATTTATTTAAACTCTGAATTTGCTGAGAGACAGATTGATACAATGGTAAGAATCATGCTGTAAGTCCAGGTTTACCTGACATTCTGCTTTTGAATTACATTCCTCCCAAGTTCCTTTCGGCTCTGAGGAATAGCAAATCATTTTGCCAGTGACAAGGAGCCTGTGAGTGGGTCTGTTCACAGCTCCGACACTGATGGTGGGGACTCATTCTGTGACTGTCAGCGATCCACAGGCTGGATGGTCTGGAGAGTCCTAACACATTTTCTTGTGGCACAGGATCACACCAGCTGCAGGCCTCCTACCAACTCACTCCTCTCTGAGTATTTGTTTGTTCAGGGGAGTCATTACCATATCCCTTTGTACTTTTGTGCTAAGGAACTCAAACTTTCAGAACCTAAGGGTATAACCATTATGTTTTCAAATCAAGAAAGAAAATGTATTTGAACTTGATATTTTTAAATAAGTAGAAAACTAATCTGTGTAAATACATATTTTTTTCTTTCAACCTTCTTTCCTTTTAGAATTATTCTGCTGGATAATATGAGCTCTTTAAAAAGATGCAGTCACATTTTCTCTCATTGGTGATTTCCACACTTTTTACCTGGCCAAGTTTGACCACCATACTCACTGACATTTGCTTTTCTAAATAGAAAATACTGTTGAATCCTTTTGAAGGGGAGTTGAAGAAAAGATCTGGTTGTAAAATATTTGGTCCTTTTTCGGTATGTAAACTCATTCCTTTTCGACATGTAAAAGACTTTTCTACAATCCTTGGGATTATTTTGGAGTCTACATCTAACTACATTTCTACCCTGACTTCTTACACTTAAACATTTGGTTTGCTGCCCTTGCGGGGTGGGGACACAGTGAGAATGCCGTTCTTCAATACTTTTTCACAAACTTCGTTATCTATTTCTGTCTGTTTCCACCGGTTTGTTTCTAGGATATTTATATTAGCTCACATGGCCTTCGCAGTGTCATCTCAGTCAGTCACCCTCACCTTATTATCAGCATGAATCAGTGACCTGCTCAAGAACTAATGGTGCAGTGGCTACTACTCCATCAAATAGTGAAGCTTGATGGAAATCTTGCTGTGCTTATGGAACAAAGCACCAAGAGGTTCAACAAACACTTAGTGTTCTGTTATAGTTTAGGTAAACGGATTTCCAAATCTTCCCCCAGTTGGAGGATCCAATGTATTTGCTAGGTTTTCATAAGTAACCTTGTGTTCTCTGGATGGGTAAAGGCATCCCGGAAGTTGGCCTTCTCTCATCATTTCTGCTTCCCTGCCTGTTGATTCTGATGTCATTTGCTGTTTGTCTCACCTCACATCAATTCAGCAAGTTTTTATTAAGCACTTACTATGTGCGGAGAATACAAAGAGTACTAAAACATGGCATTTACCATCAAACAGAAACTTACAACAAAAATTGGTAAAAGTATGTTCATTGCCCAATAGCTCACAAAGGAGGAGCACCTGGCAGCTTTGGGAATGGGGGAAAGACATTCTAAAGAATGGCACCTGACCTGCTAGATAGAGGTGTGGTGGGACATGTTCCTGGACAATAGGTAGGAAGTTAAGTCATTGAAGATAGTATATTTTATTCTGTGCCATTGAGAACCTCTGAGGTGTCAGAGTGGATTGTTGAATCTATCTATGTGAAGAATAAATTTAGTAGGAGCCAGGAGATTCTTGTAGTAGACTCTTCTAGTAGTAGAGAGAGACAGGTGGTAAGGGCTGGAACCAAGGAGAGTTTCAAGGACTTAAAAAATGATGCAAATTAAAAAAGTGCTCCTTCAATTTGGTAGGGTTTGATTCTTTCTGAGAATTTGGTACACGATAAGAATCTGATGTAGATTGGCATATTTGTACAATATTTCTCTCTTATCTGTGATTTTAGATGTGAACAGTCAATTGAACTGTGGTTGAAAATATCTAATGGAGTATTCAAGAGACAAATCATTCCTAAGTTTTAAAATAACTTCCATTAGAATACATTGTTACAATTGTTCTATTTTATTGCTAGTTTTCTCTAATATCATAATATGCCTAATTCATAAATTAAATATTATTATAGGCATGTATGCATCATAAAAGAACATATTATAGATAGTATTTGGTATTATCCATGGTCCCAGGCGTCCATAGAAAGTCTTGGAACATATTCCCAAAATATGTAAGTGGGAGGCGACTGTATTGTAAATTGTGGTTGAGAGCCTTTCCTCCATAGGAGAAGAACCACTCCATCCCCACTGCTGTGTGCTCCTAGCTGCTAGACCCTGTCCAGATTCTGCTGGGCAGCTCTTCTGCCCTTGCCATGGAAGTTCATGCTGACCACTCTTAGAAGCTTTGCCTCTTACTGCCCCTGAAAAACACGGAGAATTGTATTAGACAGTTTCATGTTACTACAAAGACATATCTAAGGAAAGTAACCTATAAATAGAAAATGTTTCGTTAGCTTACAATTTGGAGGTTCATATTCAAGATCACATGGTCTGTTTGGTTTGGGCAACAGGTAGGAATGGCAGGAGCTTGTGTCAGAGCGAGTGTTCACTTCTCCAGTTAGGAAGCAGAGAGAGAGAGAGAGAGAGAGAGAGTGATGGGGGGATGAGTCATTGTCCCACAGTCTACTTTGAGGGCACAGCCCAGTGACTTAAGGTCCCCCACTGTGCCTCACCTCTTAAAGGTCCATGGCGGCTCCCAGTACTACCACTCAGGACCTTTTATTCAGACCTCTGGGGCCCACTCACCCAAACCATAGCAACTATTCACCATTAACTTTACAACCTGATGACACAAAGTAAATAAGAATAGATTGCATTGGGCATTTTTCATTGATTTCAGGGGAGGATAAGATTTTCCCTCACTAAGCCCATGCATTGAAATATTTCTATAGTTAAAAGAAAAAGGCCTGTTTCAGAACTTGTGATGTATCACAGTGTTATGCACCTTATCCATTGCCTCTTAGTGATCTGTAAAGCTATTTTTTTCTGATATTAATTAATCCTTTGTTCCTTTTCTTTAAAAAAATTTTTTTACCCTCTCCATTTTTGAGAAGATCCTGAGAAATGGGAATTTTTTAAAAGAATCCTGCAAACATATTTTCTCCAATGTGTTTTTTAAAAAACAACTCCATACCAATAACTTGGTTTCATGTGTCCAGTTTTATCATAGATCAGGCCTTGGGCAGGAGCTCAGCCAGTAATTTGGGAAGCCTTTGAAGCCACATGCATGTGTATGTATTAACCTCAGAGACTATAGTTTTAGTTAACACAGAATAATCTGAAGACATGCGGGTTAGACATTACGTAGCTTGAACAAAGAGTTCGGGGCAGGGAGCCGGGGAATAGGGAAACTTTTACTATCCCACTCCCCAACACACAAGGTTTTCTTTAATCATTTAGAACATTATTATTCTCAACCTGCTTCTTTTCCCTTGCATGGTGTTCTTAAAGACCAAAAACAACAAAATTCCAAAAGCTTTTCCTAGTTAAAAAGAGAGGAACTGAAACTGTTACAGTTTATGTAAGTTCAGCCCCACATTTTTTTTAAAAATGTAGAACTCCACATCTCTCTGAAAGTGTGTGATTTACACCATATTCCGGTAAGCTAATGCAGGCTGAGCACTTTTCATTCATTTCTCCCGTGTGTCATGTGGAGCACACGGAATGCTGTTGGTTCTCCCAGGGACCAAGCAGGAAGAACTAACTCCAGCCAGCGTTGCTTTTTATGATATGTGGCTTTGAGTTTCAGAGGAATCAAGTGCAGTGTGAATCATGGAAGTCACCTGACTGAAAATCCTCAACCCTATAACGAAAAGCAGACTTTCTTCCATGTTGCTTCCAAGTTTTTGTTTCACATTCAAGTCAGAGATTGAAAATATTCTGTAAAAGTGCAAGGAAGCCACAGTAGATCTTGCTGTTTGGGGATTTCCCAGAGAGAATAATCTTATTCAGAATGCTACTTTTTTGCCAAGAGGTTTATTATGAGGACTGAACAGCCCAACAAAACAGGCAACACCATCTCCATTTTATTATACATGTTATTTACTGGGGTTTCCCTGAAGAAAGCTTCAGAATTTTTTCCCAGTGAGTCAATGACCAAGTGATTTTTTTTTTTTTAAATATAAACTTTCCTTCAGCTGGGCAGTTTGGAACAAAATCTTCTCATCTTCTGTTTGCTTCGAAACTGTTTTTGCCTTCATCTGTGCATGATCACGTCAGTAGCCAAACTGAGCAGCTTGAACGTAGCCAATTTCTTTCCGTGTAATGCTTATGTTTAAGTAATCAACAGCTTAGCTAGACAAGATTCAGGAGACTACCCTCTGAATCTGACCTACATAATTATATTTTTATTGCTTTGGCAAAATGTATCTCCTTCATTTAATTTCTACTAGAATTAATGGGATGGGAAATTGCACCCTTTTTTGTCAAGAATTATCAGTGGTCTCTGCTCGGGTCGTGTTACTCCGTTACCATTGTGGGTTAGTTAGAAGGTGCTGTCTTCTGTTCTCATCTTTTACTGAAACAGAAGCTCTCGTGCCTGTCACTGGAAGTGACTGAACTTTCTAGTTAGATACTGACCCCTTCCTTAATAAATGTGTCAATATGCATGTTAGAGGTCCCTCCCCCATAAAAAAATGGCCCTATAATGGCAATCCTCTATTCTGAAGTAGAAATGTTATTTTAGAGAATTTTTCTGAATTCCTTCCTACCCACTTTCCCAGTGGCTATAAGAAGCCTGCTGTTGCCAACTGAGTAGTCTAGAGTCCCTGCTAATTACCTCCTTCCATAGCTTTTGATTTGGAGCCCAACTGATGGCGCCAGAGGCTGAACCACACTCAGATCTGCAGGCTCCTGATTTGCCAAATGGAATCTATGTAGTTTATTTCTTTCCTCCCTGTGTTTTCATGATGAGACTCAGCTCAAACTTGAAATAGACTAGGGACCATTTCAAAACATTAATGGCTGAAGATTTGAATATTGAGAAAGTAGCCCTCAGAATTCTGTACTTGATGCCCACAGATGTGTATAAATGTACTTAAACTAGCAAAAGTATGTATGTGAACATATTACAAAATATATTTTTCTAAACTGAGTGTAATGGCACATATCTTGTAATTCCAGCACTCTTGGAGGCTGAGACAGGAGGATTACAAGCTCAAGCCCATTCTGGGACTCTTAATAACTTAGCAAGAACTCATTTCCAAATAAAACATTTTTAAAAGGGTGGGGACTATAGCTCAGTGCAAATGTCCTGTGTTCAATCCTTAGTACCACACACAGGCACATACACACACATACACACACAGTGTTTTTGTAAAGAGGCTAGTAGTCTTTTAATTAAGTCCACTAAGTATACGCACACCAAACTTTCAAAGTATTTACACTTTATAGATTTATAAATATTTTCTTCCTTTGATATTGATAACTAATATGTAGAGTCTCATGTCCAAATCAGATGTGCCCAGAAGTTTTGCTAAACTGACATTTTAAAAAATATAACTTGAGAAAGCAAACATAACTGTATTTATATAAGGAATATGAATTGCACTTCTAGAAGATTTAGAGACATTGCCCTAAGACCCTAACAATGTTATCCCTCTATTTCATAGAAAAGCATTAAACAGAAAGCTTTGTTTCATGACAATAAAAATATTTATTTCTCAAAAGTTTCCCGGCTGTATCCTCATATTTACCAAACTTTGATGAGTAGTTTTGCTACTTGATTTGCTTATTAATTGTTAGCACCTTCTGTGTTCCCAGTGCTGTGGTTGATTCTGGAAATGCAGCATGAACTCCAAAGACCGTTCTCCAAAGACTGCAGGCTACCAGGGGAAATGGAAAAGAAAATCATTTAGTATCACCTTGTGTGATAACTGGGATAATAGTTATGTCAGGAAATAGAGACGAGCTAGCTGTGTGTGCTTTTCTTAAAAGCAGAGATGTGGATCAGAAAATGCTTTGGAGAGAAAGCAAGTTTTGACATTATGTTTTGCGAGTTTAAGCAAAAAGGTGGAAGAAGCCTAGGGAGAGGGAATGGATCCTAGACAGAGGAATGGTTTAAATGAAAATTCAGAGAAGTCAGAGTGTGTTCGGGAAACTGAGGGCTTGGCTGTGGCTGCAGTGAGGTGTGTGTGAACATGCGCAGAGGGTTACGGAAGGCAGTAAAGGACAAAGCTCTGAGGAGTATTGGATACTACGGGTAAAGAAAGGGACTTTTGCCTAAGTGAAATTTGAAGTTGCTGAAGCAATTTAAACATGGAATTATCTTGACTTTTTAGAAAGAATGTTATTCTAGGAGTGAGCAGATATATTAAGATGGAGGAATAAAGACTAAAAAACTGTTAGAATGAGGAAGAATTTCAAAATGAGGACTGATAGAATCCTATTTTCAACACAGTGATAGACCAAATACCCTAATGGCTACTCACACAATTATGGTTAAAACACTGAATAAAATATAAAAATTTTGTTTTTTATTGCATTACCACAATGAATTGGTGGAAAGAATCCACAGAGAATAGAAAAGCAGATGAAAGCAAGAAACCTGGTATGCAAGTGATTTCCAGGGTTGGTTTTTCTCCTGAGAATTCCTTCCAAACTCTAGAAAAATTAAGCCTCTGTCATGATAGTTGAAGCCCAGGAAACAAGTGTAAAGCTTAGAATAGACTCAGTTCTAAGGAGACTAGCAGGAGGTTTTGATACAAGTTTCATTCTAGAAAATATATACCTGAACCTAAGGACATGTAAAAAATGAAAGGTCCCCAAGGAAGCAGCAAAACAAAAAATCATCTTTATTGATCTTGCACAACATGGTAAAGGAGTGATGTGGTGATCTACATTTTAATTTTAAACTATATAACCACGCATCTGCCTTCATTTGTGTGTAAGGTCTGAATTAATACTGCACGTGTGCTATTAAGAACTTCGGGTGCAGAATTGAATTGTCCGGGGTCAGTAGTACTCATAGAGGAACTGGCAGAAACAAACATAAATCCTCTCTGGATAAATGCAAGTTTGACCCAGGCTTTAACTCTCCAAGATAGATTTCCAAAGAAAGAGAATGTTCAGCAAGGTACTATTCACAATAGTGAAAATGGCAACGACCTAAATTAAATTGTCATCAATAGAAGGACAAGTGAATAAATTATAGTATTTTTGCACGCTGGCATTTTATGTGGGAAGGAAAGACGGAAAGAAAGGAGAGAGGGAGGAACAGATGGAAGGAGAGAAGCAGGGGGCAGAGTGAGAGGGGAGATCTGGAAACAAGCTACAGTACTACTGAGACTAGAAGAAACAATAGACTATGAAATAAAAGATAAGATCTTATCCAAAGATAAGAAATTGGAGATACCAGGTACAGATAAAACTGAACTGTTTAATATGTTAACTGAAAGGTAGAAAAAACGGAGTTTATAAGAATGAGCAGGAAAAGTCAGGTAGACTCGGGTGGGGTGGGAACTTCTAGAAATGAAATGCCATGATTGAAATAAAAATATTCCATCAAAGCATTTCATAAAGCAGATTAGACACAGTTAAATAAAGAACAAGTGTACTAGAAAACCTGTAGTTATAAAAATACACTGAGCAGAAGAAAGCCTGGTCTAGAATAAAGCCCAGAAATATATTGAGATTATAGACTGAGATGAGGGATAGCATATTTTTAATCGAAGTTCTAGGACAAGATAAGAGAAAGAACATGAAAAGATGGTATTCAAAGAAGAACTTAGGATGTTCAACAAAGTCCTGTTCACAACAGTGAAAATGGCAACAACCTACATTGTCATCAATAGGACAGATAAATGATAGCATATTTTCACATTGGATTTATACAGCATCCCAAATAAGTGAACTCCAGTACATTCACCAGGATGCATGAAGTAGCAACGTAGATGAAGAAAACACCACATATAAATGCATTAAAGCAGTGATGGGAAAATAAGCAAGTTAAAATCCTTCTCATGTGTGGTTACTTGGGTGGGAGGAGTAGGGGAATGAGTTAAAAGTCTTAGCTTTTGTTTTGGGCAATGAATGCACAGGTGCTTATTACATTAGAAAATGACTAATTAAATAAATAAAATTGGTTTATGCATTGACCAGTGATGAAAGTACCTTGGCTTATGATTATTACTATAACTCTGTACACTGGAAATGCATTGAAGAGGGAGGGAGGGAGGGAGAAACAGAGAGAGAGAGAGAGGAGAGAAATTTTTTGAAATTGTTGAAGTTTATTAAGTATCAGAATTTGGAAGCAACAAAGCCTAAATGGGATTAAAATAATAAGTGATGATAATAATAGTAAAAATATACATAGGCACATCATAGTGAAACCACAAAACACCAAAGAAAAAGAGATCTTAAAGGAAGCCAGAAATATATATCATCTACAGAGGAGTGGAATTAAGCCATATCAGTTAAATCCCATGTGATTATTTAATGGCTAAGTGGTAGAGCCAGGACTGAGGTCCATATCTTGAGTCCTATGTCCATGTTTCTTCTAAATATCCTTACAAAGTTTATCGCTTATTCATGTACAGAGTATTTTGTGCACTGACATGAATACAAAACAGAACAATAACACAATCGAGAAGCCTAATAATTTGAAGAGCTAGAAGAAATGTTAGCAGCAATATGTTTAGCATAGAAAAATCCAATAAAATTTATCTTTCTACAGAGGGAACAAAGGAACTAACATTTGGTTAATGTCTAAGCATGTACAAGGCACAGCACTGATACTTTAAAAATTTCACTCAGTCCTCGTATGGGTTGCAGTTCTTATAGATATAAAGTATTACCCAGTTTTATAGCAGTGGTATGATAAATTTAAACTCTGTGTTTCTTTGTACCAGAGATTGAACTCGGGTCCTTGTGCTTGTAAGGCAGGTGACAGAACCACTGAGCTACATCCACAGCCCCTGTAAGGTTTTTTTTGTTTGTTTTTTTTCTTTTGGTACCGGGGATTGAACTCAGGACCTCGCCTTTACGAGGAAGGTGGCAGAGCCATTGAGCTACATCCCTCGCCCATAAATTTTAACTCAGGAAACTACGCTGGTCCTACCTGATCCACCATCTTCTCAATAGCATAGTTAATAAATGGATAATGTAATTTATCTACAAATGTAAATGTAAATTATCTACAAACAGAACACTTTCCGAACAGCCTCCCCATTTGACTCCCAATGACATGGGTTTCTAGGGGCATACTTGGGAGTACTAGTTCTTATTTTGTACTGCTCTAGACTTTTTTTCCACTTGGATAATCTACTCTACCATTGCTATACTATAATTTGATTACCTCTCTAAACTATATGACTTTCTAATAATACAAGGGTTTCAAATCCTGGCTGATATACTTAATTAACAGATTATTAAATCCATTTAAATCTCAATTTCCTCATATACAAATGTTAATGATCCTTGAAATGATTAAGTGAGAAAGTACACTCAGTAAAGATTTTCATTCCGTTCTTGCTAACAACTTAGCGATTGCTACTGCTATTGCTGGACCATTTGCAGACTTGGTTTTTACAATCAGAGGCACTTATTTGCTCCTCCTGGTTTGTCTAAGAACAAGTTGCTCATCTTTATTTAGTCTGCTGGCAGTGGTCTGATATATAGAACTAGTTATCCTTAACTTTAGCTCTTTTAATAGGAAAATAATTATAAAATATTCTGTTCATTCATATTGAGATAATATGATGTAACAATTCATTACTAAATACCTGTTTTCTAAAGTGAGATTTTAAAAAAAATTTTTCACTCTTTCATCCCCTGCTTTGAATTTACTAGAATGCAATAAAGACAGGGTTTACTAAGCTTCAAGTTCTTACTAAACTAAGAATGCAATGTCAATTGAATCAGCTTGACCAAAGAGTACTTTTATCTTTAGGATGTACTATTTTGAATTAGTGGTTATGTAAAAAATCATTTTAATGTTACAATGATATGTGAAGAGGATTACTGTAATGCTGAGGTTAGAAACAGAAAAGCACCAAATCTTCATGCATATGGACAACTCATTGTGAGGCAAAAGAAGGAGGAGGAGAAGCAGAGGAAACACAATCCTTGTCAGTACACACGAACACCATGCGACGTGTGCCCGGGGAATGCA
Source organism: Fukomys damarensis (assembly GCF_012274545.1). Classification (NCBI taxonomy): domain Eukaryota; kingdom Metazoa; phylum Chordata; class Mammalia; order Rodentia; family Bathyergidae; genus Fukomys; species Fukomys damarensis. Next base: position 16,055,159 of record NW_022900923.1, read on the forward strand.
TGTGAAAGGCTAAGTTAGTACAGATTTCTGAAAATGAAATTTTATACTGCAGGTACTTGATAAACCTAGTGGGCAGGAATTTTTATAATAAACTGTATTTTATCTCTCAGGTAATCATTGTCATTTTTTAAAAAATTTATCTCTCAATTAATTAATTAATTAATTATTGGTACCGGGGATCGAACTCAGGACCTTTCATTTGCCAGGTAAGAGGCAGCACCACTGAGCTAAATCCCTGGCCTTACTATCATTGTTTTAAATAAGAAGATAGCAAATACAAGTTATACAGGAAGTCTTACTTCTTCTGGGTGCTTCATGGCAATTGACTTGGAATTTCAATCCTCCAGGACTTTTCGGCAGTTACAACATTGTGAAGTTGGTCACAGTTTTTATACTCTTCCATTTTATCTCATTGGTGTATGTATTTCTTGTAGGTAGAATACTCTTCCTGCTAATGATTTAATACACTGCTGAACGGTATTATATTTTCTCTGCAAACTAGCAATCTGTGCCATATGATTGTTTATGTAGCATCCATCTCTTAAAAGATTGCTTAACTATTATGTCATCACTAGAGAGAAGGAAAGAAACTAGTTGGCTTTGGAGAAAAAAAATAATATAAAACAGTTCTCCAAGGAGCCCAGCAACGTAGTAAAATACCTAGATAATCTTTCAGGATATCAGAGGCTGTGGTATGCTAGAGGGCTAAGAAGAGAAGAAAAAGGCTTTAGTTCTTACTCATGTTATGCCTGTTTGGTAAAAAGATTTTGCTCTCTTTCAGACAAGACACAATTCATAAAATCTTTTTATATCAGCAGGGGACCCCTCTATCTGCATATATGTGGAGACTGATGGCTGTTAACAGAATACCATAACACTGGAAAATTGTTCTATCATTCCCAACTGAAACAACATTAGAAAACATAGGCAGGCTAAATAGAATTATCCAAAATGGAGGTTGTCTGAAATTCCAAGTCTCCCAGAGACAAAAGTACTATTCACTGCTTTTTCCTTCTTTTTTATGGCTGAAATTCATTTGCATCCACTGACAACCTTTAAATTATTACCTTCCTGGGAAAGTCTGCAACCCCTGTAGAACACTTCCAAATATTCAGTTGTTTCTGACCAGACCTATGCTGTTTGTGGTTCCTCTGACTCATATTTTAGTATCTCAGCAGCGAAAATATCTGCCAGAAATATATCAAATATTTCCCATCTAGATTCGCTTGGTTTCCCAAACTTCCTATAGAAATTTTTAAACTTTAGATACCTACCTTATGCTTTAAAGGTCATAATTCAAGAAACCTGACTCTTATCTGACCTTTAAAAAATGATAAATCTAATAGAATTTCTTCTCTCCCAGAGCAAATGTAAAATGGGAATTACTGAGTTCCAAAACTTCAGCTACAGAGTAATTGATGGCTTTCTCCAAATACCTGTTAAAATCTTAATATCATGAAGGCTAGGATTTTTTTTAAGTAAGACTGTTTGGCAATAAGAATGTAGCACTTTCAAAGCAGCCCTGTGATCTGTAGTCCAGGACTCCTTTGCAGATCACTTTTGCTAAGGCTGTCCAACATCTGTCAGCGTTTTCAGCATAAACCATCAGCTCAAAAAAATTCTTCAGGCTGAAACTTGATATGTCAGGTCTCAGCTTAGGAGTTTTTGTGTGTTTTCAGGAAAATAAGTTTGGATGTTTTTGAGTCAGTGCCACAGGAGGGAAAATATAATATACCATTTCAAGACAACCTTTTACTTTAAACATAGGTAAAAGGAAAACAGACTCTCACTTAACTAAAATGAACAGGAAATGTGAAACAGTTTGGTGGTTGTGAAGTTTCCTTTACAATGTATTGCTGAGATGGGATGTCTTTATCAGGGCTCTGTGAACACATTCTTAGCAGGATGGTATATGGAACTCTGCCTAACTTTAATGCCAGAGGTCAGAATGTGTCCACCTCTTGACAGCTGAGGACCAGGGGCTTTAAGTGACAAATTCCAATCCTTCAGCTTCCCAGATCATCCCACAGCCTGAGGAGACTAATACAATAAACAGCAGTTTGCCAAAAGGCATCATGATCCACTGGTGGGTTGTGGGTTTTGCACAGCTCTGACATACATTATCCTGATGTCTAAAATTACTTCTCATAGTACAGCTGTGTGTGTGATGCTGGACCTCGTTCCACTGGATGATTCCATGTAGTCCACTTAAAACAGGGATGCACTTTTGAACCTAAAGCTGTCACTATGAATCTCACTGCAAGAATTTATGAAGTTTATTGGTTTGCAAGGATTTGCCTACAGAGAGAGTATATCCTAAAGTGGCCCGTACATTCACGATGGAAAAATAATTTTAGTGATGGAAGTCCTGATATATTTTAGTTGATTTCAGAGCATCCCCAACTTACCATGATCTGATTTACAAGTTTTTAACTTTACCATGGTGCAAAAGTGATAATGCATTCAGTAGAAATGGTACTCTGAATTTTGATCTTTTCCCAGGGTATAAACATGCAATATGATACTCTCTGTGATGCTGGGCAGTAGCAGCAAGCCAGAGCTCCCAGTAAGCCACACATCACAAGAGGAATCAACCAATACTCATCAACGTTCTGTGTTGCTAAGCTTTGAGGCCCATTAGGTCAGGCATATTAAATGCATTTTTTACTTATTTTGAACTTACTGTGAATTTACTGGGGTGTAACCCCACGACAAGCTGAAAGCATCTGTGTTCATAATGTGAATTTTTTTCTCTTTGTATGAATTTTAATTGGAGAGAGAAGTGCAGATATGCAGGGGATATTCAGGCTTCAACATCTAGTCCTCTGTAGCAGTTATCTACTTCAAATGTCTCTGAACTAAAGATTTCCCAAATCACTACAACATAATTTTGAAAAGAAAACATTTAAAAACATATACATAATTAAAGCTGTATTAAAATTGAGCTACTCTTTGACCTTAGCATATTTCTTACCTTTAGCTGAAATAATACTTTAGTATGTGTCTTCTGGGGCTGCCTGGGGTAGAAATGCCAAGAAATCCATGTGACTCGATGTCAGTAACTACAGTGGTAGGAAAAAAAATCATTGCCTCCTTGCTTTAAGTAATGCTGGTGTACCCTTGAAAGATACAGTTAGAAACAAGCCTGAGCCTCTGGCGTCCAACATATCTCGTCTTGCATCCTTGTTGAGAGCCTGTGCGCACCATCTGCTCTCTGAATCTTGAATGTGTCATGTTCTTTGCTGAATTTAAATGAGCAAAACTCAAGTGCAAATCAAATAGTCTTGAAGACCCTTTCCACTAGATATAAGCAAACACAACAGGGTTCCAATGGCTCCATAGTCCTAAAAATACCCCGTGTGTGACCACTCGGAATAGTGATGGAGGCCTCTGCGATGAGTCTCCTTCTGAGGGTCCATCTCAGTTCGTTTCTTCTCGCCCTTCCCCGACCCGCACACCTCCCTGACGGCCTTCCACCAAGCAGCAGTCTTCCGTATCACAGGTTCCCCGTGCTCCGCCTCATTTCTGCACCCTGACACATGCCGTCCCTCCTGTCCAGCAGACCCTCTCATTCATTCTGTACCTGACAAACACCTTCCTGCTCATCAAAACTCAGATCAGTGTCACATGTTTTTCCAATGTGTATTCTTTGGAGTGGATACATTTGACTGCTAGCGCTTTACGATAAAAATTTGTATTCATTTTTCACAGCAGTCCTAAGGTTTATGCGAGAGAGGTTATCCCTCTCTCACTAATAATGAAATGAGGGATTACATATTGAAAATGGTATGAAAAGTATAACAACCACTCAGGAAGCCAAGGATTTTTCTTCAGAGCCGTATAATTTTTGTATCTAATTCAAAATATGTACAGAAGAACGCCTACCTGGAGTCTGTCCATATATCCTCCCAGTGCCATCACAGGTTCTTCTAACATAACAAGATTTCTGCACCCGAGACACAGGATAATGATCTAGTTTTCTTGATTGATTCATGTTCTTGATCAATATGCTTAGAGTTTGAAACATGAATTTAAGTTCTGGCTCAACTTATAATGTATGGCCTTAAAAAGTTATGCAACTTTTTGACGCTTAGTTTTTTAAAAAGTGAAAGTCTACCCAAATCACCAAGTTGGTATAAATTTCAAAGCAAATTATATTAGTAAAATAATATGAAAGCTGTATCCCTACACACTTAACAAAGTATATATTTATATGAGAGCTGCATAGTATTGTTATTGGCAAGGAAGGAAATTAGATCGTATGGTAAATTGAACCCAAATAAAATTAAGCTCCTAAAATGGTGGTTAGAATTTAAATTGCTTTCACTTCAGCTTCCCATTCTACTTTTACAGTGTGTTTTCTAAGGATCAATCACTATTCTGAATTAGCCAGTAACGGTGCTAACACATAGTAGCACTCAATACAAAAGTGTGTGTGCATGTGTTTGTGTTATAATAAATATTTATTTTATCTGAAGCAAAAGAAAAGGCACCAATCGCAGCTCTCAAGTCATTATTACTATAAGTTGTAGTAAGTTCCTGAAAACACTGTGAACTTCGATTTCTGGCAATTCTTTTCTTTACAATAGCTCTCTTGACTTTAAAATATCTAGAAGTATTGAGAACAATTTGGCAAATGCTCTTTTAGACTTCTGATTGAACTCTCAAGCTGATGAGGAAATTGAAAAAGAGCTAGAAAGCAGAGGGTTAAGCCTATTGAGAAACCACAGCTCCCCTTGGGGCATGCACTCACGGTACCCCGAGTTCTGGGTTTGTGTAATCAGAGGCTGATGAGAGAAAATGTGTCAGCCAGAACGAGTTGGGGAATTGAAACCAAGACCCTTAGAATAAAACAGGACCCTCACAGCACTGCATATTTCATGAAAATGGGAAATTAAGACAGTCTCCTTGCTAGTAAAGGAAGAAAACAGGGAAAGTTATTTGTCTCAATCTAGGTTCTGAGAAGAAAAAACAATCATTGCGAATCCATTTTGTAGGTCTCCTATCATATGCTTTTGGGTTTCAGATTTGTGCCACGTGCTTGGTCAAGCAGAATAAAATATGAGAAAATAATTTAAAATGGATACAGGTTGGATGCATCCTAGTAGCCTGTATAATACACCCTCAAGTCAGACCTAATAGGATTCACACAAATTGTGAACATAAATGTACAATGCAACATTTAGAAGGACTCAAAAAAAAAAGCCATCATAAATTAAGAGAATAACAAACAGTAGGAAAGATTTTGGATTATGATTAAAATGTTTAAAGAAATAGAAGAACAAATCACAAATGTGAGAAAGGAATGTGGTGTATTTTATAAATAAATCAAAAGTTTTAGAAATGAAAATTGCAATTGCTGAAATTAAAACTTTATGAATAGGGGGCTGGGGATTTAGCTCAGCAGTTTGGTGGCCTGCCTTGCAAGCACAAAGAACTGAGTTGAATCCCCGATCAAAAAAAAAAAAAAAAAAACAAAAAAAAAACCTTTATGAATAAAGAGCTGCAGAGAGACTGAGTAAAGTGGGATGTATGTGTACAGTGTATATGGATAGATGTTTAAAAACTAGCTTTCTAGGGAAAAGGAAAAGAGTCATGTTTTGTACTGGCTCTTATGAGGGGTATAAGCCAAGTCCTGCACATGATTGGATATATAACTGCATAACCTACCTGAAATGCAACACAGAGAGACAGGAAATATATATGAGACAAGAAAGATAGAATGTGAAGGTCTATTGTATATTTAATCATCATACTAAATGGGAATGGAAGAATGACAGAACTTTTCCCAGAATCAATGAAAGTCATAAATTCTAAGGTTTATGACCACCACACCTAGCACACAGGTTTGTATTATGATGAAATTGTAGAACACCAAAACCAAAGAGACTACCTTGAAGGCATCCAGAGATAAAAGACACCAACTGCTAAGGAACAAAAGTTAAACTTTCTTATGAGTGACAGTGGGAGCCAAAAGTACTGGAAGAATCTTAAAGGTGAAGAGATATAATTGCTAACCTTGCCTAATATCTAATTAAAGTGTAATTTTAAAGAGAAGATATTTTAGACAAGAAAAATAGATATTACTAACAAAGGTTAAAGAAATGGAACACGATGCATTTTAGAAAAAGGGAAAATGATCCAGAAGAAATATGGATAAAGAAATTGATAAATGTGCTCACTTCGGCGGCACATATACTAAAATTGGAAGAAATGGGTAAACATTTAAGTGAATCTAAGCCAACTTTAAAAAAAACAGTGACAATGTCTGGTGATTAAATGCCACATGAAAGTGAATTTTTTTTCCTACAAGTACTAAATAACTAAATAAGCATTTAATTGTGTCACCATTTAAATGTTTTAACTGTCTGTTGGTCACTTTTAACCCATAAAACAAGAAAAGCATTAAACAATTTAATACAAGATTTATTTATTTAAATCCAAGTTACACAAAACAGAATGAAAATTTGCTGAGTTTTTAATTTGTAATGAAAGTTCCATGGATACCTTCAGATTTTTATAGTATTTCTTATTGACTTTGAGCATTCAGTTATGTAATTCCAGGTCATTATTTAGCAAAGATTTCACTTGGAGTGAGTCAGGAAACACATATTTGTATGTGTTTATGATTGTGAGAATATTTACACCAAAATACTGAAAGGGTAGGGCTTATCCTTTCCGGCTGACTTTTACCACTAGGAGAGTTATGTACTCACTGTGACTCACAGAAAAAGAAGGTAATTTCATACTTTTCTCCACCAAAAGAAACCAGGGTCCATGGAGACATTCCAAGAGTGGAACAGAATAATACAATATGAGCTTGGGCTATCTGGGGGTTTCAGGCAGTAAGGGAGTACTCACAAATGATGGGGAGGGGCTGGGGATTTAGCTCAGTGGTTCTGCCTTGCCAAGTACAGGGTCCTGAGTTCCATCCCTGGTTCTACACACACACACACACACACACACACACACACACACAAAGATGGGGAGCATGTGAAAGTGTACAAGAGGCAACTTGAAAGAGGCTCCCGACGACTTAATCTAGGACAATTTCGGCTACAAAATAATAATCATGATAATTTATAACCCATAGAATAAAATAAGAATCCATACTTAAATAAGTAAATAAGTGAAATAATTAAGTGAAAGAGAAAGGAATGCTCTTCCTCAAAACATAATTTCAACTGGTACATTTAGAAGAGAATTTAAAAGTCAGCATTTGCAAGACATCACAGTAATAATGATTTCTCTGAAGAATCGTCAGTGGATGCTAAAATGAGTAGGTGAAAGTATGACAAGAAACAGGGTATTCCCACTCCCTCAAAATATCACCCATGAGATTCTTAGTAATTCCAAAAAGGGGAAAAATAGAAACTTGTAGTAGAGAAAGATGGAAGACACCATCTTATCTAAATGGCCAAAGTTAGCTGCCCTCCAGGTAAAATGCACTGAAAAGGATACATTATTTATATGGCTTTCTTGTAAACAAGAATTGCACAACTTGAAATTCGTAAGAACACAACTAAATCAACTAACCTCCAATTGAAGGATACTGTACAAAATACCAGGTAATACTCTTCAGAAATGGTAGAGTGATGAAAGGTGGAACGAGACTGAGGTATTGTGGCAGATGAAAAGAGGCTAAAGAGATGTTTCAGCTAAAGGCCTTGTATGAATCAGGATTGGATCCTAGACCTCCATAGTTAATAGCCTTCACTTCCTGGTCTTGATGATGATTGTATGGTTTTGTTAACATTGTAACATTTGAGTGATCTGGGTGAGGGATATAGAGGAATTCTGTGTATTAACTTTACATATTTATTCTAGGACTGAAGTTATTTCAAGATGATTTTTTTAAAACAACAAAATAGGGCTATGATAGTTTCTTTAGACCACTGCACTCCGCCTACCTCTCAGAAAGGCTAGTTACTAACTAGTTCCCTCCTCTCCCAGTTCTTCCAGAGTCCTTAGAGCATGGCTTTCGTAGAAGTTGGGCCAAGTCAAGGCTTAGAAGGAAGGAAACAGTTCGAGTCTGAAACACAAGGTTCCTACTGTGTTGAATCAGTGTGGCAAAGGCTATTAAAAGGCCATCTCTTCCTCCCTCCTACTCTTCTCCTCCTTTTGCCTTCATACCCCACATCCCAGACTGTTTTTAATCCTATTGGGAGCGTACACATGGAGAAAGAAAGAAAAAATAATAATGAATGGTTGTGTTCCTTGGCACATGAATAACAGTTTCCCTTTTGGGGCTTCAAGAATAAAAAATGAGAGGCTTTAAATCTTGCTAATTTGTGCAAGAATCTGTGTGTGTGTGTGTGTGTGTGTGTGTGTGTGCGCGCGCACACACGCGCACAGTGGTGGGGATAAAAGTGTAAATTGCCACTGTAAAAAGAACAATGCTAGTTTTTAAAATCTGCTAAAGGAGAAGAAATCGTTATTCCCAAATAAAGTATATTAGGTGCCAGTGGGAAAAAGAAGAGCAGGGCTTTTCGTTTTGATTTGTTTTGTTTGGAGCCAAGTGAATTAGGAAATACCCTTTCTATAGCTAACTCTAATTAGATGAGCTGTTGTTGCCAAGATGTGCTTATCAAACAGGATGTGAAATTTGATTTAGCTTTGTGAAATAGCTCTCTAGTTTTATTTTAGCCAGATCTCTGCAAGACTCCCAGTTCTCTCCCCCACCAGAATGAAAGAAATGGCAGCAACCGGTACAGAAAACCTGCCAGAGACGGCAGAGTAAATGTTGGCAAGAAGCCTGTCTCCATCCAGTCTTGCTCTTACCAGGAGTCTCTCTCTAGCTTTGATTCACTGCTTCTCACAAGCGAGCTCCAGACTGTTTTCCTTACAATAAAAGAAGTTGTAGAAACCAAAAGGGAATATTGCATCTGTGACTCCTCCTACTTACAAAAACAAAAATAAAAATTTCCGTGCTCTTTTGCTTTCTGGGTCCCTCTTCGACTCCATTCCAGTGCACTGTGGAAATGGGGAAAGGAAAAGCCACAGATAGAGCAGGCGGGTGTGAATTCAGACCATGGCATTCACTGCTGGGGCTTCTTCTCTCCTCAGCAGTCTGTTTGCTATGATGAGCTGGCCTCACTCTCTGGTTATTCACTCGGCACAGGGAGATTCCTCCAGCTCACCCCTCTGGTGGCTCAGACGGGGCCTAGGGCATCACTGGACTTCCATTAAAAACGGGGTGGATGTCTGCATACCCCTCACACACGTACTCCATCAGCGTCCAGTTGCACAGCTCCCCCTGTAAGTGCCCAGCCTGCTAGCTGCTGATGTTGTTTTTGGCCAGAGGCCTTGCAGACCAGCCAGTCCTTGTGTAAGCAGTCTGTCTGAATTGCTCTGGGGCTGACTGCCTTCTTAGAAGTCCTCTTTCTGCTCATTATTTTACCAGCAAGCCTTTACTATTATTAGTTTTACATACCTCAATCTATGTTTTCTGTACAGTAAGATAGGGAAGTGTAGAGAATCGGTGCTCTATAAATCTCTGAGATTTTTTTAGGGGTATTCTTCCATTCTGTAACTGGATTGGCATTTGAAATCAGTATAGGTCTTGTCAATTTGTTAAGTTCAAATCAGAATTTAAGGTGGAGGTTAATAACTATACTGTTCTCGTGCCGTTTAAAAAGTTTCAGCTCTATGTGCCTTTTTATTTTTTGTTCATCACAGTCATTCAGGGAGAATAAGAAACATTAAGTAGCTCTTGGCAGAGGGTCAAAACCAGCATTGCAGGAAGGTATTTAAAAGTCTTTTAAGTGTGGACTATTTGTATAAGCAATAACTGCACATTTCTTACGACTGGGAGGACTATTTTCACAGTCTTTCATGGAAATATTTCTAGACAATTTCTGTGGCTCTTTTCCCTGAGCTCATTTATTTGCTTTTGCTTCAGAACAGAGCATTTTAATGAGCAGTTTTATGAGCCTAACCTGCGTTCTGCAAGCTCCACATGACTGGATTCCTGTTGCACATAACCTTTGCCCTATTTCCCATTAAAACACAAGACTTTCCTATAATCTACTCTGTACTATTACTGTGGAAGAAAAAATACAGCAGATACTTTAGTCCACTACTCAGCCAGCTACAAGTGATATGTTTTTCAAATATTTGTTATTTTCTTATACTTTTTAAGTCATACATTGAAGCATTTTGGTTGCACATCCTTTTCTTTTGTAGGATGCATATATCATCTGTTCCATACCGTCACTTAATCCAAAATTGCCATGTCCCCGTGAGTAAAGAACACAGTGAGTTGTCTTTATAGTCCACTGAGGCACATACAAAGGCAAGATGAATCCCAAGTCATTTTGGAAATACAAACTCTCAAAATAAGTAAAATATATAGTTGTCTGCCTCTGCGCAATTTCCTGTCAGTGTCAGAAAGTCATGTCTTATGTGAAAGCTAAATCGCCAACCAGTCCATTTTGAGACTTCTTTGTGTTTTAATTCAAGTATAAAACTACTGTTTTCCATTTCATACCAACTGTTTTATACAATCTATTCCTGTATAGTTTGTGTGAATTAAATTTCTTTCTTCTAATCAGAGAGAAAAAAAAATCCAAATTTGTTTTTCTTCTAGGTTCCTTCCACTTTTAGGGTTTCATCAGTTTTTTTGGTATCTGCTAAACATTCCTGCCCTCCTTTTCATTTTGAACAGTGGAGCTCTAAATGGGATAGAGCCCCTGGAAGGGTACAGAGAACTGGAGAACAAGGAGGTTATTGTTATGTGGAATGCGCAGCCCCCTCTCCCTCCGAATTCGAGCATGTTTTCCTTTTAAAACTGTACTACGGATTTAAGGTAGTCTGTGGTTCCTTGGAACACCTAGCTCTTTTCTGCCCTGCTTATTCCAGACAATCTGTCCTCATCTCATAATCCTGTTGACTTTTTTCTACTGAAGACAAGGAAGGCACTCTTGAAACTAGTACGAAGTAACTTTAGGACAAATGAAAGGAAATCTGCTTTACAGCACGTTATAAACTTGTGGACCGCATTAGTCCCATAGGTGGTACTGGCAGGAAATGTAAATGAGTTCAAACCCTTTTAGCCTAATTTATGAATGAGAGCCATTAAGGGCTACTAAGAAAACCAGGGCTGTGCCTAGCTTTTACAGCTGAAGTAAGAGAGCTGCTCTAAGCCTTCACACAGGTCATCTCTTGCATCGATTGGAGTGGCTGGCCTTGAGCCTGGCCCCCAGTGGAATTTCCTGAGCATCCCGTGTCCCTTCTGTTTGTCCTTGGTCTCACGGGGTGTCAGGAAGACCCTCCAACCTCTTCTAGGATAGGTAACTTTCTTTTTAAAACTAAAGACTAGAAAAAAAAGCTTTACAATCTTTCCCATTTGACCATTTGCCTACCACAGTGCCAATTATGACTGTCAGGGAAGGATGACGTCTGTCCAGTGGAAACTAGCTGAGATCACATTTGGATCTTAAAACATAGATATTCTCTTTTATGTTAAGTCAGACCCTTATTCTTTCTGAGAATTTTCAGACCTGAGACCATAAATAGCATTTTTATTTCGTCCTGTATTCTATCCTTAGTAGAACCTTCAATTGTTTAACCCCTTTTCTTTTTCCAGACTATATACTTAAGGAAGGGGTTCTCAACTACAGCACTTAAAAATGCAGATGCATCTGGGTGTGTTAGTGTACACCTGTAAGCTAGGGCAGGAGGAGCACAAGTTCTAATCCAGTTTGGGCTATGTATGGAGACCTTGTCTCAAAAAACAAACAAACAAAAAAAGAATGCTGATATTCCAGATTTCACCCCAGATCAAGTAAATCACAATTTTTGTGGGTGGGGCCCTACTATCCTGATGTCTTACTCTTTAAAATCATCCCAAGTAATTCTCCCAGCAGTGAAGTTGAGACCTGGCCAGATTATGCAGGCTCCTCCTTAACCTGAGTTTGCTGTTGGCATCTCACTGTGGCCGGTGGATCATTCTGCAGTGCCCACATTCCTCCACCCCAAGCTCTCTGCCTGGGTCATATATGCTGGATCTTCATGCTGCCTGCTTTCTCTGTCTTCCCAATTATGAGCTCCTAGTTAAACAACAGCAACAGCAACAAGAAAAACTTACTGGGAAAACTGGCCCATTGCAAATTCATGATACCCAATACTTGTAAGACCTACACCAGTCTGTACTCTTAACTTTTAGACTACTAGCTCAGTGCTTGATCCAGATAGGACCTTCTACCATACCAGTCCTTAATTTCCCACTAGACAGCTATGTCACCTTTTGGGGAAGAATATTAAAGCCAACCAGAAGAAACTACCCAATGCTCTTATCTTCAGTTCCATTGAGCATTCTTATGCCATTGTCTTTTTATCTTGCTTTTGGATCTTTATGAAGAAAATTCAGTTATTAAACACTATTGAATACTGGTGTAGTTAACATGTGTCCCTACAAAGTTCATATATTGGAAACTGAATCCCTCAAATTGGTATGTTAATAGCATTTGTGGGTGGGGCTGTGGGGAGATAATGAGGATTCAATGAGGCTGTAAGCATGGAGCTCTCATAATGGCAGTAGTGGCTTTATAAGAAAAGGAAGAAAGACCGGGACTAGCACACTTACTTTGCCCCACCATGTGATGACCTCTGCCACACTATGAAGCAGCAAGAAAGTCCCCAACAGATGCCAGCACCTGGCCCTTAAACTTCCCAGCCTCCTAATCCTTGAATTAACTAAACTTCTACTCTTTATAAATTACCCAGTATGTGGTGTTCTGTTATGGCAATAGAAAATGACTAAGTCAAGTACCATCTGTATGCAATGCATTAACACACTGTGCATTAACATACTGCTTTTATTCAAAAGCAATTAACATGGAGAGAAGATAAATTCCTAATGATAAAAAATATTTAATGAGGTATGAGTACATAGGAAGGAACGACATATTCAGATTTATCTGACTACCTAAGATTGTCACAAATTGGTGACATTTGGGCCAGGCCTTGAATAATAAAAATATTTTTATCAGTTGTCAGGCTAAACTGCAAAGGAGCATCATGGCTAAAGGCCACAGACTCTGATGTCTGTGGTTTGATCTGGGAATGGTGAATGGCCTGGTTTAACTGGAATAGAAGTTGAATCTTTTTACACCTACCAGTATACTGAGTTTCACTTGTTTTTTACAACATCTCTGGCATCTTCAATCTTTTGTCCTCTGGCTCCTTTTATTAACTTCACATATGTATGTCTTTCCTGCCTTAAAAGAAACATTTTTGACCCTCATGTCTTGATAAATATCATGTCATTTCTCTTATTTCTGTCAAATAAGAAATGAGACTTTCTGCCAAAATCTCAGTTTGACTTATACTTTCTTTTACTCTCTTTTCTACAATCTCCACCTGACCCTCCTGAAGCTGCTTCTGAACCCCTCCTCCAAAATTCCTCCATAACTAGCCCCACAGAATGGCTCAATTAATGATTTCAAAATCATTCAGAATAAACCAGTGGCCAGTTCTCATCCTGTTTGGCCTCTTGGCAATATATGACATTTTCTTTGAAAGTTTTTTTTTTTCTATAATAGTTTGGGGATGTTGCATAATTGTTAAACTCTTCCCACCTCTTTTCCACTCCCTAATCTAGTCTTCCCCTTTCTTCTACTCCTTACCCGTGGATAACCCTAAAACGCTTTCCTCCAGCCTTCCTTGTTTCATTTCATTATTCATTTTTTTAACCCTGAAAACATTGAGCTCATGCACCAAGCAAAGCGCTTTGCTGAATACAAAGATAAATTTGGTCTTCTATATAGTTACTGCTTTTATGTACACTTTCTACTCTTAAAGTTTTAACTTCCACTTCTATTTAAAAGGTTTCTAAATCTACATTTTCAATTGTATTCTCTGTGATTCCAGTTACCACCAGATATGTGCTTTCTATGTTCTCCAGAACAGTTTGTTAAAAAGTAAACTTTCTTTCCATGAAAGTTAATTTCCCCACCCTGAACTAGTCAAGTCAGCATATCAGTCTTCTAGATTGTACATCCAAGCATGTTATTTTACTCTTACCTTACATTCACTTTTGTGTACTATCTGGTCTGCATTTTCTCCTTATTCATTCTTAGAATTCATTTAAGGCCCACACTGGTGTCTCCATTTTTAGAGCTACCCACTTGATCCACGCCTTTATAACCGCACATGTAATTTAATGCCATAGACAATAATTGGTATCCATGCTTCTAGTCTGATCCACCTTGAATAAATTCAGCCTAGAATCAGCTTCCACACAAAGCTCCCTAAAAGGTCATGTGAGCACTATCTTTTTGATGACCTTGCAGTCCCTCCATATCCCATCTTGCCTCTTTAGCTTAACCCGTGTTCCCCACATTCTAACCACTCACTTCACAATTTAGCCTCATCTCCTGTTTCACATGCTTGTCATCATGTCTTCCCACTATTTCCCCAAATGTGTCAAGCTAATTTCTCCCTATATTTGTTCCCCTTGTCTACATGCCTTCTTGACAGCTGCACGCCATGTTACCATCAGGTCAGGTCTTACTCATCTTCTCCATATAGCCTTGTCTGGCTCCTGAAACCTCTAGAAATCTCTCCTCTTCTGCAAGGACAATTACACTTAGAGGTCTTCCTATACCACTTAGCACTCAGTATATGCTATCACTTCAACACATTGCTTCCTGTCAGTTAATCAGCTCCTCCCAAAATAGGTGGTAAAGTTCTCAGGAGTAGAAATTGTACTGTGTTCTTCCCCTTAATCTCCCAATGGACCTAAGACATTTCTCATCAACTATTAAATGTTTAATATGTAGCATGAATTAGTTGTAATCATTATCTGTTGTTTAATGTACTTGTGTAGACCAAGGTAGACTGTATGAGTACAATAGAAAATTATGTTTACACTGTCAGTAAAGGAATTATTTCCCCTACAATATTTATATCTAGTCTGCATTTCAATTTTGAGGTAGATGCCTTTTTCTGATTCAAAAAGAAGAAATGGAGGAATAGTCATTGAGCTTCAAGATCTAAGCACCAAATTATAGGAAATACAGGGGATGGAAAAGCACATTAAATGACTTCCAGATGGGGAGGTAGACGGGGAGATATGGAATCTACAGGACAAATTACCCTTTTTTAAATACAAATCACAAGAGAAAAAAAGAAATGGAGGATAAGTTTGTAGGTTAAAATGGACTTGAGACACATCTACTAATTTATGTATGGACTTATTTGGATTCATTTCAAACATATAAACTTAAAAACATTTTATCAAAAATAATTGGAGAAATGTAATGTGAACACTCAACCTATGACATTGTTAAAATTACCATTAATATTTTTACATGTGACAATATCATTACTGAACATTTTTCTTACATATCTACAAACTCCAAGTTGAAAAGCAATACATTATAAGGTTATGTAAAGCCTACCCTGAGTTTTAGCTGTTTTTACATAAAGTTCATTCATACACGTAAAACTGAGTTGTGCATTTTGTAGTCAGATACACAGAGAAGAGAGAAAATGACTATCATTAGCTGTGTGTAGTCATACTACTTGAAGATACAAGGCTTGTTCAAAAATCATCCTACTTACTCTCCAGTTAACATTAGCCTTCAGGAGATACTCGTTACTACATCATAAAACAGGCCTATGTTTAAAACAAAACAAAAGTCAACGAAATAAACACAAAGAAAACCGGACATGTTTTCTCTGTTATCAATTTAATTAGTAAGTCAATCTCAGCCCTCTGACAAAGCTTTTCAAAAAAACATTCACTATCAGCCAAATTTATCTCATTTGGTAGAGTTGAGTCTTGTCTCTGTGTTTAAAATATTGAGGGGTAACACAGTAGAAAGTAATCTGTGAGGAGAACCCAAGTAAAGGTGGAGAAAATCCATAAGTTACAAAATAATTTGTGGATGACTGAGATTTGAGTGCAATACCAAAATCTTCATTTTAAATGGTTTCTGTAACAAAATAGTTCTTTCTTGTCCTCTAAAAGCCATACATGCTCATTGGACGTCATCATTTTACTGACAGTATTTCAATAAACATTAATATTAACCACACAACTGATTCACTTTACGGTAACTTTTTATACTTTTCAAAGTCTTTTTTGACATTGCAACCAAAAAGAAAACAAAATTTTGCCCACTTAACTAGAAGTAGAAGATGTATCTAGTAGCATTTTGAGAATATCTACCAAATGTAAGTATTTTTATCAGAATTATTAAAAAATACTGGTTAGCAGTAGAATTAGAATTTAAAATTGTTACTGTAACCAGAGGTCTCCAACTCCTGGGCCTTGGAACAGAAACAGTCCATAGCCTGTTAAGAACCAGGGGGTTCTGGTGAGGTGAGCAGTGAGTGAGCCAGGGAAACTTCATCTGTGTTTGCAGCTACTTCCCATCATTGCAGTCATGGCCTGAGCTCCGCCACCTAACAGGTAGGTGCACAAACCCTACCTTGAATTGTGAATGTGAGGGACCAATATTGCTTGCTCCTTATGAGAATTCAGTGCATGATGATCTCAGGTGAAGTGGAGGCAGTGCTGTTAGCACTGGAAAGAAGCTGCAAAAACAAATGTTAGCAGAAAGTGTTGACTGCACAAAGACAATAATAAAGCAATTGCTTGCAAAATCAAAACCCTATCTGCGAGCGGCAAGTGACAATTAAACTGTATCTGCTGGTAGGCTTTATAGTGGCAAGTGTGTTGATGTACTTAAATTGCACAGTTGCATTTGGTGTCAGGCTTTAAGTTAGAATCCAACATTTACTTTCATCAGCATGTGACCAGCCTATTATCTTATTTGCCACTTCTCTCTGTACCTCTTTCCCACTCTATACATTTGACTCAGTCACAGTTTTATAGGCCCACAGGCTACACCTAGCCAAAATGAGTAGAAAACAAACATCGCCAGAGAGCTTCACTGACAGGAGGAAAGACCCAATGATGAAATGCCAGAAGACTCTAAGATGCTGACAAAAAGAAAACTGCATTTAAAAGAAAACACCAAGAGGCCTACTTAAATTAGTTTCATTGCAGCAGGTGATTCACATTCTTAAACCCACTTGTATAATATGTGCCAACCAGCTATCCAACTAAGCCATGAAGCACTCAAAATTGCTTCACCGCATGGAGACCAAGCACCCTGCATTAAAATATGAGCATTTGGAGTTTCTTTTTAATGTATATTCAAAGAACAGACTCAATATTGAAAGTCATGACTTCATCCAACATATTTGCACTGAGCACATAATTCTTAGTGGCCAGCCACATTGCTAAAGCTAAGAAATCCTATTGATAAAGAGTTGATCCTGCCTGCTGCTAAGGACACTTGTTGTGAAATTTTAGTAGAGGCTGTAATTCAAAATGTGGCACATGTTCCTTTTTTGTATAGCACCACAACTGGGTGAACTGATGAAATAGCAGAGGATACTGAAATATAATTGTTAGAGTCACCATGGTGCACAGTTGAGGTTAATGAATCTAATGATGTTGACAAGAAGGCAACAATGCTTGTTTTTGTGCAATATACTTTTCAGGAGGATATATTATGTGTGCTTTTGTTACCAACCGCCACCACAGCTGCAGAACTATTCATGTCTTTGAATGATTGATTACATGTCAGGAAAACCGAACTGGTCATTTTGTGTCAGTACATGTACAGACTTCTATGACTGGACAGCTTTCTGGTTTCATGCTGAGTCAAAGAGGTTACTTCTGCAATACGTGTATGTACCAAAAGCCCACAATAAATATGCTCATTATATATCACAAATACACAGTAATTTTAAAATGAAACAAAGGTCACTTTTGAATATGAGTTTATTTACTATGTCATCCGTAGAGAAATGCTGGATAGCCAAGATATGTCACCCAAACTTAACAGTGTTTTGCAGGATGTAATTAAAATTATCAACCACATTGAAGTACATGCCTTTAATTCATGTGTATTCAGAGAACTCTGTGAAAAGAGAGATGCAGAGAACATACATCTTCTTTTATATACAGAAGTGAGACAGCTTTCTAAGAGTAGATCACTGGCCAGTTTTTGAGTTATGAGAACTGTGCCAGAGGTTTCTTATGAAAAAAAAATAACTATCACCACTGGTAGTACATTTCAGTGACAAAGAAAAGGTCACAAAATTTGCTTACTCACGTGCCATTCAGCCTGTCAATTCAGGGGAGAACGATAACTGTGTTCAAGTCAGCAGATAAAGTGGATGCATTCAAAGCCGATTTGGAATTAGGAGGCAACAAATGAACATTGGGATTTTTGTTTCAAATATTGACAGAGATTTGGAAAGCATCTGATAACTGATCTCATCTTGAAAACAAACTGAGCACAAAAGACCCTGTAACTGGGAAGGAATAGATCCAAAACCCATTTATGAATACGTCTGGTGAATTGACTCTGTCCATGCTAGAAGAGGAGCAGCTGCTTGAGATCACAAATGACAGTGGCCATCAGCTCTACCACAAGCTTTTATTCTTATGTTAGTAATTTTCTGACATTAGAGCAGACTTTGCATGAATTCTTATGGTGAACAAGTGCTCCTTCAACACATGCCATTCTGAATACTTTTGGCTACTTATATTAAGCTTAAATACACAGTTTGTAAATTATAGTCACAGATTGTCAAAGCTGAAAAGGCTTCCAAAGATTAAATTGATATTGTCATACTCAGGTAGTAAAGTATCATAAATATAATATAAAAGCCCACAAATGTTTATCAGTAAGATTGTAGTCCTGCTATTTGTCTGTTTGGAAAACACTCAAAGAAGGCCTGGCTATAAGGGACCTTTTTTATTTCTTTTTATTGAGATATAATATTTGTACATTTATGGGTATATTTTGGTTATTTGATAATCAAATCAGGGTAATAAGCATTTCCCTCTCTTCTCAAACATTAATCATTTTTATGTGTTGTGAATTTCATACTCTTCTAGTTATTTTGAGGTTTATCATAGACTGTTTTGACCTATAGTTACACTACTCTGTTATAAAAAAAAAAAAAAAACCCCAGAACTAATTCCTTCTGTATGTGTTTTGGTGCCCTTTACTGAACTTCTTTCCATCCTCCACCCCGCTGCCCTTCACAGTCTTTAGTGACCACTGTTCTATTCTCTTTTTCTATGAAACTGACTTTTAAGTTTCCACAGATAAATGGGAACATGTGGTATTTGTCTTTCAGTATCTGGTTTATTTCATTTAACATAATGACCTTCAGTTCCACCCATACTGCTGTGAATGACGGGATTTCATTATGGCATTCAACATTTATAAAACATTTTCTTTATCCATTTATCCACTGATGAACATCTCAGCTGATTTTGTATTTTACCTATTGTGAGTAGCTCTGAAAAAATTATAGAAGTTCAAATATCTTTTGGTATAATAATTTCATCTTCCTTGTATATCTGTACCCCATAGTGTGGTTGCTTGATCAAATGTTAGTTTGATTTTTTAGTCTTTAAAGGGCTTTCCATATTGTTTTTCTTAAAGGTGTTCAGCTTTTTTGGTGTTCTAACTTCTTTAGTTCCTTATATGGTCTAGATATTAACCCCTTGTTGAATGAATAGTTGAAAATATTTTCTTCATGCAATGGGCTGTCTCCTAACTCTGTTGATTATTTCGTTTGCTATATAGAAGCTCCTTGGTTTGATATAATTCCACTTGTCTATTTTACTTCTGTTGCCTTTTCTTCTAGGTTGTTATCTAAAATATCATTGTTTGCAACATTTTGAAGCATTTCCCTGTATTTTATCATGGTAACAAGTTTTACATTTAAGTCTTTGATCCATTTTGACTTGCTTTTGTGTAAGGTGAGAGGAAGAGATCTAATTTTATTCTTCTGCAAATCTATGTCCAGTTTTGCCAGTACTACTTATTGAACAGACTGTCTCTTCTCCACTCTGTTATTGGCATTTGTATAAGAAATAAATTGGCTGTATGAGTGTGAATTAATTTCTGGGTTCTCTATTCAGTTCCATTGGTCTACATGTCTATTTTTATACCATAGCCTTTTAGCTATGATACATTGCTTTGTGTAAAGCTGTGTAGTATGTTTACATATGGGCTTGATTTTTTTTTTCTCCCTCAGGATCACTTTGGCTATTTGGTGTCTTGTGTAGTTCCATATGGATTTTAGGAGCTTTCTATTTCTGTGAAGATGTTACTGATATTTTGATAAAAATTTGCTGAACCTATTGATCACCTTACGTAATATGATCATTCTAACAATACGAATTCTTCTGATCTATAAAAAAGGATATAGTTCTTTTTTAATGTCACTGGTGTTTTGTATTTGTCATTGTAGAAATATTTTACATCCTTGATTAAATGTATTCCTAAGTACTTTATTTCTGTATCTATTGTGGGCAGACATCTTTATTGTTAATAAAGGTATCTTAATAGTAGAAGACATTTAATAATAGAATATAATTAATATACTTTAGTTAATATATTAATACATATTAGTATAGAATAAATATTAATAATGGAAGATAATAATAGAACATATATTATTTTTATCATTCTTGATTTATTTTTCAGCAAGCTCATTATTAATGTGTAAAATGCTACTATCTTTTATATAGTGATTTTGTATCCTTCAACTCTATTGCATTTGTTTATCAGTTCTTCTCATCTTGTGATGGAATGTTTAGGTTTTCTGTATATAAAATCATATCCTGCACATATGGATAATTTATCCACTTCCTTTCCAATTTGGATACCCATTACTTCTCTATCTTCCTTAATGGCTTTTGCTAAGGCTTCCAGTATGGTATTAAAGTGGTGAAAGTGGACATCCTGATTGTGTTCCCATATCTTCATCTTTTTCTCATTCAGTACAAGATATGATCAAATAGTATAGGGAGTGGTTACTTTACAAGTTATAGTAAGAGACACAATGCCATTAATTGCCCTCAAAATATTCCCCCTTGCTTCAAGCACATTTATTCTATTATTTTTGCAACTTTCTGAAGCAGCTCTGGAAGTCTGTTGTGAGTATATTTAATTGTCCTGTTTCAGCTGACTTGGTGTCCTAAAGCAATTCAAAATGTTTACCTTCCATGGTCATTTTGACTTTGGGGAACAGCCAGAGGTTTCATGGTATTAGACATGTTGTATGAGGTTGGAAGAGGGCACATTGTAATGGTTTCATTGGGTAGAAACTGCCATATATGTTTTGAATTGATTAAGGACATCAAGGTAAACACTAAAAGATGCAAAAAAGACTTCCGGAATTGCTTCAGAAAGTGGCAAGAATGATGAGATGGGTGAGTTTAAAGAGGGGAGCGCTTTGATGAGGATTAATGCCAGTGTCTTTTACTACAATAAATCTTATTTAACTGTTCTCTGACCTTTTGATCACACCCCATAAGAGTACTGGCTCTGGATTTTTCACATGTAGTCTTTAGTACTTTGAGGTATGTTTCCTGTAAACCAAATTTGTTGAGAATTTTTATCCTGAAGGGATGATGAGTCTTATCAAATGCTCTTTCTGCATGTATTGACATTATCATATGGTTTCTGTCCTTTTGTACTTCATTTTGTTTTTGAGCTGTACCAGGTTTATTTTATTTGCGTATGTTAAACAACTCTTGCATCCTTGGATGAATCTCACTCAGTTATAGTATATGGTCTTTTTGATGTGCTGTTAAATATGGCTTGCTACTATTTCATTGACAAACTTTGTATGTGTATTCATGGAGAATATGAGTCCCCCTTTTCTGTTCTTGTATCTTTGTCTAAGAGCTTTGTTATCAGGGTAATGCTGGCCTCAGTATTTCGTCCATTCAGGGGCTAGGATTTAGCTCACTGGCACCATGCCTGCCTTGCAAACACAAGATCCTGTGTTCAATCCCTGGTACAAAAAAAAAAAAAAAAGACTGGCATCTATTTCAGATGTTTTGAAATAGTTTGAGAATAATTAGAAATAGTTCTTAAAATGTCTTATAGATTTTGGTAGTAAAGCCATCAGTTCCTGGACTTTTTAAAATGGAAGACATAATATTTCAATTTCTTTACTCATTACTAGTCTTTTTGTATTTCCTATATCTTCTTTATTCAAGTTTGATAAGTTTTACTTGATCAGGAATTTATCTATTTCTTCTAAGTTTATGAAGTTGTTTGCATACAATTAATGGTCCATAATAGTTTCTTATGATCATTTGTTTCTGTAGTGTCCATTGTAATGTCCCCCCCTTTTAAATTGAATTTACTGGTACAATATAGGTATACAGTACATTTACATTCATTACTGGGATCATGTACCTTTACATGACAGGTCTTGGTTCTCATTTTTTCCCCTTGTCCCTGCCCTCCCTTCACCCTCTCCTTCCCTCTCCATTTACAAATACTTTCATTCCATTTTTTCATTTTCTCACATTTTTTTCTTTTCCCTTATTCCCTTTCCCCTATCCTTCCCACTTTCCCTACACCTTTAGCCCTTTTCTTCCTATTTCACATTGTTAATTATCCCATTAGGATCTTGAGTGCTATTATGGTTTTTCACATCAGAGAAACTATTCAGTATTTACACATGCGTGACTTATTTATTTCACTTAGGAGTATAGCCTCAAAATGTATCCATTTTCCTATGAATGACTCTAATTTCTCATTCTTTATGGCTGGGTAGTATTCCATTTTATAGAAAAACCACATCTTTATCCAGTTTCCAACTGATGGGCAAATGGGTTGTTTCCAAATTTTAGCTATTACAAATTGTGCTGCTATAAACATAGGTGTGCATATGTCACTGTGATATGATTCTTTTAATTCTTTTGGAAAGATACCAAGCAGAGCTATGTCTGAGTCAAATGGAACCTCTAGTCCTAGCTCTATGAGGTATCTCCATATTGATTTCCATAGTGGTTGCACCAGCCTGCACTCCCACCAACAATGGAGAAGGGTTCCTTTCTTCCCACAACCTCACCAACACTTGTTATTGTGTGATTTCTTGATAGCAGCCATTCTTTGTGGGGTGAGGTGGAATCTCAGTGTTGTTTTCATCTGCATCTCTCGAATGACCACTGATGTGGAACATTTTTTCATGTATTTACTTGCTGCTTTTACTTCTTTATCTGAGAAATGTCTGTTCATTTCAGATGCCCATTTTTGAATCGGGTCTTTATATTTGGGGGGCTGATTGTTTTGAGTTCCTTATATATTCTAGATAATAGTCCTTTGTCTGAGGAGCAGATGGTAAAAATTTTTTTCCCACATTGTAGGTTGTCTCTTAGTTCTGTTGATGGTTTCTTTTGCAGTACAGAAGCTTTTTAATAAGATGAGATCCCAGATGTTGATTCTTTCTGCTAGATCCCGTGCTACTGAAGATTGTTCATAAAGTCTTTTCCTATGCCAATGTCTTCCAGAGTTCTGCCTAACTTATCTTCCAGCAAGTTTAGTTTAGTGTTTCTGCTTAAATATTTAGATCTTTAATCCACTTAGATTTTAATTTAGTGCCTGGTGAAAGATAAGGGTCTAGTTTTAATCTTTAGTAGGTTGAGATCCAGTTTTTCCAACACCATTTATTAAAGAGGCTATCTTTCCTCCAGTGGGGACTGTCAGCTCCTTTGTCAAAGATGAGGTAGCTGAGTACATCTGGAGTTGTTTTTGTGTCTTCCAGTCTGTTCCACTGATCCTCAGGTCTGTTTCTTTGCCAGTACTATGCTGTTTTTATAACTGTGGCTTTGTAGTATAGTTTGAAATTGGGAATTGTTATACCCTCTGCCATGTGTCCGTTGCTTAGGATGGCTTTGCTATTCTAGGTCTCTTATGGTTCCAAATGAATTTTTGGATTCTTCTTTCTAGTTCTGTGAAGTATAGTGTTGGAATTTCAATTGGCATTGCGTTGAATCTGTATAGCAGTTTTGGTAGTATGGCCATTTTCACTATGTTAATTCTTCCTACCCAGGAGCAGGAATGTCTTTCCATTTTCTTATATGCTCTTTGATCTCTTTTTTCAGAGTGCTGTAGTTTTCAGTGTAGAGGTCTTTTGCTTCTTTTGTTAGGTTGATTCCTAGATACTTCATTTTTAAATCTCTACTTTTATTTTTTTGGGTCTTTCTTCTTGTGTGATTTAGCTAGGTATTTGAAAAATAATTTTCTTGATACTTTCACAAAACCAACTCTATTTCAATGCTATTTGAATATTTTACTTAAAATTATTTATTTATGTTCTTATATTCATTATTTCTTTCCTCCTAATTTGGATTAAATTTATTCTAACTTTTCTAAGTGTTTGAGGAGCATTTTTTGGGGTTGTTTATTTGAGAGCTTTCTTTTTTTGATGTATGCATTTACTGTTGTAAACTTCCCTCTTGGTATTGCTTTTGCTGTATTCCACAAATTTAAATATGTTTTGTTGTTCTTTTCATTTTCTTTATATATATTTAAAAAATTTTTTCATTTTAATTACTTCGATTACCCAGTAGTGATTTAGGAGAATGGATTCAATTTTTATGCATTTCTTCTTAATGTTTATGTGTAGTTTTATTCTGCTGTGATCTGACAAATGTATGGTATTATTTCAGTTCTTAATTTTATAGAGACTTTATTTGTTGCTGAATGTGTGATCTATCCCGAAGAATGTTCCATGTGCTAATGAGAATAATGTATACTGCTGATGGATACAGTATCTTATAAATGTTTCGTAGGTCCATTTGCTCAACTCAGGTGTTTGCTGATTTTTCTGTGTCAATTGCTGTTGAGTAAAGTGGGTGTTGCAGTCTCTAACTGTTATTTTATTGGAGCCTATCTCTCTATAGATATAAAAATATTTGCTTAATATATTTGAGTTGTCCTGTGCTGGGTGTAAATTATACGTACAATTATTATATCTTCTTGCTGGGCCAATTCTTTAATCAGTATGTGTCTTAGTTGCTTTTCTCACTGCTGAGACAAAATACCCAACAAACACAAGTTAAAGAGGGGATTGCTTATTTTGGCTCACAGTTTGTAGAGGTTTCAGTCCATGGTCAGCTGGCTCCAAGGAAGGGTGGCATGGCAGAGGGGCACTGCAGAGAAGAAACATTCTATGGTGTGGGATGCAGAAAGCAAGAGCAGCAGCCATAAGCCTGCCTTCTTTCTGTTCCTTTTTATTCCATGCAGGCTACAATTCTATTGATTGGTGCTACCCATTACTCCATTATTCACTCCCTTAATCCCAGCATCACACCCTTAATCCACATTCACACACTCTATTCCAGCCACCTTCAACACCCCCACCTATGACCACATGAGGCTTCAGAAGGACATCTAGATCCAAGCCATAACATTATGAAATGACCTTGTCTCTTTTTGTAGTTTTTTATTTAAAGTCTGTATTATCTGAGTATAGCTATTCCTGCTTATTTTGTTAATTTGTTTTCTACTTTTTTATATATTTTGTTCTTTTCTTATTTTTATGATTTGGTAGTCATGTCATGCCAAGATTTAATTATTTTCTCTATCTTTTTTCATATATCTGTTCTTCTAGTGAGTTTTATACATTCATGTGTTTCATGATGGTGAATTTCATCCTTTTTTTTTTTTTAGTGTAAGACTCCTTTAAGCTTTTCTCTATAGTTTCTCTGGTGGTGATGAATTTCTTCAGTTGCTGTTTATTGGGAAAGACTATTTTCTCAAGGATAGTTTTGTTGGGTATATTTTTTACTTTTGTTGTTGTTGTTACTGTTGTTTTCTTTTTTCTTTCTTTTTCTTCCAGAACTTTGAATATGTTACTCTGGTCTCTTCTGGCCTGTAAGATATTTCCTGAGAAATTGGGGCAAGTCTAATGAACTTTCCTTAATATGTTACTTGATACTTTTGCTGTTTGTTTTGTTTTGTTTTCTTTTCTTTTTGGTACCAGGGATTGAACTCAGGTCCTTGTGCTTACAAGGCAGGTGGCAGTACTTTTGTTGTTTTTAGAATTTCTTCCTTGTCTTGTAGTTTTTAAATTTTGAGTATGATGGCATGGTGACAAAATTTTTAAATTAAATATACTTGGGATCCTTTGAATTTCTTGCATCTGAATGAAAAGTATTGAGCTATTATGTTAGTGTCTTTTTCCTTTCTTTACATTCTGGAATTCCCATAAGATGAATATTGTCTTAACAATGTCCCATAGGTCTCTTAGGCTATCTTCATTCTTTTTCTCTTCCTTTTTTTAGTGTATTTATTCATGTCTTGTTTTTTCTTTTCTTACTGGATTAATTCAAAAGACATGTCCTCTAATTCTTAAATTCTTTCTTCTGCTTGTTCCAATCTGTAGCTCTCCATTGTATTTTTTATTTCATTGATTGTATTTTATTTTTTATTTCATTGATTG
This sequence comes from Fukomys damarensis, assembly GCF_012274545.1. Taxonomy (NCBI): domain Eukaryota; kingdom Metazoa; phylum Chordata; class Mammalia; order Rodentia; family Bathyergidae; genus Fukomys; species Fukomys damarensis. The sequence goes on from NW_022900923.1 coordinate 16,081,454, forward strand.
AAATTTTTAGCTCCAAGATTTCAAGTTGGTTCATTTTCATGATGTCTCTCTTTTGTGAACTTCTCATTCATATCCTGATTCATATTCTGAATTGCTTTCTTCAACTCTTTTTTTTTTTGAGGGGGTACCATGGGTTTAACTTGTGGCCTTGTGCTTGCCAGGCAAGTGCTATTCCACTGAGCTAAATCCCCGGCTCTTTTTTTAATTCTTTGTGTTGTCTGTATTCTCTTGCATCTCACTGAGTTTCCATAGGATCATTGTTTTCATCAGTTTCATAGACTTCATTGAAATATGGATTTATCTCTGGAGAATTATTTTTTCCTTTGGAAATAATCATGTTTTTATTTATCTTTCTGTGTCACTAAATTGAAGTATGTGTGTCTGGTATAATAGTCACTTCTTCTAGTTATATGGAGTAACTTTTGTAGGAAAATTTTTTTATGTAGAATGGATAGAGGGAGTCAGTTTGATAGTTACTTTGTTTTTAGTTACAGTTAATTTCAGAAGTGTAGTGTTTGATAATTGCTTTAGTGTTTACTGATACCAGCAGTGTCTATCAGTGCTTCAGTAGTGTGTACTATAGTTGTTCATGACAGTAGTGGTATGACTTTGCAGCAAACCTGGGCTTTATAAGGTGTGTGTCCTCAGGCCTCACAGCACTTAGGGAACTAAAGCTTATGATAGCAGCTGCCACAATAATGATGTGTGATGTAGAGAGGGCTGTCCCCAGGTTTCTCGAGCAAACACGGGAAAATCAATGATTGTGACACCAGCAGCCGCAGTCTCCAAGCTATAGGATATGATTAAGACCTTCCCCAGGACCTTCAAGATGAATTCAGTAGATGCCTGGGCCCTGAGATACTAGAAGCCATAGTTCTGTACCTTCCCTAGGTCCGGGGTTCATTCCTCACTACCATAAAAACAAAAGATACATTAATCTGTAAAACCTTTTTACTTCCTATTTAGCCTTTACTTCCCACCATTGTTGCATTGAAAGTAAAGTTTCCAACACACAAACCTTGAAGGGCACATTCCAACCATAGAATTAAGAAGATGAAAATAAATTAGACACAATTGTTATTACTTTTAGATTAATGAATCTTTTTCCAATCAATCTTAGTTTTAGTAATTTCAGCATCCTCACTGTACTTTATCATCTTCACAATTGTGTGTGTGTGTGTGTGTGTGTGTGTGTGTGTAAACTCAAAGTTTGCCTGATTGGGACAAACATCTTAATTTTAGTTGATTTCTTAATGGGGTGTGAGTACTTCCAGAGATAAAACAGTTTCCAGCTTTGGCCTCTTTGGTACTTGCTCTCTATGTCTGTTGGATGACAAACTCAGATGGGGTTGAGCGATGTCTCCGTACTTGTTCTATCTTTGAATATTGGAAATGAAATTTGAAACATCCGACCTGACAAATTTCTTGATTGGCTTTTCATGTCTCATTAATAGAGATTAACCTAAATTTTCTAAGATGGCTTTTAGGTTCTTTTAAAAAATCCAGATCATCTGGTAAAATCATTAGGCCCTGGGATGCCTGAGTGCTCACTAATTCATGTGTAAAGATGGCTGAAGGAGTTACCTTGAGGCCTTTAGGGGATTCTCCATTTGAATGCAAGTGACAGCTTTACCAACTATGGTGTTCAGTGGACATCAGGGGAATTTAAAACCTTGATTATAGCTGCTTTTTAAAAGCCTTTCTTATGTTTTATCCAAAGTTTTATTGTTATGTTTCAGTGTATTGCATTTATTCACTTCTACTAAGAAATTTCTGCATATAGAGAAATGTAACTGTATTTACATTGAACTTTGAAGGATTATTTATCTCATAATATAAAAAAATAAATAAGGCCAACTGGACACCTGTGGTGTGATTTTATTATAAACAGATTATTATCTATTTGATCTCTCATACTGCTTTCATAATGTTTGAATTTTATTGTCCCTGATCTAAGAATTAACTTTACTGTAATGCACCTATACTCACTCACGTTTTTGAAGACAATCGTCAGACTTTTGTTTCATAATATCTATATTTTTCTTCTATATCTTTACATGTCATACAGTCTTTGTGACAAGACTAATTTTTTGTTGCATATACCTTATAATGCATGATTCTAAAATGAATGAACTTTAAGAATGTCTGGAAAGCCAGGCATGGCAGCCCTTGCCTTTAATATCTGTGCTTTGGTTTGCTAAGGCAGAAGGATTGCAAATTTGAGCCCAGCCTGGGAAATTTAGGGAGACTCTGCTTCAAAAAAAATAATAATTTAAAAAGGACTGGGGTTATAGCTTAATGGAAAGGCCCTGGGTTCAATTCCTAGTACTGGGAGAAAAAGGGAATGTCTGCAAAATAAATAGCATAACTTGCATAGTAATGCAAAATTTCCTTACAGCTTTGCATTTTTAGATAATGAGAGTAGAATTCCTATGTGAGCTTGGTCAACAACTTTTCAGTTTCAGGGAGGAAATAGACATTTACATACCTGTGATATGAAACAAAGAATCAAAAATCTAAACAGAATGTTGAAGCTGCTCAATCTTAGGTGCAGCATTCGGATCTGTGTTACATTCATAGTAAACCATGAAAGATAAATGGGGGAGTTGGAAGAAAAAAATTCAGACTGAAAGAGCAGAGTTTCTTACCATGTTGTGAAACAGCAAGAAGGCCCTCACAAGATACATGCAGCCTGTAATCTTGAACTTCCCCACTTCCAGAAATAGGAGAAATAAATAGCTTTTCCTTATGTATTTCCCAGTCTGGTATATTCTGTCATAGCAGCAGAAAAAGAATAAAGAGAGCAAAAGGAGCTAAAATTACCTACCGCTTTACTATCTAGAGAGGAACTGTGTATTAGTGAGTACTCTCCAGAGAAACAGACCAACACATGTATGTATATGTCAAACAAGCTTTAATATAAGGGATTGACTCATAGTTACAGAGGCTAGTAGTTCAAAATCTTCAAGGTGGGCCATCAGATTGGAGACTCAGGAAAGCCAGTGTTCCAGTAGAGTCCAAAAGCAGTATGTTGTGGACTAGGAAAAGCTGGTGCTTCAAAGGAAGACAGAGGACAGTCCACCACTGGAGAATTATCTCTTGCTTGAGGAAGGCTGGTCTTTTTGTTCTGTTTGGGCCTTCATCTGATTGAGTGAGGCCCATCCACATTCTGGAGGGCAGTCTACTTGTTCAAACTCCACAAATTTAAAAGACAATCTAATTCAACAACACCCTCACTTAATAACACTTAACACCCAAAGTTATATGACCAAGTATCTGAGCACCTATTTGCCCAGACAATTTAACACATAAAATTAACTCTCACAGGCTATTTTTGTGTTTACTCTTATTTCATCTGTTCTGATGTTCTGGAGGTTTTTCTCTATGGAAATAGTCTAGTTCTTATTTTTCTATTCCAAAAAAATGTTTTGTTTTTTACTGAAAAATTTAAGGACACATGTATCAATTGATTCTGATTTCAACTCTTTGTTAGGAAGAGGACTTTCTTTATGGCAAAGTTAAATTTTAACAAACATAGATAGTTCTTTCTATAGCCTATAATTAAAAAATAATGTTGGCCCTTTCAAAATCAGTGGTATAATCTAAAACCAGAAATGATGCAAGGAGTGGTTATTTTTCAGAGAAACCTTGTGAGTTAATTTGCTCTAACTTGTTACTTTACAGTAAGCAAACTTAGTATACAGGGATTGAGATTTTTCCCAAAATAAATAGGCACAATTTTAAAAAGAAGTAAGATTAACTAACAATATTCTATATTATGCTTTCAGTACTTTACATATGAATTTTTCACATCTGTGAATTTATCTGATTAAACAATAGAGGCTTTCAGGCAGATTAAAAGCTAGCCTGGAATTATTTCTAGAAGGAATCCAGGATAGCATGTGTTTTTTTGTTTTTTCTAAGAATCCACACATTCACATGTTTTTATAGTTTGCAGATAAAAACAGTTGTTTTATTGCACCTTTAATGCAAATGCAATTGTAGGAGGCTATCAGAGACAAAACTCAACACCCCTTCTTCACCCAAATTCCCTTATTCATTGGTGTCTCCATCTAAATTATTTATTAGAAATTTAGACATATGCTGCCACCAAGCAGAAATAAATATTCTCTGTCAGGAAGCTTTTGGGCTAACAGAGTTAAAAGAAAAAAGACACCACACTACACTGAGAATTAAGCTTTTTGTTGATTTTTTTTAATCAAGTACTCATCTTGAGAATTCTGAGGCTTGTTTTATGATAGCTTCATTTCACCTAAATTTTGCATGTTGGTTATGTTGGTACTGAGAGATAAAAAGATGTTAAAAGCTATATGGAAAATGCGAAGTTATTAACAGGTAAAGGAGAAGAGAAAAAGAAATAGTAAAATGAAAATAGCATGAGCACAAAAGTTTGACCCAGGGCTGGGGATTTAGCTCAGAGGTGCTGTACCTGCCTCATAAGTGCAAGGTCCTGAGTCCTGAGTTCAATCTCCCGTACCAAAAAAAACAAAAAAAAAAACAAAACAGTTACACAGCCTTTTTTTTAGCTCAGAGGTGCTGTACCTGCCTCATAAGTGCAAGGTCCTGAGTCCTGAGTTCAATCTCCCGTACCAAAAAAAACAAAAAAAAAACAAAACAGTTACACCCAGCCTTTTCATTTAATCCATTGTTAATCCATGGAATAACCTGGCTCAGATTAGGTGCAGTGATTTCTTCTGTTTTATGGATTTTTTTTTGCAAATGCATCTCCCGTTTACTGTCCAGCATTTTGACTATAACAGTACAAATCTTTCCCATCTCATAGTCATCAAGATCTTTTTTTTTTTTTGGTACCAGGGATTGAAAGCACGACCTTGTACTTGAGAGGCAAGCACTGTGCCACTGAGCTAAATCCCCGGCCCCATCCAGATCTTTTTATCAATCCATTTGCAATACTGGGTGCAGGTACTTATCAAAGCCACATAATAAAAGAGGCTCCACATGAAGAACTTAGTTCTGGGAATCCCAGCAAGCATCACATTTCCCTGTAATGTCACCTCACATGTGGCCCTCCATCTCTGGGCTCCCTGTAGTAACAAAAACCCAGGCCCTTGGAAAATGGTGTGTATTAAGTGTTTATTTATCTCACAATACTTAAGTTTCTGCTACATGTAGGCACTGTGCTAATACTAAAAAGAAAATTAATGAGCATGTTTCCTCAGTGTCTATCTTTATTTTTGAAATCCCGCGCAGCTTCTGTAGGGCTTTTCAAGTGCTTCCCACTATAAAGTATCCCAATGGTCCACTGGGCACTGAGCTACTTTACTGCATCTTTGTACTCACTAACTGCACTCCCTTGTGTACTTCCTGTTTAATGAGCTCACAAGCTCATGTTTTTTAGACTTTTTTGTCATTCTTCACAGTCCACATTGGACACTATTTGAACTGATCCATGAAATACCTGTCACAAAATGCCAGATGACAACCTAGAATCCCTCAAAGGCTTTCTGAGGCATCACTGTCATGTAATTTTTTTGCACCCTTGGACGCTTACATTCTAGCCTCAACAAATTATAAGCAAATGATTGGGAGTGGGAGTGGTTTTTAGTGAAACCATTCTTCGTAGTTTGGGCCTGGAAAATTTGAAGGTGCATTACCATGGTAACAATGTTTTCATAACAGTGACTAGATTCACTAAGAAGAAGTCAAATGATATTTTTATTCTTTAAGGTAGACATGTAATAATAATACATGAAAGGGGATAAGAACTGATTACCTAGAGAAACACTTGTGTAGCTGTGTAAATGATTGTCTAGTGCTCGCCATTGGAGAGAGGAGACCCAGAAAATCCCCCATGGCTCTGTATTATTGCTACATTCATATTGGAGAGATAGATGCTTTGTTTCCATTATTCCAGAGTTAAAGAGCTGAAGTCAGCAGCTTTATTTAAATGGTTCCAGGGCTCCTCAAATAAGCCTATTATATAATTAAGAAATATTTCTTATTAAGGGAAGAGACAAGAGGTATTTCAGTCAGGCCCAGAGCTTCTGTGACACGTTTCAAGATTTAGTGAAAGGTGTTCCTCAAGCAATACTTTCATTCCTTACCTGTTACTGTAAGCTTTTAAGAAAAAAAAAAAATCTCTTAAATTTAAAACTTCTAAAATGGTCTATTTCTAAAATAACTTCTTAAAAGTTATAATTTTTATGAACACATTTCAGTGTTTCACATCTACACTATTGTTTTGTAATTGCTTAAATTGAATTAGATTTCTCAAAAGCTACTTAGAAAAACTTTTCAGCAAGGCCTGCCTATTGTATTTTTCAGAAGAAAGCTGGGTTTTACAATATTATTCACATTTTGTAAACAGCTTCAATGAACCTGCACATAAAAGGTTAAATGTTTGCAGGCCATTCTTTTTTTGCCTCAAAGATCAGAGACAAATTACTATTTTTATTTTACATTCCCTTGATGAGGATAATGATAAACAGCTGTCACTTCAGTGCTTTGCAAAGAATCTTATTGCAATCCTATAATTTAAACAAAGAAAAAATATAGTCATGCACAGAATACATTCAGAAAAGAACATGACAGTGAATTTGGTTAGAACTGGGCTTAGAGAAAAGTGAGCTTTTGGTCTCTGAAATTACTCAGTTAAAAGAAAATTTTCATCTATATGATTTTCACATTTATTTTATGCATGTTTGACATTATTGCTTCTTTCTAAAATGAGAAATTAAATTTGTATTCTGAATTCTGTGACTCCCTTTCATGTCCACTTTATTATCTAAATAGTTTGGGAACATAATTGAAGTTTTTCATCGCTGAACTATTATTTTACTATTTTTGTGGCCCTAGTTTTTGTTTGTGTATCCCAGGTACTATTGCATCTATATCACAAACTAATAGCAAAGCTAAAATGTTATATAAGAAGACCATTTTTAAAGAAATTAAATGAGGGAACAACCACCATTTTGAATTTTCCAGTCTTCTTTCTACTTTGCTGTTGTAACTGTGAGATGCCTCAGATCTGTCCTAATACTATTAACCTTGCAGCTTCATGTCATGCTGTTGGGACTGGAATGTGACAGTTAATTTTTACAGTGAGCATATATTGTTAAGCATTTGATATTTCTGAAGGAAACCTATAGAAATATTGTGAATTTCTATCTGTGTCAGTTTTAGTTTTGTAACTTGTAAATGTGCCTTTCATGTGTGCATTGCAATTCAAAGGAAAGGCTTGTCACTTAGAGACAGCACAGTGCTTTGCCTAGGACTGAGTGGATGAGTGAAAACCTGGCAGATCAAAGTATGTTCGTTTCCAAAGAAAGGTACTTCATGTCCACATTGGAAACAATAAGTTATTTCTCCTTTTTGCGTTCATAATTAAACCTTTCCAAATACTAAAAGGTAGCCAAACCACTAAATATCTGCATCGTGTTTTGGGGCTTATATGCTTCAACCTAACTTTAAATGGAGACCATTTGTTCTAAATTGGTTTCAATGCCAAGCCAATAGGTCAGCCCTTAATGATGAAGATGCCATTCCAGCCCAGTCTCTTATGTATAAGCCAAAATTAATTAATCCAAGGCCTATGATATAGAAAACAGATGCGTCCCTAATATTGCACAAATAAATTCTTTGTGTATAGATGGGCTCTGTTTTATTCAAAGAATAACAAGTTGGAAGTTGAAATGGTAAGTTTTTCACAATGGAGCCAGCCTTTAGTAGTGATGACAGAAGCCTGAATTTACATAACAAATTCCAGCAAATGCAGGGAAGAATGAATTATCTTCTATATCTCTTATTTTGGCTCCAGGCCAATCCTTGGAGATTTAGTTTTGAATCTGGGGTGATCCAGTCCAGAGCAGTCATAGAAGTGCCAGAATAACATCAAGGTTATTTCTAATCTATGGAATCCCTGGAGACTCCTCCCACAGGTTTACATCTGCCTCGTGTGTTTGGATTCAGTTCTTTGGCCAGCTTGCAGATGGCTTAAGGTTAGATTGTTCTCTAGAGGTACACTGTTGTTTGGTTGCTCGCTTCAATATTCATTCAGACATGGAATACTTCCCTTTGCTAGATCGTGGCAGACTCAAAGTAGAACAGAAACTGCAGGATCCAGATATCTTTTCAGAATTAATTGATGGGTGATAAGACGAAGCTGTTACCATAAAATGGTGTAAACTTGAATTATGCTAAGCAAAATTTGATTGTTTGACAATGTCTGGTATTTTTTTCTTTTGAGCAAATATGAGGTAATCCGTGTTTTATTTTGTTTCCTTTCTGTTAGACTGAAAATGACGAGAATGGCCAAACAGAAAATTTTTCCATGGACCCACAATTGGAAAGGCAAGTGGAGACCATTCGCAACCTCGTGGACTCCTACATGTCAATTATCAACAAATGCATCCGAGACTTAATTCCAAAAACAATAATGCACCTCATGATCAATAATGTAAGTGATTAAACACTCTCTCCTTTAACTTCTAACCCATCTGAGTACGGAAATTGAGCACATTTGCTGGACTGTCACTGTGATAACTGAGTAACTGAGATACCTGGGTTTATAATTTTTCCTTTACATGTGTGAAGTGGCTGATTAATGAAAGAGAATTTAGGACAGAGAGCAATACTTCTAGCTAAAGTATTGAAGTGTTCCTTGTTGGCTCTTTTCTAGAGGGTATGAATTTGCTGACGATAAAACAGAGCAAAAATGCTATATTCATGGTCATGGTGTAAGTTAATTGCAGAACTAACTAAATCAGTTGTTCTGGCTCCTACACCTTGAGATTAAAGGCAAAAGCTATATTTTTTCCTACACATACGCAAATATACACTATTAATATGATTTTGATCATGTATACATTTTGAAATGCTATTTTAATATAAGAAAGGGCATCTTACCTCATTCCCTTGAATACAAAGTCAGGCTTGTTTTAAGGATGATATAACCACAAATCTCAAAGTATCCTGCTATACTAGCAGTAGATATATTTATATTATCCAGAATCTTTCCTTTTTCAGTTATCTGTAGCCCTTAGGATACGATACTTAAATTAAGTGGTATGGTTTGGTTGTTTTGGTAGTTAATTTTTCAAAGTACAAATAATAATATAAGTTATTAGAGAAATTATCTTTTAGATAAGAAGGCTATAATGAGGTATCTTTTATAACAGGCTTTCTGAATCTTACAAGTGAAATATCAGCAATTTTCCCAAGTATTGTCTAAGGACATTGTTTTATGTAAGCCACTGATATATTAATCAGCACTGCCAGTAAGAAATCAAAATCAGATGACAAAATAGTGAAAAAGTCCCAAGCTATAATTCAGGAGAAACCTGGCTCTTAACCTAGTTCTGCTACATACTCTGTTGACATAAGGTAACTCATTTAACCTTCTGTGTGTCTGTTTTCTCCATTGGTAGACTGATAATAGTATATCTATCTAACTTGTCAATCTGTTGCAGAAGAGTATATATGACAGTTACTTGGGGAAATGTCAGAGTAAGAAATCAGTATGGCTACCTATTTAAAAACTACGAATCATCTTTATCCATACATACATCAAGATGGATTTCATAATTTTACTTTTAAGTGTAACAATCCTTTATTGTCCATGATCCCTACAGTTCTTGACTATAAAAAGCCCCAAGCATTGAACAGTCTTTTTTTTTTTAATCTCCTTTTCCTCCTCTTTCTCCTCCCCTCCTTCCATCTCTAGCAAGCAATTTTCTCCTAATAAGTTGTTGTTTTTAACTATTTTCATGTACATTTCATGTATTCAAGCAAGGTTAACAGGATTCTTTGAAGTCTAAGTACAGGTAAGCAATATATTGGAAATGTGGGAATGGGGAGTTATAGTATTATTCTTGATCAGTGGCCTGCTGTGTGGCCTGAAGCAAATCTTTCAACCCTTCTGAGCTGAAGTCAGTCACCTCTACAATTATAGTCAGAACACTGAGGTACCTCAGGGAACTGTCAGATAATATAATAAATGTGGCTCTAAACCATTTAGAAAAATCTAAAGGGCTAAACAAATAGTCTGTGTATTTTTTAAATTACCCTCTTAACTTTGCTTAAATGAATTCAGGTTGTTTTGCTGTGGTATATTCAGGCACTTGCTTATTTAAACATTTGCCTGATTAAGGATCATTTATCTTTTCACTGTTTTACCAAGAGTCATTAGTACTGCCATCAGTTCAAACACACTGCTTTGCCCTTCGCTATATTAAATCATCAGCACAGGAAATAGCACTTCCTGTCTATAACTGTTTGGAGTAGCCTGACACACATTAGTTAAAAGGGGAAAACAATCCTATTGCAAATCTATCCTACTTTCACCTCCTCAAGAAAAACACACACCACATACTCACACATACAAAGAAATGCAGGAGTAATGTCCATCCACACTGTTGTGTGTGTATGTAATGAAATAGTGAAAGCCCCACCTCCAGAATATTTTCCTTGGTGGTAAAGCTCTTCTAGTTGTCTCGAGAAAGACCTCACAGAGGTCTCGCGAGCAAGAAGGTTTCAGTTAAGATCTGGTCTCCAAGGTCAAACCTTGAAGCAGAGATTAATAGGAATGTGTCAGTAGTGTCATGTGATGCTGAATGCTCATGAAATTATAGTTACCTCTGTTTGAAATGTAAATTTTTGTTTCTACCAGACATTTGTTTTACATGTCTAGAATAACTAATTTTCTTGAGTATTATATCTACTTTGACTATCCATGTATAATTTTTGTGTGTGGCACACATTGTATATTTAATCTCTATATCTGTGAAAATACGTCTCTTTTAAAAAATGTTCTCATATTCTCACAGCCCATAACGTTTTGTGGGACACAATGCCAATTTTTTGTTCATTCCACATGTGAGATGACGGAAGCAAATAGCAGATAGTTAGCACTGTGCCATGCTGATGTGCTGGTGTTTTTGTTTGACTTCAGGTAAAGATATTGTCAAATAGAAAACTGATAGTTTGACTCCAAACTCTGACTTCCATTCACCAAACCTATCTGCTTCTATAAATGGCCCTTGGTATTTCTCCAGAACCAAGAAATACCTAAAATGGGATTCTCTATTTCTTCCTGGTCAACCAGAAACAGACGGTGGCCTTTCCTCTTTGAAATGGAAATGGCTGCCCAGCTTTCTGCAAAGGAATATGCTTCAGCCAACTTTCATAAAGTTCAGAATTTGCTGGGCAGTTTCCTTTCAAAGTTTACATTAAGGGCTCTGCTACTCAGGTCCCCATATGGAATTGTTTAAGAAGTTGAAAGCCCAGCAATAAATGCCTTGCCTCAGACATACTGTAAGCCTTTGTCTACTGAAATGCAGCAGCTGTTTCATTACTTAAACATACCAGGTAACAGCAGCACAAAGAAACCCCATGTTTATGAGAGGCCGTGGTTATGGACAAGCTACGGTCAGTGCAGCAGAGTTGTGTCCAGGACCTCTGGACTAACACAAAGATGCAGGGCCTCTCAGTTCACTGAGTCTCCCCGTCAGCACCTGCTAATGCATATGGCAGGGTTGGGGACGCGGAGTTCAGCCCTTGCAGATTGTACAGCTGTCCCCCCCACCCCCATAAGACAGAGCCACAGAGTTATCTTCCCAGAGGGTTAATTTTACTTGAAGATCTGATTAGGGTTTGTTTAGTAGTAGAAACAATGTTTTAAATCTGAAAGTATTGTGCCTCATATTCAAACCCAGAGGATACAGAATCAAATGTAAAAGCTTTTATGGATTCTTTTTAAAAACCAGATATGAAACCTAGAGGCATTTCACACTCAGAATGCGGGCAAGCAGCAGCCCGTGCCCCAGTGCCCCAGACCCCGGAGGTCCACATTCCCTCCGCAGGGCCATCGGCACTTGGGTGGAAAATTGGTAACAGGTGCCCTATTTTCAAAACTCACTGTAGCTTTAATGTGTATAAAGTAAAGTGCTATTTTAAATGCTCATTATTTGAGTGGAAAATACATCTTAAATACCAGATCTTTATTTTGGTATTTAGACTATTGAGCTGTTTCCACAACCCCAAGAATTCAGCACTCTGCTTAAGAAAAAGATGATTACAACCGAGACCCCCAGGCCCCTCACAACCCCCCCCAACAAACTCCCCCAAATGCAACAGTCCTCTGATGGATTTCTTAACCGAAGGGCTAGTTCTACGTGTTTATGAACTTTGGAGTCACAAAGAATGTGTCTTTTTGTGTCTAATTTCTTTTGCCCAACATTGTGAGTAAATGGAGGCTACGTTTTGAAGAGGGAAAACTCTGCCTCAGTCATTAGCAGAACTAAATTCCAAGGGAAAAGACAAAAGAAGCCTTAAGGAGATATAGGAAAATTGTTAAATCTAAAATTCTCACCAGGACCCTACCCCTAAAACTAAGTAACATTAAACCTCTGAGCAGAATGCATCTGTGTCGTGTGATAGAGAGGTCACTGTGTTCCATAAAGGGACCCTCATCTAGAAACAAAGAGATTTTTAAGAAAATGGTCTCCCTGGCAACTGAACTATACAAAACTCAAAATGTCTCTTCCGTTGATGAAGCCATTAAAATGATCTCAGTCACAACAAAGAAGGTTTAAGATCCAAACATATTATAGGTTGCCAGAGAAGGGTTAAAGCAAGGAAAAGGAAAACATGTGGAACGTTTTTAATGACCTCACATTCCTTTACCCTGAACAGTGTGACATGGTGCAGTAATGCCTGTTTATCCAGCCTGGAGAGTTTGAGCTGGAACAAGGTTTCACATGGGAGAAGATTTGCAAGCCATTCAAAGGTGCAGAGGTTATAAAGTGTTATTATTAAAGGCGTAGATATTCTTTCAAATCTCACATCCAAGCATAATTAGTTTGTTATGTTCTGTAAGGTATTTTCTAAATGCTATCACCTACAAGAGATCTCTTGACCTCTGTCTTACTGAATCCTCGACTTAAGGACTTATAGCACTGACACACAAACTGCTGAGAAAGTCGCTGAAGCGTCTGGAAACCCCCCAGGTGCTCCAACCCTATCTTTATCCCCAGCTCCAGCTGTATCATCACAGGCTAGCAGGAGAATCTTTCTAAAGTTTTGCTTAAATGCAAAATAAAACATTCACCTATGCTCTATATTTAACTACATCACTCAGTAGCTTTATAAAAGAAAAAAAACAGCTTTCATTGAGCACTCATTGTGTGCTAGTCACCTCATATTCATTCTTAACCCTCAAAATGCTCAGGGAAGCTGCTAGCATTATCCCTATTTTATAGATAAAGAACCAGAGCCTCAAAGATAAGAATCAGAGCTAGGATGCAAATCCAGGCCTGTCTCATCCCAAAGACTGTGTTCTTTACCCATGTGAGGTATTGCCCTTTTCTCTCGTGTTTTTTTTTTTTTTTTTTTTTT
>NW_022900923.1:16094900-16099669 GCF_012274545.1 Fukomys damarensis
GTGTTTTTTTTTTTTTTTTTTTTTGTACCGGGGATTGAACTTGGGTCCTTGCAAGGCAGGCCACTGTTCTCTCATGTTATTAACACTGTATAATTTCACAACATGGCCAAAGATATTGGGCAGCAGGTTTTAGTGTGTAACCGTAATATGGAAGAGATATGGAAGACTCAAGGCAGGTCTTTGGTTGGAATGCTGAAATAGCCCTTTACCATTTTGTTTCGTGGTTCAACAACTGATTCTCAGTTCAGATCTGCTTCAAATCTATTCCTGGAAGAATCTTCTTTTAAATTGTATGTAATACCCTAAGCTATACTCCAGCAAGATGTAAAGCTTCGAAAGAGCTGACTCAACTGTTGATCAACGCCAGGAAAATTGCCTGGTTTTGAGTCTTAAATTGCAATGTGTTTCCAAATGCACGCACGCACCCGACAGTGGAGAATGTCCGATGTCCGTGCCCCCTTGGGCACTGGCAAGTGTATTTACAGATGAATAAATCTTCAATGAAGATAGTAAAAAACTCTCGAAGCCAAATTTACTGCCTTTCCTCTAAATGTAGCTTTCATTTGTGCCATTTGGTTTTCTATTCTTCCATTCAGTCAAATGTCAATACTTGTCTTATCTTTGTTCCTTTCTTCCTTGCCCTTCATATACAAATAGCACCGAGTTGAGTTAGTTTTTCCTTTGTAATGTCATTTACATTTACACACCTCTTCAGTTCCACCGAATTATCCCTAAATCTCACAAATTATCTTAGTAGCCCCCTAAGGAATAGTTCTCCTATCCTTGCTAATTCTTTTCAATTTCATCCAGACAAATTTTCCTAAAAACTCTCTTTTATTATTTCATTTACTTGCTTAAAAACTTTTTCACTGCTCCCCATTTTCAAGAGTATAAAGTTCAAAACTTCCTTAGCATTCAAGAGCTCTACATTCTGCCAAATTGACCTTTCACGACGATCATAACTATCAGAAACCTTCTGCCTCACCAGAGTTCCATGGATACACAGTGTGTATTAGATTGCTTCCACATTTGAATCACTCTTGGCTTACCAAATACAAAAAGCATGTAGGAAAGTTATGGAAGGAACTGGCAAGTGACACACAGAGCGGCAGCAGAATGGATGTAAAATAAAAAAGTTTACTCCATCAGTGGGGATCGATTGATCTTTTTTATTTTACTTCCATTCTGCTGCCGCTCTGTGTGTCACTTGCCAATTCCTTCCATAACAGGAACACTTTTTATTTTCCCGCCATGATGTTGTAAAGTTAGCCAAATTTTTAATTAGAATTATTTACATGTTTAGATACCTTTAAAAAAATAATGAAACTATGTGTTTTAGATGCTTATCCTCTCTGAGTCACACAAGAGTCTTGAGCATCTGACAGGTCTTCTGTTATCTATCTGGATTTAAAACAATTAACTACACTGGGTTTTGGCCTTTCTTGGAAATATTAACTGACTCTAGATAATGTTTAGCTCTCTCATGTAACAGTCTGTTTCATCTTCCAGTTTCTTTGGTAAATCAACTTTTTTTGTAAATCCATGTGCAGATACATATATATATATATGTATTTAATGTATATGTGTGTGTGTGTGTGTGTGTGTGTGTGTATATATATATATATATATATATATTGCTAGAAAGAGAAGGAGAGAGAGATTCTATATTTAATAAATGTCTATTTATGGCTGCTACTTCTACTTTGAAGACATTGAACTAGGAGTCTCATGGTTTTCCAGTGATTTTGGTAAACACTATCTAAAGAACCAAGAATGCCCAGGAATGCAAAACGCGTGTTACTACACAAGTTTCTTCGTGTCAACATCTTCTACTGAAAATATCACCCTCACCTCATGGTTCCTCCCCTCTCCTGTATTCCAGGCAGCCTTGGGCCACACCAGAGGGACATTTGCACAGCTGACGGGCCCTGTTTTGCTGGTGGCAGGGCCTCACCTCACTTTCACTCATTTTTGTTGCCCTTCTGTGCTGACAGACAGAAACCACTACTTGCAGCAGTACTAGAGATAGTAAGGGGAACGATTAAACTAGGAGTAAGCAGCTGCACGGCGCTTCCTTTTTCCCAGGGTGGACTGCATGGCTTTCGTTCACAGACTCTAGGTGCCACAGCCATGTTTCCACCCTTCGCCACTCACCCATCCCCATTTGTGTTTTTCTGTGGTGACTGACAGGTGAAAGACTTCATCAATTCAGAGCTCCTAGCACAGTTATATTCTTCAGAGGACCAGAATACTCTGATGGAGGAATCTGCTGAGCAGGCTCAGCGCCGAGACGAGATGCTTCGAATGTACCAAGCCCTGAAAGAAGCCCTAGTGATCATTGGTGACATCAGCACAGCCACTGTGTCCACCCCAGCACCACCTCCGGTGGATGACTCCTGGATCCAGCACTCTCGCAGGTAGGGACATGATTCCACAGCACCACAAGAGTCCTGTGCTTGCTGGTATCCTTTTCTGAGAACACTTTCCCAAACAACTATGAACCTAAAGCCAAAAAAAAAAAAAAAAAAGGAGAAATCTATTCAAGTTCAGGAGTTGGGGGGAAAAGTGGAGTGGATTATACCAGCTCCCTTCAAAAACAAGCACCATGAGGTAGAGGGAGTGAAAGAAAAAATGAGAACCAAGACCTGTCGTGTAAAGGTACAAGATCCCAATGATGAATGGAACTGTACTGTATACCTAGAATGTACCAAAAACCTCAATGGAAAAAAGCAAACCAGCACAGTGCATACTTCCAGGGCAATTGTACACGGCCATTAAAATCAACTTGACAGTTCAATAAGTCCCCAAATGAAAGGTTCATCCAGTCAACATGAAGTTTTATAGAAAGGAAGTTGTAGAGCATTCTGTTGTATTCTGTGATGTACAAACAGCAATTTACTTCTAGATCAAAGGTGTATACTTGTCCGGATGTAAAATGTAATTAAAAGAACACACCAGAAACTACTGCTTGTGATCTCCATCGAGTAGAAGAAGAAGGGGAGGGAAACTTACTTTCTACCATTTGCCTTTTTATACCTTTTGACTTTCAGAAAATATCTCGGAATCACACGGTCAAATATATTTTTGAAAAAGTCAGAAAATTACAAAACATTTTAAAAGGTTAATTCAGAGAGAAACTAGGGTGGGTAAATGACTATCTCTTTCTTCAGGTCTCCTCCTCCAAGCCCCACAACCCAGAGGAGGCCAACACTAAGTGCTCCACTCACAAGACCCACTTCGGGCCGAGGACCAGCTCCTGCCATACCCTCTCCAGGCCCCCACTCGGGGGCTCCCCCAGTTCCTTTTCGTCCAGGGCCATTACCTCCTTTCCCTAACAGCAGTGACTCCTTCGGAGCCCCTCCGCAGGTCCCATCTCGGCCCACGAGGGCGCCACCTAGTGTCCCAAGGTAAGATGTGAGTGAGCATGGGTAAAGAGGTCCCTTGGCTTTCTTCTCATGGTGTGACAGACAAAATTTATTGGAAAAAGAAAATCACAAACATCTTACCATGCACATTTGCAATTTTTACTGTGGTGGGGGTGCACACGGAAAAATTGCTGAGTTTATTATATCACTTAAGACCCAAAATGTGGTCATCAAAGCCTCTTGTTTATCAACTGGCACAAACTAAATAGGACCAAAGAAAACTGTTGAATGACATTTTGGCAGCTGTTGGTTGAACTTGACTGAGGGCTTTGTGGCTCGGTTGTGATAAGCTGTATGTGCCATAGGTCCTGTGTGCTTCATGGGCCCAGACTCTGTCTTCTTCATGTCCAAAGGAATTGTAGAAAACCCCTGACTTGAGGAATTTTATCTATCTGCCTCTGCATTATGATTCTTACACGTAAAAATATCATTAACTTGTATGTAAATGAAGTACAATTTACCTGACTGATCTATAATTTTTTAAACTACACATAGTAATTTTAACATAGACATAATGATTACTTGGTCATTAACCATATATGAGACTGAATATTCGACACTCAGTTTCATATGTTTTGACAATTATAAGCAAATTTTCAGGACTAGCCAATACAGCTGATGAATAAAGGAACTTCAAATATGAAAAAGCTGGAACTATATTCTCATCTTCAGACAATTTGCAATCAAAACAGGTACAATAAGTATAATCCAAGATTTTTAAAGGGTACGGTATTCTGGATTCTTCTTCCCCAAAATCAGAAATTTAAAAAGAAAAGAATATTGGCCCCTACCTATTTATTTTAATTCATAGAATTAGAATATTCCATGCTTCATGAAAGAAAACTTGACAACATGTGTGACATACAGACAAAAGTGACTTCTCCCCACCCGTGAAGGTGAAGTCACCTCACCCTCTGATTGCTGGGGATAATGATGAAAGGAAAGGAATCACAGACTAGAAGACAGACAGTGTCGGAGAAGTAGTGTGGCACGTAGTTCAGCATAAAAAGATCTGGGTTGAGGGACCAGGGGTGTAGCTCAGTGGCACCACACCTGCCTGGCAAGTGCAAGGTCCTGAGTTTAATCCCCTGTACAGGAAAAAAAAAAAAGATCTGGGTTGCCCTACAGTCTGAGCAACTCATTTAACTCTGAGACAGGATTTCTTCCTCTATGAAACAGGGAAAAACCACCAACAACAGGGCTTTTGCTCAGAACCTGTGACAGGAAGTACTTGAAAGAGTTTGACTGTAAGGACTGTGGTTGTTACTAGTACCATCATTTTGGTCCTGATGCAATAGGATTGAATGTATATATATACATATATATATACATATATATATATAT
>NW_022900923.1:16101518-16110645 GCF_012274545.1 Fukomys damarensis
TATATATATATATATATATATTTATATGCCTCTAAATTCAATTAGCTTGGCTTATTTGGAGCTCAGCAAAATTTGTTTGGGCCTGAGCTAAATTTCTAGTAGTAATACCATAGGAGGAATAGTTAAACATTCACTGTGCTCTCAATATGTATTAGGCATTCTCTTCGAAGCTTTGAATATACATTTTGCTTAATATTTTGAAACAACCCAATAAGATATGTTATTACTCACATTTAATAGACAGGCACCAAGGTTAAGCTACTTGCCCAAGGCCAGTAGACCAGGCCCTAGTGGAGCTGAGCTTTAATCCCAAACAGTCTACCTCCAAAGCCCAGCCTCTCACCCACGATACCATGTGTCCTCAGCCTCATTGCTGCTGAGTTTTCCTGTGGATGACTGACTGCCCTCTGCATTATGAGATGTTTAGCAGTGTCCCTGGCCTCTGCCCATTAGATGGTATGACCACTGAAAATGACTTTAGACATTGCCACTGTCCCTTAGGAGAGTAAAATCCCTCTCCGCTTTAGAACCACTAAACTACATTATTCAAAAGAACTTCCCTTCCATGGTTAAAAAAAAAGCTTTCAGAAAGATCAAGTTTGTTGTTTTAGAAAACCTCTCATTCACTGGGAAAATGTCTGCTATTGTGCCTGTTGTGACAGGGAGGCATGGAGGCCACGGGGAGTAGAGGTTTTGAGAGTGGGAAGGCGGGAGTCTCAAAAGGAACCTGGAAACCTGTTGTTTTGTCTATTTAGCTATGAGAAGGAACCAAGAAGCCCGGTGGTAATGTCTGGGGGTGAACATGCATGTCCTGCCTGCTTGCTTGACTGCTTTACCTTTTGATTTTCAGATAAACTAGCTTGTCAGTACTCTTCAAGAAAAATCAACTTTTGAATACTGAATTATTTAAGCAGGGTGGAGTTGCCCTTAGTATTTTCCAGCTCACATTCAGCAGCAGGCAGTCTGGCAGGAAGTAGCAGCCCATGCTGGATGGCAGGTTGAAGGAAAGTGTGTTGGATTTGTAGGTCGACAGTTGCACAGTTCAGAATTTCTAGAATAGTATCAAGTTAGAACCAGATCTATTTCGATCTAGCTTTGCAGAGTCCCAAATTTGAAACAGAAATGAAAGTGCAGAGTACAAGAGGAAAGCTGGTTGTTTTGTGCTGAGCTTTCAAGTTTCGGTGCCAATTCAGCACACAGGGAGGGAAATCCCTTTGGCAGGGGTGTCACCTGAGAGACAGCAAGAAAGACTCTGTCAGGATCCTTATGCTTATTAAAGTTCAGCTTTAGATGGAGAATTCTGACCACATAAAGTCTGCTTTCAATAAAAGCCAGAGCAGGAATCCTACCAAATGCAAGCCAGAAACAGGGTTTAAGATTTCAAAAAGAGAGAGCAAGAGAGAGGAAAAAAATGAAGAAAGCTCTTATTGAAATGTCACCTTGTTCTACTTATTTATATATTCTCTTTTCTTCCATGATTTGCCTCTATTTTGTCTATTAAAAACTAAAAAAGCTGAAATGCTGTTATCCATCATCTCCAGGAAAACAATCCTTTGCTTTCCCAGAAGGAAGTTGATGATTTTTTTTCAAGTTCTTTGCATTCTTAATGGACCTTTCCCCTCTTTTATCTGAAATCATAAACTCATAATGTGACAAGACAGAGAAGAAGTCACACTCCAACTCCTTTTTTTTTTGGTACCGGGAATTGAACTAGGGTCTTTGCGCTTGCAAGGCAGGCCACCGAACCGCTGAGCTAAATCCCCGGCCCTCCAACTTCTTTTAGATTTTAATATTGCAAAGGCAATACCTGAACTTTTACAGGGAAGAGATTCTGCCATTCAGTTTATGTCTGTGCATGGTTTTCCTCCAGATACTTGAAGACTTTGTTAGTAAGTTATGATTGTTAGTAAGTTATGATATACTTTTACTTTAGCTCTACTTAAAGGTAATCAAAGCCCTTGCAACAGGACAGAAACCATGAGTGTCCTGCCTTTTTAAAAAGTATATTATTAGTAGTAAAGATTACTAGTTATCTTTCCATCCCAAGGTAAAGGGCAAGAAAGCCTAGAGGTGATGAAGTTGTTTTTGGCTCAGCTTCTCAGTTGCTTGGGCTGTTCTGGTTAATGTGCATGGAGCCTTTGGTGAAGGTGCAGGAAACAGTGCAAACTGCCCGCTCTTCTAATTGGTTCCACCTGAGCTAGGAGAGCATCTCTATCCCACCAAGACCTAGAGGTATGAATGCTTCTGTCATTGGCAAATTGAGTGAACACAAATCTGGGATTTGTGAAACGTTTTCTACTTCCATAATATCTGGATTGTTCTCTCCTCTCATACCCCCAGTCAGCTTCTCTGAGGGCCTAGACCACATTTGAAAATTCACACTAGCCATGTATTTGATAAACAGGGTGATCTTAGGCAGACATCACCACCTCTTTAGGTCCCTGTTCCCTTCACTGAAGATCCTAACCTTCATCAGACATGAACTTGAAAGCTGATGAGGCTATTTTCAGTTACAGCTTCTTAAAATTGGTTAATTGGAAAGCATAGAACAAAGTCATTACATCAGGGTATGTTTTTCTGGCAATAGCTGACTCTGACATTATTTCACCCATTTGTCTTCTCCCCTTTCCTTGGACAGAGCTATTTTGCAATGGTCAAAAGAGGATAAGGTTGGAAGGAAGGGTCTCTGTTCAATGAAGAACTAACTTCATTCACCTCATCACTCAAAAAAAAAAGTTGAAAATTAGAAGTGCTTTCTTCTAGCCCTCTTTGTTCACCAAGTCTGACGGTGTCTTTAAAAATGACAAAATTAATCATTCAGAATTTGGGGTTTGCTGCAGCTCATCCACGTGATGGGAACAGACTCTGATGAAGATGATGTGCCCCACCCCCTGCCCCACCCCCACAGCATCAAGACCACGCCTGTGCTTCTCACTTAGGTCCATGCCCTTGCCTGCACAGTCTCTATGACTCTGCGTGGCCCACATCAGAAGGCTCATACAATCCCTCATTTTCAGTAGTTTACTCCTAACCACTGCCGAGAGATTTATAAATGCCTCCACATAAAGAGACAATCAATGCACTCATATTCTTTTCTTTACTAGCGTAAAAATGATTTGGTTATCCTTATTGTTTAATTTTCATTTTTAAACTACATGCCCTGCAGTGCTACATTTCTCTATTTTATATGTTGATGCCATTGATGGTTCATACAAATCCCCCTTTGCTTAGGTAGAAGATCTTGTTCTATTCTTTTCAGCCAGTCCCCAAATTTTGAGTGAGAACAAACCCATGATTCTCATGAATGTGTCTTTGCATCCTTCACATCAAGGTTTGGTGCCGGGAAAGATGAAGCTGCCGAGCCTTGAAGTTGGGGGCTAAGTGTGCCTGGAAATTGAGGTGCCCGTGTGGCTGGCCTGGGCTGAGTCCCTGCAGGCGTGTCCCGGACAAGTCCTGACTTGCTCTCTGCTCAACAGTGCTCTAAAACTTTGACTCTTAGCAGCCGAGTGCCACTCAAACAAAACATGGACCCTCCTTGCGATCTGTGATGTCAGCCACAAGCTGCCCATTTTCCTCAGTCTTCCCTCCCCTTTAAAGAGAATATTTTCTAAAAAATTGTGATTCGATATTCTGATATTTTAGGGAAGCATTTTTTAGCAACTGGAAAGCCAAGGAAAAAGATTTCTTTTTCAAAAGTATAACTGCCAAGAATAGAAACAACTTGGAGTTACCTTTTAATATATAAGGCATCTTGTGAGGCAACCACATTACAAAACTTGTTATTGAAAACCCCAAATGTAATTAATAATTTGTTACAGGTTTACCATGAGTCGTTGTGATGCTTAACATACTTTAATGAAAATAGAATTTTGGCCACATGCTGTTCATAAAAAAATGGCCAATTTAGTTTAAGCCCCTCAATTAAAAATTCCATCAAAGGCCTCTTTCCAATTCCTTAATAATTCTGGTGCAATCCAGCATTTCAGTGAAATGAATTCATGGTTAATGTCAACGTTTTTTCTTCTGCAGGTCTTGGTTTTAATCTGGTACAAGTGAAAGTAAAATTAGTTCCGTGGTTTCCTTCTTGAGTCTAGCAAACTTGAGACGATTTACACAAACATCTCCATCCTGCCGCAGTTGAGATGCTTGGCAGCCTCTTCAGGCGAGGCCAGGACGCAGAATGCAAAGGTTGTGAAGGTCAGGACTGGGGAGCTTTGCAGGAGTGTCTAGGTGGATTTGTTTCCCTTTCTCTTTTGCTTTCAATGTGCCCTTTGTCTTATTTTTCCAAATATTTGATGTTGCAGTAGGGTAACAGACAAAGGAAAGTAAGAAAGGATCTATGTAAGGCAAAGCACAAGTAACATAAAAGCGGCCAGAGGCAGTAAATCTAACAGTATGCTGATGTTAGCCCGGTGGTAACTGGCATTAAGTTAACCAAACACAACAGCCTCCCCGTCCCGTGACACATAATAGCAAATAGCTTTGTCCTTGTCCTCTCTGGGGCTCTAAATTGCCAAGCTTCAGCTACTACCAGGAAAGCCTTTCTGAGTTTCAGGGTACCCAGCCCTGCCCTAGGCTTCACCTGATGGATGGATGAAGACAGGCATCTGGCCAAGGAGCCACTGGCCAGTGAGAAACGTGCAGTTAGTGATCATTATTCTTCCTGTGGCCAGTCAGCTGTGAACTGTCACGCGTTGGAATCTGCTGAATGTTGTTATATACAAGTTGATATCAGCTCAAAGAAAAGAAGAGAAAAATTCTACCCAGTGCAGGCAGACACACAGACCTATAGACACAGAGTTTAGTACCTCTGTTTCATCACTATGTTCTTTTATTTCCTCTACTGTAAGAAGAGAATGATTTTACAGGGAAGCCTTCACAGTCGGACAGTTCTGATTAGACAGTATGTTTTCCGGTGGCTTCAGAGCTTTATGGCACACGATTCATGGCGCTTTCATCTCTGAATTTCATCCAAGCAGAAAACTTTAAGAATGGGCTCTTGGAGGCTTTTCCCTTTCCTTTGACTTATCTGCTACTATGAAACATTAAAAGCAAAATTTAAATGACACTTACCAGACTTCATTTAGCCTATAAAAGCCAGGAAATTTAAAATGAAAATATAAATGCTGCATCTTTCCCTAGCCTGTGCCTTAAATGTCTACCTCCAGCAATGTGAGAAAGGAGTTGAGGATTTAGCTGAGAGTTTGATGGCTTTTGCCTGCTTGTCATTACTTTATTGGTGCTTAAAAACAGAATTTTAAAATGCCCGACATTCAAATCCTTTAGCTTTCTCGTGCCAACATATTGTAAGCATTGTCTGGGGGGACCTCTGAATCCAAACACATATTTGCACCCTTTAATTGCCAAATGAAATCCACCTGGCCTGCCACATGCTGTTGCCAATAGAATATTACACTTTTAATCTGGCTAGGATTTTCAAGTGGGGGAAGAGAGAACAGTACTGGAGAGATGTGCATGCTTATTGATGCCACATTATAAGTATTGGGATGCAGTTTAGATCACATGGTAACTCTGGCCAAAAACAGAATTCCTACACAGGGCAAAGTCTACAGCCACAAAATATCATGGCAGCTTCATCGTGGCCTGGTACTTTCTTTTCCTCCGGCTGCTGCTCAGGCATCAGAGCCACATGATAGGCAAAACCACAAATACCAAGGGCTCCAATTTCTTATTTTTAAGTATTCCCATAAGCACGACTAAACGTCCGCTCCTGTTTTCCAGTCACAATTATCAGTTCACATAAACTGTAGAGGAACACATTGCATTCAAAGACCAGCGGGGGGAAAAACACAACATTTAATCAAAGGACAAGTAGCACACTTTCACTCAGTTGCTCAAAATCAGTGGCAGGGCAGGGCCTCCTAACTTTCGCTGCATAGAGACATAGAAAAACTTCATCTCTTCACAACCCCAACTTTTTCCTCACAGGGAATTAAACACCAGTAAAAAGGACCAGGTGTAAATACTTTTCTTACTGCTCTTATAGGATCCAGAAATTGTGCAGATTATGAGATTTATAAGTAAGTTTCATTCCGTCCCTGGTGTTGGGTTTTTATTTTGTTTTTTCGGTGGAGAGGCTAAGCCACAACTTAACATGAGAATAAGGTGAAGACTGGATAACTGCAAACTAGATACACTGCCAACAGGAGCATTCCAAGCTGCGGTGGTAATTTTGAAAACTAAGAAATAGTGTTAGAAGGCCTTGGGTATCTTGGAATATGATTTAAGAAATGGTCTTATTTTATAATCAAATATGTCATTTGCCACCACCATGTAAATACTACCTCCCTTTGGTTTGATACTTTAAGGCACTGTCATCTAGATTTGTATCTTGTCTGCATCCTTATTTACAATATCCATTGGAGACATTGCCTTTATCTAAAGTTGACTGAGTATCTCATCTGCAATGAGATCCTTTATGGGGTAGCACGTGACAAAGACTTCTAAAGGCATTTTGTTGTTTGTAGGTCTATGATTAAATTATTTCACTAGGGAATGCATATTTATTTAAAATGTATTCTGGGCCACATGTATTTAAGTTTACATTAGATTCTTCTCCAAGCCAATTTTAAGAGTGAATGAAATCTTCCCCTCAAGTAAATCTCTCTTTCCATCATGTGTCCAAGGATTGGCACCAGAAAATCTGCCCTCTGCCCTTGCATTCGAACACCATTCATGGAGAAAAACCTGTAAAAATAGAATAGAATGTCTATACTGATGTTTTTTAAACATTTTTTCTGCTTCTCAGTGGTGTTGGAAAATATTTTATTTTACTTTTTTTAGTTCTGGGGATTGAACTCGGGACCTCGCGCTTGCGAGGCAGGCAGGGAAACCACTGAGCTAAATCCCTGGCCCTGGAAAATATTTTAATAGCTGAAATAAAACTTCATGTGAGGCAAGTTCTATAATATCTTAATTATTGCCTATTAGGGTGGAAATATGAAGGAAACATTATTGAATGTGTTAACTAGAGAAACCATTGCAGTAATTTCTCTCCACACATCTATGTCTGAAGTAAAAATAAAACCCATGCTGCACAAATGATTTGTATAAAAATGGACTTATAGTTCAGCTCTAACAATAACAGCAGTGAGAAAATCCCTGTGACTCATCAGGAGACTTTCCTTAACTTGTTTAAATGCTCTGTCATTCACTTTGGGAATCTGTATTGAGAGATACTGATATAATTGCTTGAGTTGTTTTAATATTTCTAAAATTCTAAATCATGCTTTTGTCAGCTTAATATTTAATACTTGAAAGCCAGTAAGTATATTCAAAGCTCATTTATAAAACACACCATCTTTGAGAAAATACATTGGCATAGTGTTTCTCATTTTGCTGAAAATTTTGGTGTATAGTGGACCCTCAAATTACAACTGACCTGACATAAGAACAACCTGGGTTATGATCAGAATTTTAGTTTTAACTTATGACCAAAGTCTTGAGTTACAACCTGAATACCAGCTGCTTATGCTCCCAGATGGTCTCAGTAATAGATTTAACCCTTAAAGAATTCTGGAAGGAACATTACAACATCCTTTCCTGTGTAAGGTTAAATGAGAAATCCCAGGCCAATGTCTCTCTAAGGACACTGAGATCTGCCTGGAAGAAAGTGTGGCCTAAGATTATACAGGAGAGACTTTGAAGGCAGTTGACCAACTGGAGTTACAACCAGCTCTCAGAAGCAAATTGAGTCTGCAAGTCAAGGGTCCACTGTATTGTAATCTATGATTACATCTGATAGATTTCATTTCTCATATCTTTCCAGGACCTTTTCTCCACATGAAGTTATTTGCTATATCCTGTATATAGTTTTCTAGGGTATTGAACAACAGTAACCATTGCTACTATACTGTCTCCAAGTTCCCTTGCCCAAGGAGCAAGAATTTCAGTAAGAGCACGAGGAACCTTTGAAGTTTAGAATTACTTTCATAGTATCCATAGACTATCGGTAGTTTTCAGGTAAAATGCTATTTTTAGCATTAAATTTTGCATTACTAGCTTTTTTCCTGTGGATTTCATAATTCTCATTTAAATTAAGGTACAATTTAAGATGTAAAAATATGTAGTTGGTTAAGGAAGGTAGCCCTGATGCTTGTGTCTCGTTCAGAAGGCAATATTGAATTGGAAAAGTAAGGTTTCAAAATACCCTTGTTTCCTGCAATCTCATTGCACCCCTCTTTGTACCCCATCCTTCTTGATTTCCTTTGTCTTTCAGCTGGGCCCTGCACCTAATTATATAGGACAGTCTTCCTTAGTTACTTATGCCGGACACCTGCCTTTAGCTGTGTTTGGCCGGCCAGCAGGGTGAGGTAATAATCAGAAGAAAATGTTCTGGTTCTTTGGCTTCCTCCATGTACGATGTTATTCAAAACAGTTGTCTGTGGGTGAGAACAGAGTTGCTTTGAGATCCTTGTTCTAATGTTCTGTAGGATTCTAGAGGAACATAACTGTAAACTTTTTTGATCTCTTCTAGAATAATGGAAATACAAATGGTATCTGCTTTGGACTGTCCTTTCAGAATTGCTTGCACACAGTGAGGTATATGTGGAAATGAGAACCTTTCATTTGGGAACATTTTGGCTTTCCTTTCTTTAAGTCCAGCCTTCTTCTTAAGCGCTTCTCCATGGTCCTTACAGCAGTGTTTTCCTAAAAGCATATTTTTGTGAACAATTTCTCCAGGACGACAGCAGCCTTTGTAAGACAGATGCCTACAGGACATATGGTTTCCATAAATTGTCCGTCTAGACTAGCTTTATTTAGTGACTTTTGGTCTGAATCGATCTAGTTAAAAGTTTCTGCAGGAGCTTGTATAAAAATTTTAAATGTGTGCAATACCATTAAGGTGTAAAACAAAAAGTTTGACTTTTTATTGGCAATACATTAAAGGGATTAGTTGAAAATTTCCTTCAGGTTAAGTAATCGTGATCATTTTGAATGCTCACTCATCCATTCCACCCCTGTAACCCTGTCCAAATGGGAGACACTTACCCCAAGAGTCGGATAACTTAAATTCATGCACTCTTCGCTCTTTTCCTAAGTAAATTCTTTGTGTTCCAATCCGTGTGTGTGTGTGTGTGTGTGTGTGTGTGTGTGTGTGTGTGTG